>NW_027493114.1:0-405547 GCF_021521415.1 Bidens hawaiensis | reverse complement strand
GTATGGAGAAACACTGATCACAAAATACTGAGCGGACGAAAATGGATTGATCTCACGTTATTACTTCTCAACCCATGTAAAAATCTAACTTGTTTAAAACATACTCCCTTGTTTCCTTGGTTTTCCCTTTTCCGGCCATGTCGGTTTAGGCGTATTGCTAGGCAAGGCTACATGGAGGATTATTGCAATCCTTGTTTAACACTTTAATTTACGCTTTAATTTTGTTTAAGCTTTTTAATATTGTTTAGTTCTTAATTTTTTTAGTTTCCAAATCATTTTAATAGTTAAATGGTATTTGGGTATGTGGTAACCATCCTCGGTCTTATTCCGAGTCAAGGACCGAACCAAGACCGAACTCTCATTTAAATGCTTTATATATTTAAAATGATTTGATAATGTGTTACATGTAAGATTTATGTATTATAATTTCAAAAGTTACTTGATGAGTTCCATGGTATTGGGTATGTGGCAACCATCCTCGGTTTCATTCCAAGTCAAGGACCGAATCGAAATCGAACTCTCGTTTAACTCGTTATTTAATTATTTTAAAACAAGGTGTATGAAAGATTTAAGTGTTTAAGTTCTTTTATTTACACTTTTGTATTTGTTACTTTAATATGGATGTGTTGGACCCAAACTTGGTCACATATCAAGTCTTGGACCAACAACAAACCGAACTAAACCGGGTTCACTCGCTTGAAACACACTAGTTGTGTTTCGGGCCACCGAATCTCACATCTTCTTTTTGAGATATTTTACAAACTAATTATAAATGTTTTCTTAAAGTACTTGGTATGTCGGATCCAACTTGATCTTATAACAAGCTTGGACCGATAAACCGAACACTCGCTTAACTATTTAATAATTTATTTCATGATATTTATCACTTTGGAATGTCAGGTTCAGACTTGACTATTTATCAAGACCCGAACTGACTAACCGAACACTCGTTAAAATCCCATTTTGGTATATCTAACAAGGGGTCATGCACTATTGCATTAAACCAATCCCCACATATTTACTTAACAAAGGTTAAGTAAAACTAATGAGTAGAATACCGAGATCCGATTTCGAGCAAACTTACTTTTCAAAAACCAATACTTTTTATGTATTTGCATTTTATCCCTCAAACTTTATTTATTTATCTTACTTGGCATGTTATTTACTTTAAAGCATTTAAGATCGTTTACTAACTCAAGACCCTTTTAACTTAGGTCTTGCTCATTGAACTTACCTTTCCGTTTTATCAAAATCAAATCCTTCAAGTTACTATTCTAAGTGAGTAATCACAGTCCCCCTTTTTACGCTTTTTTACTTTTGGGGGTGGCACGCGTACCATATTCAAAACTTGTTTTATGATTTCATTATCAAATCCACAATTCAACATTATGTGTGTTGCGAATATTTGCTCGATCTTTGTTTATGCCTCAAATTGATTATGTGTATGAGTATTTACTTATATGCTGTTGTTGAGACCAAATAAGTATGATCATACGCACCCCTAACTACTTAGCCTTGTGCATAGGGCATCATTATCCGAGTATGTTGGTTGTTAGCAATTAGAAAGGATCCTCATTCTCCAAGTATTTTGGTTGTTACCAAATAAAAAGGAGCCACAGTTATTTGATTTACATTTACAATGGTTGTTGCATTATTCTAATTACACATGTGAACTGTGATTTTTGCTTCATTATATACATATATAAAAAGTTAGTGTATTGCTCACCAACATTCGTGTTGATCAAATCTATTTTTATGCATGCTATAAGTTTACTTTTAGGTTTCTATGAAGATTGAAGACTCATCACTTAGATTATACCTTTAAGATACTTTAATAAATTGAGTGTTGATGTAATTGTTTGTATTTTATCTTGAACAAGTTGTATTTGTGATTATTGAATGAAATAAAGGAGTTGAGTAATTGTTGTCACTTTAATAGTGTCATAGTGTTCTTGAGCAATCTTTCGCACCCCGGCATGTTCCGCCGCCTTTGGTCGGGGTGTGACAAAAACCTTAGATAATGGGTAGAGATATGACTTGCTTTCAAGCTTATTACATTGTGATCATACTTGGTATAGAGGGCAGAGATATACTAGCACACTTTTGTCTGGTCCAGATATTAAACTGAGAGGAGAGATATTATATTATGAGGGGTGTGAACATGTGTGCCTTAACCGGAAACAAAGTACACTCGTTTGGGCGGTTCCATAGATTTAAAATGCATCACTAAATTATTAGATAAGTTATCAATCTTGACAGTGTCAGTTCTAGGGAATCGGGTATGACCTTATACCTCACTAGTATTAATAATGATAATTGATGAACCATCGATCGATGTGTATGTGTTGCAAGAGAGTTTCCTTGAGATCAAGGCAACAAGAAAATGATAAGTGTGACGATGTGATGTGTGTTTGAAAGCATGTGTTTATAGTGTGTAATCTCGTGTACTTTACTTGTTTATATGTATCGAACACGATTACTTTGAGTGATTTTAGGAGTACATGTGCTCGGAGACTAAAGGAACTAATTTGAAGCACTTAGGATGGCAATGAATTGAGTTATAGGTAAAAAGTAAGCAATCAATGATGTTCGGAAGTGATTCGTGCGCATCTAAAGTAAAACGGGAATATCCGGGGCTAGAAAATGAGTTACAGAACCCATAATATATGAATTTTGGGTTTCTCGATGAGAAGAATATTAAAATGGACGGAGCCGTAAGGCAGAGGCCGAAGGCCGTTGCCTACGGCCTTGACATAGGCTACGGTGACTTGGCCGTAGCTACGGCCAGGCCAGGTCTGACAGAAATTGTGTTTTGGCTTGTTTTCTTTCATATTTAAGCCGGGATAAACCCTAAATCGATGATTCTTCATACCCTAGCCACCAAGGACGATTTTGGGTTCATTATCCACAATCATAACACCTTCCAATCATCATAATCATCCATGTTATCATCCTTGCAACAATTAATTAAGCTATTCAATGTCAAGATGCTAGGCTAAACCGTTCATGACCATCTCCGGGAGTAGGGTTATGTTTGTTAGCAAGACTTTTTGGTATTTGAATCTTTACATTGGAACTAGAATTGATGTTGATGAAAGAGGTGATGGAGGAGAGAAAAGAATTCAAGGAAAGCCAAGAAAGATCAAATGATGCCCAAGATAAGCTAATAAGTCAACTATTTGAATATGTGGGTCAAATTAAACGAGATCGGGAGCAGCTAGCTACTGATGTTGTGATGGATGATGAATTGAAAGACGAGGATCTTGAGCTTTCGAAGAAAAAAGTGGTGGAAGAGGTTGTGGATATTAACACCACACCAACTCTATCAGTTATTGAAGAGTCAAAGAGTGTAGCAGTTGCGATTGAAGATGATGATATTGAGGGAGAGAGTTTAGATCTCTTGGGCCATGAATTTGCAAATTTAGACCATGTTGAGTACGTAGAAATATTTGAAGACTCGGTGATTGAAGTAACCAAGGTGAATTCTAATTGTTCTCCCATAATAGTCACATCGATAAATGAAGTTGGGAGGGGGGGGGGGAGGTACACGTTCAAGGAAGAGGAATGCAAGTTTGGAAGACCTTGAACAAAACATGGTAGAATGGCCTTGTATTCGGTTTGCACATATGTTAACCACGGGAAAGAAGGTATGGGAAAGACATGTCATTTATCGAGCATTCACCGGAAATTCGATGGGAAAATGTTTAGTTCGCCCCAATCAACATTTGACGCTTCGAAGATAAGAAAGAGTGTAAGGGCTCGACGTGTTCACTACCAAGCATATGCTGGAAATTATGAAGGTAAATATGCATTCACACCGGCCCGCTTTGGTTTATCGGACATGCTGAACATAAAGAAGGAAGTAGAACTGAGGCGTGTCAACTACCGAGCTTTTATAGAAAACTCAGCATGTAAATGTTCCATGCGACCATCATAACCGCTCAATCAGGTAACGGTCTGACGGAAGACCTTAACAAAAACTTAGCGCTAACTGGGAGGCAACCCAGATTTTATTTTCAATTTGTATTTTATTTTATTTTTTGTAGTTTGTTTAACCGTTTTATTTCAAGCGTACCATTGTAGCAAAAGTCAAGTGGGGATGTCACACATGGAAAAGTCTGAGTTTACAATGTTTCGGTAAAGAATCATCTTGACATGAGTTGCAGCTACCCAAGGTGCGTTCATACTTTGCCACGGTAGATTCAGGTACGTGTATATTTTTTTGTTTCCGAAGTTTATGGGTGTAGTTCGCTATAAACTCTCACGAGACCTCACTTGTCCACCCGGGCTACCAGGGAGTTTAAAGGGCTTGTTGCATATGCTAAATGCAATCGTAATTCCTACGAAATTGGTTATGTCTTTTAACATTTTTACTCATTTAACAAATTTAATTATGAAATTTATTGAACTCGGCTTGGTAATTAAAATTAACAGTTTTGCAACCGGTTTAAAAGACCTATCCTAACAGTTGTGAGAAGCATGCTTTTACACGTGTGAGAGTTTGCAGATTTTGTTTAGCGATTTAAGGAGCCGGGTTCGTTTAGAGAAAGCACGAGTATGCTGGTGGCTTATTTGCTTATCAGGTGATTTCGTTTTCATAATTTTTTTATTAATTTTATTGTTAAAAGTGTAATTGTATAAATTGTTTGGACCATCACATTAAGCTCGGTTTTAAAATTTATAATTAGTCAATTTTAACCCCGTTCTCAATGATATATTTTATTGTTAAATTTTAAACAATGAGGACAATGTCAACATCAAGTGTGGGGATGGGGGTAAATTAAAATTTTTTTCCTTAGAGTGCCTTAATTGTGCGCAAAAGCCAGAATTGTAAATAATTAATTGCTATTATTAATGCCAAGTAAAGGTCTTTGGTTATAGTCAATTTTTAAGCTTCTCGAAAGTCTTCCCATTCAAATGTTTTTCAAAAAGAAAAATACAAATGGACCGCTAAATGGGGATAACGAGTCATGGGGACGTGTACACATGCTTCATATCGGCAGCCTAATTCCTCTGGTACGTGTATGAGATTTGCTTTATATATAATACACATATAATATATACTATATACACATGTCATATGAGTGTCATTATAGAGAGTAAGTAGTATGTCCAAGATATCTAGAACTTGGATGTCTCATGCATTTCGAGATCTTAATACCACCACATGTATGGAGAATTAAGACTTTAGAAAAACCATTTTATATTGGCCTTACATAAAAAAATAAAATAAAATAATACTCCCTACTCTACATTATCCCCTAGGAGTTAAGTTTGTGCCTTTTCCCTTTCAGTTGTTTAACCACGTTACAACCCGTGTTTGCCTTGGCTTGTATTATTTTTAGCCCCGTTGATGAAATTCGGTATGTCAGGAGTTGTATATAACTTGTTTGTCGAGCATAATACAAAATGTACGTATGTCTCATTTTAGTTATTTGTATATATTGATGTTAGTATTTGTCAGAAAAAAAAGAGAGAAAAAAAGGTGAAAAATCAAAGAAAAAACTCAAAAAGAGTTATTGTTTGATTTATTATTGGTTGTAAATAAAATTTAGTGAGTTTGTTTATTTGTTTAGTCATTTGAATAAATTGGGTTTTATCCACCATAAGTCACTAAATAAATCTGCTTCCACACCCTAATCTAAGCCACAACAAAACCCTTAGTCTTATTCATTATGCAACCGGTGGGTAATGGGTTGAGATATGACTTGCTTCCAAGCTTATAACTTGGTGTTCATACTTGGTATAGAGGGCAGAGAGATACTAGCACATTTTTTATTAGTCCGGATATTAAACTGAGGGAAGAGTTATTATATTATGAGGGGTGTGCACATGTGTGCCTTAATCGGAAACAAAGTACACTTTTTTGGGTGGTTCCATAGTTTTAAATGTATTATTAAATTATTTGGTGGGTTATCAATCTTGAAAGTGTCAGTTATTGGGGAATTGGGTATAACCTTATACCTTACTAGTATTAATAATGATAACTGATGAACCATTGATCGAGGTGTATGTGTTTCATGAGAGTTTGCTTGAGGGCAAGCAAATGATAAGTGTGGGGATGTGATGTGTGGGTAAAAGAAAGTGTTTAAGTGTTTAATTTCGTGTATGTTAAGTGTTTTTGTATATCGAACATGATTACTTTGAGTGGTTTTAAGGTTACAGGTACTCGAAGTGTAAAGGAACCAATTTGAAGCACTTAGGATGGCAAGGAATTGAGCTATGGGCAAAAAGTAAGCAATCAGGGGTGTTCGGAAGTGATTCGTGTTCATCTAAAGTAAAACGGGCATATCCGGGGCTAGAAAATGAGTTACGAAACCCATGATATATGAATTTTTGGGTTCTCAACGAGGAGAATATGAAAATGGACTAATAGGAGCCGTAAGGCAGAGGCGGAAGGCCGTTGCCTACGGCCTTGGCGTAGGCTACGGTGACCTGGCCGTAGAGGCTACGGCCAGGTCTAACAGGAATTGTGTTTTGGCTTGTTTTCTTCCATATTTAAGCCGGGATAAACCCTAAATCGATGATTCTTCATACCATAGCCACCATGGACGATTTTGGGGCCATTATCCACAATCATAACACCTTCCAATCATCATAAACATCCATGTTATCATCCTTGCAACAATCTATGAAGCTATTCAAGATCAAGATGCAAGGCTAAATTGTTCTTGACCATTTCCAGGAGTAGGGTTGTGTTTGTAATCAAGGATTTTTGGTATTTGAATCTTAACATTGGAACTAGAGTTGATCAATCATTCGGTTAATTAACCTAATATGTTTGTTTATGAATTTAACTGTTTTTTGTAATTGAATGTTTTCTGATTTTATTAGTTTATTAATTTGTGGTCATCAACTTTTAGGAATAAGTTCTTTGAGTCATTGACCCATTTATCTTTATCCATTAAATCACTTATATTTATCAAACCCCAAAACTGGTAATCAATTAGGTTATTATTCAACTAAGCCAATTGTTTGGATTAAGTTTTGATGATCAGCAAGGTCAAGTATCTATTCTTTTGATTATAGGTGTAATCAAACGAGTTTTCCAAATATATATAATTAATTGGTCTAGTCTAGTTCACAACCTGAAACCTGGAGTTGGTTATCTTTCTATCAATTAACGTACATCCAAACAATACTTAAACCGCTTGACATCGCCTGTCCACCTTAATTAATTGATAATAAAATATGAGTTTTTCTTGCACTTTCCACTGATTTCCTGTGAGACGGCCTTACTTACCCATACTAGTTATTGGTATTTAAACTTCATAAATACATGTTTTTTATTAGAGCATGACATCTACATCAGCAATCTGATCATCTATCACCGTCTAACAATAACCCAATCTTCTTTGTTCCCATAATAAACATTTAAGCCGATCGAATCATCTGGGGATTAAAGTTGATATGGGGATGAAGTTCTTATCTTGTGTTTGTATTTTAAGGACTGTTAACATTCACTAGTTAACGCACCAGCATGATGGCTAGTACGTGAGTGATAAGGCTTTGGAACAAATAGGGCGCAGGTTCGAACCCTCGAGACCCAGTTCTGTCTTTATATATATATATATATATATATATATATATATATATATATATATATATATATATATTAACCTTTCTTTTATTGTTATTAATATTACTTAATAATATCATTTAATAAATATAATTTTGAGAAACCGAACCTTCGAGTCCCCCGAAACCCGGTTTTTGGATCTTTTATGTTTTATACCTTTTTGTCAATGTTAATCACTAATATTTGGTTACAAAATTAACTAAACGTTGTTTTTAACTGAAACAAACATCCGACTTGTTGTTTTCTTGTCGTTGGACATTTTTCTAACTTTTTAATATATGTATATGTATATATACATATATATATAAGATAAATATTTTTTTTAATAAAGGAAAAAGGGTATAATAAATATGATAAATATTTTTACCACTCTTTAAATAACCGAATTATAGTAAATGTTTAAAATAAATCTTTAACCTTTCCGCTTATTTATATATATATATATATATATATATATATATATATATATATTATGCTGTGTTTATTTAAATATCAAGTATAAATATAAATCAATGATAATAATTCTACAATAACAATAACAATAATAATAATAATAATAATAAAACTAATAATAATAATAATAAAGGAATTAATGATTAGATTAATAACTCAAATCTCATCGAAACTCAAATCCATTGTAAGCTTTATGTCATTTATAATTAATTCCTATTATCGTTAATAACTATGAATCTTTGTTGGTGAATCCCGAGGAGCCTGTCAGTTTTATTCTTCTATCATCATCTTCTCATTTATCCACTTGATAATTTGAGAAGTCATTCCCCTTATTTTACCTATTTTTAATCTTTTAGGGACTTATGCATACCTCTAAGTATTTAAATGTTATATAGTATTCTCGTAGCAAACTATGAATCATTGTGTGTGTATCAATTGAATGACTAATTGCTACTTGATTATTTGTTTTGTTTTATCGCATTCGGATAGTTCCATCATAATCGCATTATAATATGATCATACGACCATCGTAGTAGCCAAAGCCCAATTCGCTAGGCAATGGTTAACTGACACCTTTTATTGCTCATGGTTTGATTGTTTATACTCACAATAACAGTTTTGTATTTTCTATATATACATTGTATTAAAAACTGGCGACTTTCTCACTCAACCTCGTGTTGACAAATATAAGTTATTTTGTACGCATTCGCAGGTTATCAGTTGGTTTGAAATCAAGGTGAAGAACACGTAGAGATACCTTTAGGATTTAAAATTTATTTCAAGACTATTTGCTTTTATTTGGGGTTTGTTTTAGAATTTCTTTGAATTTGATATACTTTAGTGATATTTGGTTAATTAAAATAGTTAATTAGATATTGTCACATTTTAATTTGCATGATAGTACCTTGTGAGTTGTGAACCAATAGTTCGCGGCCCGACATTTTTTCCGTAAGTTTGGGTGTGACAATATGTACATATACGCCATATAAGATATACAGCGTGTAACTTACACGCCATATACATATACGTCGTGTATGTTTTTTTGCATAATATAGGTTTCTTATTTCTTGTTTCTAACTATTCATTGTGAGATAGTAAAACGTTTCTTCCTTTCTTCATTCTTTCTTAAATTAATGTCACCGGTCTTTAACGATTACAAAAGCATGGCAGAAGTCTTTGTTACTAGCGCCGACTTATATGTTCCCAATCATTTAAGTCTTACATTTTCTGGCCTTCCTATGGGGTTACTTCAAGTTGTCGATGCTAACGGAGATTGCATTATTTGCTTAGTTGTGAAAAATATTTATCAAAAAACATTATTTCAGCAAAAAGATCGCCTTGGTAGGCTAACAAACATGTGGGTCGACCAAGTTCAATCCATCCAGGTTTATTATATCTATCATTGATACAGTGACGTTTAATTGGTTTCATTAATGATCATTGATATGTGATAAAACCATGAGTTTGGAGGAAGTAGAAACTAATGATATATTTGAAAATGATGGAAAGGAATTCTTTTTATGTCAAAATGCATACTTGGAATATTACTTCGATTAATTAAATTGAATTACCAATGCATATAAAAAGAATGATATGGAAAAGATCAGGATTGAAGGGTTCAAATTTTCACAAAACGAAGTGGATGAGGTTTAGGACTATGATGGTCGGGTATAAATCATGTGTATATAAGTGGTATTTCATGTATTTTAATTGTTTATGTATCGCGTACACGATTACTTTGAGTTATTTTATGATTGCAGGTGTTTGGAGCTTAAACGAACTAATTCAGAGCCATGAAAGTATTGAGAAGACGAAAGCATAGGGAAACATATATGGATGGTTAAGAAGGATTCGGTAAAGGTTTGGATGAGAAACCCGAAGCCGAAGCGAAAACTGACATGACAGGTTAACAGGAAATTATCTTTTAGTAAAACGGGCAAACCTTGGGCTAGAAAATGAGTTACTAGACCCATAATATATTAATTTTGGGTTCCTCAACAAGACGAATCTAATTATGGGGTTTTCTTACGTTGCACTATCCCAAACAATGGCTAAATATCCTTCGCTCTACCCAAAGGATCTAAAAAACGGGAAAAAACCTAGTTGGTGTTATAATCGCTGTTCGACCCCCATTCAACCTATCATTCATTCTACCAGCTTTTGAAGAACCCTAGGACGATTTTGCAATGTCCCAAAGCCCTCGATTCGTCCAATCATTTCATCATTTCATTAGATAAGCGAGATATTCGTGATACTGATGTCAGGCACTTCATTTGATAACCTTATTGGGCAATGAAATAATAAAACCATATGATTCATCAGAAAAGCACTTTAGGCTAGGGTTGTGTGTAAAATGAATTTGATCAGATTCTTTGTACTTTGACGAGTATAAGCTTGATTGAATATCTTGTTTGATCTTGTTTGCTTTATCAATTGATTGCTTAAATTGTTTGTGTTTTAGTTTATCAAAATTGTGCATCAGCTATTCGGTTGTGTTCATCAACATTTAGGACTAGGTTCTTATGCCATTGATCCAAAAACTGTCATTCATTGCATATCAATTGGTTGTCATAATATAAAGCTAGTAATTAGGTGGATCGCGTTCAGTTGTGTCAACAACTCGGATAGGCCGTCGTTTGTCATCACAACCAAACTACTAGGTCTACTAATTACTGCGCAATCAACTTAACTATATCTATGATAAGTATGTAATCGCATTACCTAAACCTGAAATGAATCACTTTTTTCTCATACTTGTTTACACCTCATTAAATTCTTGTTACATTGAAATTATCTTTCTAAATTGCTTAACATCGTCTGTCCGTTTAATACAATAATTAATAAGTTATTTGTTTTACTTGCACTTTCTTTGATTCCCTGAGGAGACGGCCTTACTTACCCATACTACTTATAGTTATTTAAGCTTTTAAAATACTTATTTTTTATAAGAACACGACATCTACATCATACTACTTTGAGAATATGAACCCGTGTAAGACTTTTGAAATCATTACTAGTAATTAAATGCAAAGTTGTACATATTTCATTTCAGAATATGCAGAATATGCTGCGAGTTCGAACACTATTTATTAAAATTACAATTGCTTTTCATACAACGTTTAAAAATTAGTCAAATGGTTTGTTGAAGATTTTCCACCGAAGTTTGAAGGTGTCGGGGAAATGATTTACTATTTTGCTCAATCTTTATATATACGCCCTAAAGCATGGTAACTATCAAGCTGTGTCAAAGGTATCAATGTGGATGTTTATCGTAGCCAAGTTGGGAATGTCGTTTGATAAAAGAGCATGGAGTTAAGTAGGTACACGTACAATACCTAGACATGCTTGAATGGAACTTCAAAACCATAACCAAGCAAAAGTACTATGCATTTGAAGATGAAGCATTCAGGTTATTTGAGAATGTATAAGTGAGTGAACCAGATGAGTGTGTTATGAAAGAAACTGAAGGCAGGGGTGAAACAAGCATGCAAGAGTCATGCATGTACAAAGTGAGATAGAAAATTGTAATTCATGATTTCTTACTAGGATGTGGACCGGCACATATGGATGAAGATGGAGCAGGAATGAAGATCAAGATGATGCTAGCAATCAAAGAAAAATTTTGACGATCAAGGTGAAGAAGTCGAAGGCCTTATCCTGTCAATGGAAGTGACGATGATGTTGAAGCTTGAAGATCATGCAACCACGATAAAGGATTTATGGGTGATCATTGATCCTTTTATAATCATGTTAATTTTAATTTAGTTTCTTTTATGATTAAAGTCATCGCCTGTGGGTCAAACGATTTTATTGGGTTATGTTTGTAAATGATTATTGTTATGTTTGTTTGGGTCGATCGTAGGCCAAAAAACATGTGTGTCATACAAGTCCAACTCATGGTTTATTATATCGATCATTGATATGATGGTGTTTAATTGGTTGTATAACTAATTATTTGAAGTGTTACGATGATCAAAGAGGCATTGATTCAATATCAATATAAAGGGTAGTACAATTATCATGCAACACGATAGTTTGTTTAGTGATTGTTGATTGTGTTTTATTATAAAGTTTTTACATTCATGTTTTTTTTTTTTCAAATTCATTCATCCCCGTTCAATTAGTTATCAATCTAGAAAGGGAAGCAGTTCTACAAGTAGTTCGATGTTTCTTGGGTTAACCAACACCAACATTTTCCTCAACCACGGTTGAGCAAAAAGGAATAATAAAGTCTGCCTTGTTTACTTTAAGATGATCGGATTAGACCTTCATCCATTATCAGATTAGTCAATCTACCTTTAACATCAACAAATTTGTGTACCTAAAATGTTGGAGATAATCTTGTTCATTACAGATACAAAAGTTTAAGGGTCATAGTGTAATTATAAGTAACATTGTTTAGTATATTGTATTTAATATATATGTATAAAGTCTGTCACACACAATTCACATTCAATTACAATTAATTTGTTTTCACCTTTAATAGATCAATTGTTGTGTGCATTCCAGTTTTTAGGCACCAATTTCTTTATTTTCATTCAAACTTCTTTGGGGAGATGCACAAGCTTAAGGAAATGCTAAAACTAGTATAGGAGACTTTCTATGAAATAAGCATTTTCACAAAATATGAAACACCTAATTTATCAAATATATTAGGTAAATATATAAATATGAAGCACGAATTCTCACTTAAGAGCAAGGAGAGACTGACACTAGTATAGGATGCTTTTTATGAACAGTAATACCACTGGTCTCACTCATGTCCATGCGATTTTCCCCCGTCAATGAAAAATCAAACTTGTAGACCTAATTAGCTAAAACAAGCTGGTTAATGGCCATTGCAAATTGAATACCTGGACACCCTCTTCGTCCAGAACCAAATGGTATCAACTCGAAATGGGACCCTTTATAATCGATAGGATTGTTCAAGAACCTCTCTGGTCTAAACTCCTCTGGTGCTTCCCACTTTGAAGGGTCTCTTCCAATTGCCCAAGCATTGATAAAAACTTGTGTGCATGACGGGATGTCATAGCCGAGTAGTTTGATATCTTTTGTTGATTCACGAGGAACAAGCAATGGATTTGGAGTGTGTAGTCGTAAGCTTTCTTTGAGGACGGCCTTAAGGTAGGGCATTTTTTCTGTTTGGTCTTCTGTAATCATTGGTCTTCCTTGCCCTATTTTAAGTGCCTCTTGTTTCACTTCTTTCATTGCCCGTGGGTCTTAATAGCTCACTAATTGCCCACTCTAGGCTTGTGAATGTCGTATCAGTCCCGGAAGCAAATAAGTCCTTCATAAAATCATCAATGAGGATATGGTTAGTAAGTAACGTTTGTACTTCTTATTAAAGTGACATCATATATTACGCAAAACGAAAGAAAGGGATGTTACCAAGATAATAGCCTTAATCATATCTCTCAAGACGAAAGCTTGTAACGTTTTCTCTTTGAATTTCTAATAAGACATCACAAAGATCTTGGCCTTCAACACCCACCCCTTTCGTGTTTATGTGTTCGTCGATA
Source organism: Bidens hawaiensis (assembly GCF_021521415.1). Taxonomy (NCBI): domain Eukaryota; kingdom Viridiplantae; phylum Streptophyta; class Magnoliopsida; order Asterales; family Asteraceae; genus Bidens; species Bidens hawaiensis. The sequence continues at coordinate 391,996 of NW_027493114.1, read as the reverse complement.
ACGCCCTCTAAAAACTCATCAATTTCTTTTACAACTACATCAGTTTTTTTCTCTAATCCGCTTATTTGATCCACCCACTTTAGGGATGGAATATAACTCCCAACGCTAAAAGTTCCCAACAACTCCATAGTCTTTCCTAACAATTTCTTAAAATTCCTCCCATCATACGTTTTCCCCATAGCCACCCTACAAACTACATTATTCGTAAGCGAAATAAGTAACTCACTCAAATTGACAACCGATCCATTCGCTCTTTGTATCTTTTCCATCATAAGAGCCATCTCCTCCTCTCTCACGTGTCTATATGACTGAACCCTTTTGTTGCTTAAAAGATGGAGTACTGCAATGCTCTTTACTTGCCTCCAATACTCTCCATATTGTGCAAAAGCTATGTCTTTGGAGTCATAAGAAATTCTACTTGGAATGCTTAGTTTTGGTCTGTTTGCAAATATTAAATCATTTGTTTTCAGGATCTCTCGAGCTGCATCAGCAGAGGAGGCTACAAGTACCGGTACGGCACCAATGCGAATCAACATGAGTGGACCATAGGTCTGAGCCAAGGCACGAAGGCCACGGTGCGGGCTTGAGCCTAGTTGGTGAAGATTTTCAATTAATGGTAGCCTAGGTGGAGATGGTGGTAGATTTTTGTGGGAGTTTGAAGAAGAAAGATATGCTTTTAAAAGAAGTAAGGCAAGAATCAAGGGAATAGAACAGAAGACAAAAACTTTCATCGTGAAAGACATAATTCATATACACTTGCTAAATCTAGAGAGAACCTGCTTAGAGGCCTTTGCTGCTATGCTGCATATGCGTATTAATGGGTACATTTTATACATATACACTTAACATGTTTAACATATTAAAAATGCGTTACTCTTCATATTTAAATTGATACTTTTTAATGAAATTTTTATTGTGAAAGGTTAGATAACGTACGTGATAATCTGTACTTGAAAAGTTGTTGTTCGGACTCCGAACATGTCAGCCTATGTTTGTTAAGGAAGCTGTCTCTGTTTTTGACAAAGGGCTTCGAGCGGCGATTGAGGATATTGTGGTATGTGGGGGTCCGTTTTTTGGATATTTTCAATGGAGACTGGCCTCTCTCCCTATCCATTTCGGTGGTTTAGGGTTATATTCAGCTGAGAATGTTTCCACCTATGCTTTCGTTGCCTCGAGAGCACAATCTTAGAAGTTACAAGACCACATTTTGCATGATTGTGGTGTTGATGGGTTAGATTCCGATTTTGGGTGTTGCAATGGATTATTTGCATAACTCTATTCCCGATTTTGATCTTGGCGGGTTCGCTAATATGGACATCGCCCCCCTAAAGCCTAAAATGCTTTGGCGAGTGCCCTTTATAGTAAAACCGTCCAAAGTTTGGGAGAAAAGTTTGGCATGTCCTCTCGTCAAAAAGCGGTATTAGAATGTCTTCAGGCTCCTCATGCTCAAAACTTTTTGACTGTCACCCCTATTGAAGGGTTAGGCCAGCACATGTCAGTAGTGGAGTACCGAGCCATTCTTAAATATCGATTAATGATCCCCCTGTTCCCAGTTGATGAGCCCTGCCCTGTTTGTCATAAGGCGTGTTTAGACAATTTTGGTGAACATGCGGTTCATTGCAAAGAACTCTCGGGATTTAAATATAGACATGATTTGGTCAGGGATGTCATTTTTGATGTGTTAAAACGAGCGGGAATCTCGGCAAGAAAAGAGGCTCCTGTGAATTTCTTGTCAGATTCGCGTGAAGGAAGGTCTACTCTCCGACCAGCAAACATTCTTGTATTTGGATGGGCTGGGGGGAAGCATTCTTGTGTAGACCTTACTGGGGTGTCCCCTCTTGTCGGGCTTAGGGACACCGGGTTTGTTGCTAGGCAGGCCGTGTTAAAGGCAGAAGCAGGAAAAATTGCTAAACACGAGAAAGCCTTAATTCCTTTTGCTTTTGATACATTTGGGTCTCTTGCTCCCGATGCTGTATGTTTCTAAAAAGAGTTCAGCGGGTCGTGCACAGTAACTTAACGACACCAAAGAACGATAATTTTATTTTCAGTAGGATCGGTTTTGCCATTCAAAAGGGGGGCGGCGCAACTTGTTGCCCGCTTACCTGCCTCTTTATTGTAACTGGATCCTTTTATTTGAAATTAACTAAATAAGTCGTACTCAAAAAAAAAAGTACGTGAAAATGATACGAAAAGATTTGTTTCATAAAGTGAGTTATTTTAGTTGGTCATAGATTGGCTGAATCTAAATAACTTGTGAGATGAATTTACTCAACATCATAAGAACACACTAATTTAGACTTGTGAAGGATTTGGGTGATCGCTGGTTTATAATGGTACACCAATTACACGATTATCATATACAAGTAACACGTAATACGGCTGCATGCGCGCAATATGGGCTTTATTGGTGACACTAGTATGTCGAATAATACGGGCTAAATGCTAGTTTTTTTTTCTATTTTTTTTTATTTTATAAACCTAATGTACATTTTACAACTTTTTTAATCAAATCAATCAGTAAGTAAAGTTCTTTTAATAGAACCAAACAACCGTATGATATTTTCTTTTAGATAATACTCAAATTTTGTAACTTTTACTAATCTATTGTTTTCACCATGATCAAATTTGAGAAAAACTTTGATCACTTGCACAGTTATATTTTCATTGGCCTTTGGTACTAGCTAAAATGGACTAATTAATCCAATTATAATAATTTTTACTTTGTTGTTGTATACAGGCAAAACATTGAAATCGCTTTTGTCCCCAAGTTTGCGCAATGTATTTTCTGATATTTTTTTTATTTGGTGGGATTTGTCAATAATCGCTAGTTAATTACTGCTGAATGATGTATCTGTCCGTGAAATCATTAAGTTTGCCGGAGTACAATGCCGGTGGTTAACCGGATTTAGCGACACCTTTAGCAGCGAATTAATAGCGGCAACTTTTGGAGCATTAGCGGCGACACAATAGTGGTGACTTTGAACCAATAGCGATGAGGCATTAGCGGCAACAATTTTTTATATTTTATATATACACATGCTTATACTAAAAGATACATTACTTCTTGTACTCAATTGATACTTTTTAATACCAATTTGAGATTTTTAGGTAACGTGATAATATGTGTAAAAGATTTAAGGAACGATATGTGTGATCATGACAAAAGGATAACAAAGTTATTTTATTTGATCATCAAATGCTAAAGAATTGAAATGGTGAATTATAATAACTTGGGAAGCTGAACTAGACGCAACATCACAAGAAATAAAAGTTGGTTGGGATTAGAATTTAGAGGTGGGCAATAATGTGTGCCAAGTTCTAATGGGCAATTCTTACAGAGGAATATTTTGGGCCGTATTGCATACTTGGTTGAGATTGTGTACATAACTATATATACCGAAAGACAACTTTCTTATGTTTTAACTGTTGTATCATATTGTATACTTCGCTGATATTGTTGTACAACTTTCTTAAGCTTTAACACACAAAGCAGTTATAAAGAGTCATCTCATAATAAATTCAAGCTAAAACACAAACTAGAAATTAAATATACATTATTTACCAGCCACATCAATTGCTATAGCTTATCGAGCTAGAACTGAGTTTTACTGAAACTACTAAATGAATAATAAACTTAACGTAACTACTTCTTTAGCACCACCTTTCAGGGCCGGCTAAAATAAACATTTTGTTGGGTTTAAAAAATTTAATTTTAAATGATCTTACTTAATTATGATTTGAGTTGTGTAAAAAATTTTTGTATAAAAGTAAGCTTAAAAATGTCATAAATAAGACTAGAACCAATAACCTTTTGGTTAGATGTCATACATATCTTTATTACCATTAAAAAAAATCTACTAAAAGATTTATGTCATACGTTAAAAATCACCTTTAATATAAAAATTACAATTTTATAGTTGATCGAGTTTTGCACCATTTTCATATCTGGTTCCGCAACAAATCACCAACAATAATAATCATTATTAGGACTTAGTAACGCAATTTGTTATATCTTTATCCATCATTTATAAAAGATTATAATAAAATAAATTTATTAAATAATATGCATAAAATTCCAATCAATATTCGCCTGAAAGGATTGGTTTGATCGATTTTCCATCATAGAATTCGCCTTCAGCCTAACACTAGAAAAGGATATATGGATAGATTCGCCCGCCAAATCCCAAATTTGTTTCTCTTTCAGTATATTTTGGACTGTCATGGTTGGGCAAGAATGACCACAAGTTGGATGTGAGCTAATGGCCTCCTGCATATTATAAAATAATTTTGTTTTATTTTGGGCCGATTTTTTCTTTCTCTCTATTTATTTGTTTTTATTGTTGAGAATGGTAACCCGGACATTTTCTAACTTTACTTCGCGGTTAAAAAATTTACAACCATAGGCTTGAATCCACATTATTTGAAAAACATTATTTGAAAGAAAGGCAAGTCTTATCTAATAACTGATACCCTGGGTTGGAAGCTTTTTAATAAGTTTGAGCCATATATAACAAGGTATATCGTTATGTAATTTTAAATAAATAAAAAACAAATAGAGTGAGCAAATAGGGGTTTTGTTTGGTCAGCACTCTTAATCATAACCAACTGATATCCTTGGTCAGCACTCTTAATCATAACCAACTGATATCCTTAGTTAAGGGGTAGGCTTAACCATAATTGAAACTGATTCTCAATTGTGGTTAATCGGTTAATGGTAAATTATGGGTCAATAACAAAACATTTGACTGCAATAGCCAATTGAGGATTGAGGTGTACAAATCGGGTTTTTTAAAAACACGGTTTTAGGTATGGAACTGGGATCAGGTATAACCGAATATTGAAAAATCGGGTATCGGCAATACCCGGTTCGAGTCCGGGTATTGTCTCTAAAAACCATACTCTATGCATCTGGTTCGGGCCGAGTATATAACCGAACATTCAAAAACCGGGTATTTGATACCCTATTTCTAGGAATTAAAAAATCTTATTTTCGGGTCTTTATTTGAATATCATATTTTCGAGTATTAAAAAAAACCCTATTTTCGGGGGTTTTCAATTTTTTTTCCAGGTATTTTGTTGGTATAGATTAGGTCTTTTAAGGGGTTACACTTTTGGGGGGTATTTTTCGGGTAATTTCGAGTATAGATCGGGTATTTAAAAAACTTCGTTTCGGGTATTGAAACAACATGTTTCCGGGTATCAAACCGGTTACGTGTATTACAGGGTACAAATCAGTTCTGGGTGTTGGTATTGGTATTGAAATGCATACATATCCATACTCTACCAGTAGGGTCGATACAGGTTAGGGTATTAAAAACTCGGGTATAGAAAAACCGATTCCGGTTTGTGTTTTGGTCCGATTCCGGGTTTTTTTGGCACCCCGATATCAACTTATCAGTTATTATTATAAAGTTTGGAAAACCCCACAAAGCTTGCTGGGTCGATGCAGGATCATCTGCCATAGTCAAATTACGTTACTCCAAAATTCGAATTCTAGAATTAAATTTGAAATTATGTAATGAGATTTAAGCTAGTCAAGAAAGGGGAAAACAAAATAATTGAGAGTTAATAAATGGTTGTTTGGATGAATACACAAAAACTCTATTGGCTGGGTTCGATTATGGAAAACCCTTAAGAGGGGACGGGGTGGTGCGTGATGGACCATCCATCATGAGTGATGGGATCACGAACACCGCCGCCACCCCTCTCATCACGCGTAATGAAGGGGTTTGTGTGATGGCCATCACGTGGTGAAGTTCAAGAAGGTTACCGTTGGGGGGAGGGGGGGTTAAATAAAAAAAATATTTAACATATATAAATAACTCAAATCCATCTTCAATCTAGCTCAAATCATCTACTACAAACAACATTCTAACATCACACCAATGGATGGTTCTAGGAAACGTGGCTCAGGTTAAAAAAAAAACCCAAACTCGACCAAAGGTTCGACAAAATCTAGGCGAGCCGACGAGATTTCGGTTATAAGATGAACCCGACACAACCCAACCATTCCAACAACAACCTTATCATCCACAACCTTTTCAACCGTTCCAAAACCAACCTTTTCAATCACAATCTTTTCAACCGTATCAAAACGAACCTTTTATTCCACCTTTTTCTACCCAAAATTATCCAAATAATACTTTCCAAATGTTTCAATTTCAGCCGTCTCAAATGTCCGTCGATCCCCTAGAAGATAACGATGTTATACATCAATTTGCATGTACTTTTCATGAAGAAGTGGACAATGTGGATGAAGATGTACCCGAAAGAGGAGGATGTCACCGTCGCGAAGAAGCCTTGGTTGTCCGCGGAGGAGGTCGTCTTGACCAAGGCTTATTTACACTGCTCCGAAACAAAAAACAACACTATAACCAACAAAAAAAATAATAAATGTTATGGAGACGTGTTATGGCACATTTCGACAAACTTCCCGGATCAACCTAACGAAACATGGATCAAATGACTTCCAAGTAGGGAGATTTGAATAGAAAAATGTCAAAATTTAATGCTTGCTACATCCAATTGGTAACTATTTTTTAAAATTTATTAGTTCATTTTTTTTATAATTTAATACTTTATTTTTACAATTTGATATTGATGACCGTCGTTTGAGTCAATCAAAAACCTAATTATTCTAAATAGATAGAGCAAGTAGGGTATCGTATCACAATGAGTATGTGGTCAATGCAATTCGTGTAACAGATTTATAATTATAAAGTAACTGGTTTTAGTGTTGATCACACAAGCAATATTTTGAATTAAGAGAACTAAGCAACGAACAAATAAACGAGTTGTAAACAGTTAACAAAGCAAATCACACCCGGGAATTCAAGTAAGAAACCAAACAGTATCTCATGCAACCTAACAGATTTTTTATTAACGATTAACTGAAAACTGATCAACCAGACAAAACCTTAGACGTCAACAATTACTTTACACACGGCACTGGTTATCAAACTGTCCTTGCCAGTCTGACTCAATTAAGGGTAATTGTACGTTTTATCGTATTCAATCTAACCAAACAGTTATATGACTAATTATCTTGCAACTGGTAAAAGATTGTTCAGACCAACGTAAACCTAAACCGACCGAACACACATAAATACTAAACATCAATAATCATATATCAATCTTTCAATAACAAAACATAAGTATTCTTAATCACATGAGAAAAATTGTAAATGGTTACAAACTATACATCCCGGGTGCGATTCTAGGAGATTAGCCGAGCCGAGATATCATCAAATCTTCGATACGGATGATATGGATCATGTGGAAGGTCTTGGCACAAGCTATAATGGTGGAAATTGCCTCTTGGAGCTGCTGGAATCGCCTATGGTTCGTCAAACGGAGTTAGGGTTTCAAAATGATGAAAAGGATAATATTAACCAAAATTTCCCGTCTGCACACACGTCGCGATACGCGACGGGGTCTTCTAGGGTCCATCGCGTACCGCGATAGACCCAAAGTCAACATCTCATTTATCTCCCATCGCGGTACGCGATGGGGACTTCAGCAAACCCATCGCGTACCGCGATGGGACTCTGTTACAGCAAACTCCATTCTTTCAGACCAAATAGTTATATGACTAATTATCTAGCAACTGGTAACAGATCGTTCAGACCAACGTAAACCTAAACCGACCGAACACACATAAATACTAAACATCAATAATCATATATCAATCTTTCAATAAAAAAACATAAGTATTCTTAATCACATGAGAAAAACTGTAAATGGTTACAAACTATACATCCTGGGTGCGATTCTAGGAGATTAGCCGTGCCGAGACATCATCAAATCTTCGATACGGATGATATGGATCATGTGGAAGGTCTTAGAACAAGCTATAATGGTGGAAATTGCCTCTTGGAGCTGCTGGAATCGCCTATGGTTTGTCAAAATGGAGTTAGGGTTTCAAAATGATAAAAAGGATAATATTAACCAAAATTTCCCGTCTGCACACCCGTCGCGGTACGCGACGGGGTCTTCTAGGGTCCATCGCGTACCGCGATTGACCCAAAGTCAACATCTCATTTATCTCCCATCGCGGTACGCGATGGGGACTTCAGCAAACACATCGCGTACCGCGATGGGACTCTGTTACAGCAAACTCCATTCTTTTCCTCGTTTTGCGTGCTGGACATCCGGGGTCTTCATTCCGTGTCACAACAGGTCCATACTGAGTACTTTAACGCCTATGACCTGAATTCCAATAAAACACGTATGAAGTATCGATAGTTCTCGAATAAACAGTTAAAACTAAATAATAAACGAATTAAAACATAAACAAATTAACCGACCATCACATCCCCACACTTATCTTTTGCTTGCCCTCAAGCAAAACTCTAAAGCAAACATCGACCTCCATCATAGGTATGTAGATTATCGCCATTAATACTAGTAAGGTTTAAGGTCATACCCAGTTTCCTAGACTGACACTATTTTTAGATTGACATCTCACAAATACGGTTAAATGCTATAATAAAAACAATAGAGCCGCCCAGACATGTGTACTTTGTTTCCGGTTAAGGCACACATGCTCATACCAATCGTAAGATAACATCTCTCCTCTCGGTTTAATATATGGATTAGCAAAAGATGTGCCAGTATCACTCAGCTCTCAATATCACTCAGAAATACATATTAATCCATCAAGCTGCTTTGGCACAAATGCAAATCAAGAGGTCTTTAAAAGGGTTGTAACGAGGCCAGGTGTAAGGGTATGGAAGGGAAATATTTAAGTAGCTCAAACGATCCGACCCGGCTTATTACAAAACATCTAAATAAACTAAACAACTGTACAACTAACTGATTGATTATATACATCTAAATAAGCAAACTATCAACATACTGATTTCACATTTTTTTAACATAAACGAACTTCAACGTACGAACCACAGAATACATAACTGAATATAAACAGACATCTTTTTGTCTTTTTCTCAATTTTTTAAGCATAATAACGTGATGCTTAACAATGAGATAAATACAAATACAAAACAAAAGCAAATATAATTACAGATACAAATAAACCTAGTAAGTCGGATCGTCTCGTAACATAATGTCGGGGTTAAACAAACGAAAAATAAGTCCAAGAAATGTTTTCTAAGGGACCCAACCCCCCGCCCCTCACATTAACCACACCTCATATGTGTAATAATGAGGCCCCAACCCCCCAATACCCACACTCACGCTCATACAGACGAGACTTAACCTAGTTGCCTCTATCACTTTTGCATTTTGCCAACTATGATCCCGTAATCCATGAACATCAGTGAAAGCAATCAAATGACATGTGTGTACTATATATTATATGTGTATTATATATATTTGGGTCAACTCACACACGTACCGGAGGAATAGGGTTGACGATATAAACATGTGTACCTGTCCACATGACTCGTTATCCCCGCCTAAACGACCCCATTTTCAACTTCTCTTAATAAAAACATTTGTGAGTAAGACTAATGAGACGCTGAAAAACCAACCATGACCTGAAACCTATGACTTGGCATTAATGGCAATAATTAACAGTGAACAACTTTGGTTTCTGAACACTCTTCGAGGTACTATCGGGCTAAAATTTTTCAAATTTCCCCCATCCCCACACTTGAGGTTTACATTTTCCTCAATGTAAGAACACTTAACATTATCCTCAAAGTTAAAAATGATAGAACGATTAATAAACATTTGAGGGACGGGGTTGAAATTGACTTTTTGACTATTAAGCAATTTTAAAATTTCGGGGCTCATGTGTGGCGGTTCTACTAACAATTATACAATTACACTTTTAACGTTTAAAGTAATAAAACAAAATTAAATTATGAAACTGAAATCACCTGATATGAACGTGACTGGAGAAGGACCAGTCAGCTCGTGAACTCTCAAAAACACTCGTGTACTCTCGTCTCATCCAATTACCATACTGACAATCGAACTTGCAAAATCTCGAGATGTGTAGAAGCAAGCTTCTCACAAGTGTAAGACATAGGTCTTTTAAGAGTTACTAAAATGAATATTTGTTTACTTTAAAACAATTACCGATCCAAATTAAGCTGTTTCATAAGACAATCGATATTAACAACTAATAGAGCCCCTACACGACAGTATGTAACTAATTAACCCAAATAAGCCGGCAACCCCACCAGAATTTGAAATTACCATAACAACCCGACAATCCCGCAAAATGATTAAACTAAACACGTACCTCGATGTCGACAATACAAATCGATAACAAACTTTATGAAGTACTGCGGACTCCGGAGATGACAATGATGTTTATGGATATCGAGGACAGTGTTAGGCTGTGGTAGGTGGTTTTGGTGGGATAGCGGTTGGCTGTGGTGATGATGGTGGTAGGTACGGTGGTGTTGGTGAGAGAGAGGGGTAGGATGCGGTGACTGGGGTTGGTGTTGTGGGGGGGTACGGCGGTGGTTAGATGGCTGGACAGAGATGAAGGATGGTGGTGATAAGGAGTTATAAGGCGACGGCGAGGGTGGTGGTGGTAAGCGGGAGTTCGCCGGAGAAAGAAGAAGACGAGAGATGAAGGAGAGATCGGAGAAGAAGAAAGAAAGAAAGAAAGAAAGAAGAAGAAGATAATTATAAAGGTCCGGGTCGGCGGAGCTCCGTGACTCATCGCGGTACTCGATGGGTTATAATGGGGTTGGGAGCGTACCGCCACCCAATTTGGGCCAATTAGGGGTTTAACCCCATCGCGATACGCGATGGGGTGCAATGCCAAGCCCATCGCGTACCGCGATGGGTTCAGAAATCAGTTTCGAAATTTTTGGAAAACGCACCTGTTTTGGCATCTCGACATCACCCTGGACATGTTCAAAATTGAAAATACCTATACATACCTGAAGTGACGCGTACTACACCAACGCTTACCGAACTTCTCAAATTTCCCATTCTTCAACAAGCTTCCCCACACTTGGTGTTTACTGCACAAAACTCGAGACAACACTAATTACAAGACTCAATGAAATAAAAACAAAACTGGACAGACACTTACAAACCCCGGGTTGCCTCCCGTAAGCGCTGAATTTAAAGTCTACAGCTCGACAAGTCTCGAACTCAGTTATCTTCATAAACTGGTGAAGTCACAATAAAATTCACCGATTCCTTATCCAGCTCGTGTATGTCCTTCATCTCCAAATATGGCTTCAGTCTATAGCCATTTACCACTTGCCTCAAATGATCATCAAAGTCTTCAATCTCGTACTGACCATGATTTCCAACCCTTACAATCAAATACGGGCCTGTCCACTTACTTTTCAACTTACCAGGGAAGAGTTTCATTCTCGTGTTGTACAACCACACTCGTTGACCAACTTCAAAATTCTTCAACCGGATATTTGCATCATGAACTTTCTTCATTTTCGCCTTGTAAGCGGACGCGGAATCGTATGCCTCGTCTCTCAACTCCTCGATCTCGCACAAAGCCAATTTTCTCGCTTTACCTGCATCATCATAATCCATATTGACCTGTTTAGTAGCCCAAAACGCTCTTTGTGCAATTTCAACCGGTAAATGGCAATCCTTTCCATACACAAGTCTATAAGGAGTGGTTCCAATTGGCGTTTTATAAGCGGTTCGGTAGGCCCATAAGGCATCGGTCAACTTGGTTGACCAATCCTTTTGGTCCGTCCGAACAGTTTTCTATAAAATCTGTTTTATTTGCCTATTGGAAACCTCAACTTGTCCACTCGTTTGTGGATGGTAAGGAGTTGCAATCCTATGATCAACACCATATCGTTTAAGCAATTTCCCAAATTTAAAATTCCTAAAATGAGATCCCCCATCACTTATGATGGTTCGGGGGACTCCAAATCTCGAAAAAATATTACTTTGAACAAAATTGCAAACGACTATGTGATCATTCGTCCTAGTGGCTATCGCTTCAACCCATTTAGAAACGTAATCGATGGCCACTAGGATATACAAATTACCGTGTGAATTCGGAAACGAGCCCATGAAATCGATCCCCCAAACATCAAAAATGTCCACAACTAGGATGGGTTCAAAGGCATCTCGTCCCGCTTATAAATACTCCCGAGTTGTTGACACTTTAAACAGTGTGTCGCGAACTCGTGAGCATCCTTAAACAATGAAGGCCAAAAGAAACCACTCGTTAAAACTTTTCGAGCGGTTTTCTGGCCACTAAAATGACCACCACACGCAGACGAATGCGCGTGTTCCAAAACTAATCTGACATCCTCCTCGGGTATGCATCATTTGATCATCTGATCTGCACCAATTTTAAACAAATCCGGATCGTCCCAGATGTACTGTTTAGCTTGGGACATCAACTGTTTCTTCTTTCTCCTTGGCCAATGCTCTGGTAAATCACCTGCAACTTTAAAGTTAACAATATAAACAAACCAAGGATTTTGTGAAACTGCCAGGATATGTTCATCCGGGAAGGACTCGTTAATGGGCCCATCTGAATTTCCATTTTCCACCATAATTCGGGACAAGTGATCTACAACAACATTTTCACTCCCTTTCTTGTCCCGAATTTCTAGATCAAATTCCTGCAATAGCAAAACCCATCTGATAAGCCTCGGTTTTGCATCTTTTTTATCCATGAGGTACCTGACAGCAGAATGGTCAGAATATATAATAACTTTACTACCCCAAATATAAGACCGGAATTTATCTAGAGAATATACTACTGCTAGTAACTCCTTCTCGGTTGTGGTATAATTTAATTGAGCATCCGAGAGGGTTTTACTTGCATAGTGTATAGCAACGGGTTTCTTGTCAACCCGTTGACCCAAAACAGCCCCGACCGCGTAATCACTTGCATCACACATTATTTCAAAAGGTAAACTCCAATCGGGTGATTGCAAGATCGGGGCTTCAACTAATTTCAATTTCAAAATGTCAAAGGCCTTAGCACATTCATCATTAAAGTCAAATGGGGCATCCTTAAGCAATAAATTACATAAGGTTTTGGTAATGTCACTAAAACCCTTAATAAACCGTCTATAAAACCCGGCATGCCCCAGAAATGATCTAATGCCTTTGACATTGGTGGGATGAGGTAAAGTAGAAATGACTTGGACCTTAGCCCGGTCCACCTCGATCCCTCGACTCGAAACAATATGGCCCAATACAATTCCCTCTTGGACCATAAAATGGCTCTTTTCCCAACTAAGAGCCAAATTCGTTTCGACACATCTTTTCAAAACTCTTTCGAGTTGGTTTAAACATGACTCGAAGGATGTGCCGAAAATCAAAAAATCATCCACGAAAATTTCCAAAGACTCCCCCACCATATCTGAAAAGATACTCATCTTGCACCTCTGAAAGGTGGCGGGGGCATTACATAACCCGAATGGCATTCTCCTAAACGTGAATGTGCCATACGGGCACGTAAACGTGGTCTTTTCCTGATCTTCAGGATGAATAGCTATCTGGTTGTACCCGGAATACCCATCTAAAAAACAATAAAATTTTTGACCAGATAGCTTTTCGAAAATTTGATCGATAAACGGAAGCGGAAAATGATCTTTTGATGTTGCCGCGTTCAGTTTACGATAATCAATACAAATGCGCCACCCGGTTACCGGCCGGGTGGCGACCTCGTTACCTGAGTCGTCCTTGACGACTTGGATGCCCGCCTTTTTCGGTACTGTCTGTGTCGGGCTCACCCACGTGTTGTCTGATATGGAAAAGATAACGCCAGCATCTAACCACTTCAGCACTTCCTTCTTCACTACTTCCCTCATGTTCGGGTTCAACCTCCGCTGAGCATCGTGCGCGGGTTGACAGCCGGATCTGTTAAAATTTTGTGCATCACAATTGAGGGACTGATTCCCTTCAAATCCACTATCATCCACCCGATTGCTTCTTTATTCACAACCAGCACCTCCATCAAAGTATTTTCCAGTTCAACAGATAAGTTAGAAGCTATAATAACAGGCAATGTATTATTCTTACCAAGAAAAGCATATTTTAAATGCTTTGGGAGCTCTTTCAGCTCGACTTTCGGTGCTTCCAGCATTGACATTTTCAACCCAGTATCAATCTTCTCGGGAAGCGGTTCCACCTGAACTGACCATGGTGGATGGTCTCCACGCACAGATGCGATCTCCATTTGTCTTTCCTCCTCTTCCAGCAACTCGTCTGTTTCCAACTGTAACCTGTCAAACAAAAAACACGTCTCCGCTGTGCCATCCAAACTGACGACAGAGTCGTATAGCGAAATGCACTCGTCAATGACATCGGCCATAAAGCACTCGTCATCAACCGGAGAGTTATCTCCACGTGTGAAAACATTAATTCTCAGCTTACGTTTACCGAATGCCATGTCAACAGTAGCATTTCTACAATTAATGTTGGCATTTTCGGTAGCCAAAAATGGTCTACCGAGGATAACCGTAGGTTGTTTAGTCCTCTCACCCGAAACATAATCGAGGACTAAAAAGTCAACTGGAAAGTAAAAGTCTTCCACCTTGACAATAACGTCAGTCAATATTCCTCGGGGCAGTTTCGGTGACTGATCGACCAAGACAACCGTGGTGGCAGCCGCACAAAGCGGGCCCAAATCGTACTGGCCGTATAAACTGCCCATGAGAGTACTGATGCTAGCTCCAAGATCTAAAAGCGCCCGAGTCATTTTAAAATCACCCACTTGAATGGGTATAATGGGCGTTCCCGGATCTTGTTGCTTGGGTGGAAGAGCACCCGAAAGAATTGCACTCACATTTTCGGTAAAATCAATCTGTTTAGGAATCTTATGACTCCTTTTCTATGTGCACAATTCTTTTAAATACTTAGCATAGGCGGGAATTTGTTTTATGGCATCTAAAAGAGGAATGTTAATTTTGACTTGTTTAAAGGTTTCCCACATTTCTTCTTGTTGTGGGCCTCGTTTTGATGCCATCTTCGCCTTTGATGGCGCCAACAAAGCATCGGGATATGGAACGGTTTTCACCTTTTCCTTATCCTTAGAGTTGTTGGTGTCATCCTTCGGGACCGATTTATTATTTTTAGTTTCACTTTTGTTAGGTTTATTTAATTCAATCGGTTCCGGATCGTCATCACTGACGAGATTTTCATCAATCTCTTCCACCACCCCATCAACCAAAGGTGGTGGACCCCCAACCTTATTATAATAATTCTTACCATTACGTAAAATACTTACCTGATTGACGTGCTTTTTCGAACTGGAACTGTGATGATTCGGGTTGACTGTGGTGTCACTCGGAAGTTGGCCCGAATTCTTTTGTAATTTTGCCATGTCTGAAGCGAGCTGACCAATTTGCTTCATCATTGCCTCCAATGATTTATCCCGTAACTCGAACTGTTGCTTCGTCTCGGCCTTTTGATCAGTCATGGCTTTCAATAACGCATCCAACTTCGAGTGCACTGACTCGTCCAAATTACCCGAGGACCGTTTCTGCTGATCCTGATTACCCGAAATATTTTCCCCCGGGTTACCATCTCTGTTATACCCCCGATTCTGATTACTCGATCCTTGTTGATAACCGCTCTGGCAGTAATTACCCTGCGATCTGTTCTGACTCGATCCCTGAAAGTTCGGGTTCAACTGAGAAGACGCGTTCCCGTAACGAAAATTCGAGTGATTCCTCAGGCCCAGGTGATATGTGTTTGAATTGAACCCTTGACCTTTGGAATACCCGTAAGCATAATTAACTTCCACGGTGTCATCCTCCTCATCATCATCATAATACTCGGGGAAATTTTCTGCCTTATGCCCGAGTTCACCACAGTCTTCACAAACCGGGAATTTTACTCCAACTTTCCTAACTTCTTTCTTCTTACCCTTCCTGTACCCAGCCAGTTCACGTTCTAATTCAGCGATTCTTTCAGACTCACTCGTGTGTGACTTAACTCATCTGGACGAATTACCACGTCTTCGTCTTTCAGCTGCTGCTTCTGCCTTGGAATCTTAACACATGAACTCCAAATATTCCTAATCATCTTCCTCAGGCTGATTCAACAACTGACTATTACACGAGGCCTTAAGATGCTTTCGGTCCTCGTATGTCAAACCATCAACAAAGCACTTTACCAGTTCCCACAGTTCGATTTGGTGATGTGGGCATTTTCTGATCATATCCTTATACCTGGTAAAAGCTTCATGGAATAATTCACCTGGTAACTGTGAAAAGTGACGAATGTCTGAATGGGCCTCGGTAGTCTTCGACTGTGAATAAAACTCGTTTAGGAAAAGCTGTTAGATCTCAGCCCAGTTTCTGATATTGTGTGTTGGTAACGAGTTAAACCACAGTTTCGCTTTGCCTTTTAACGAGAACTGGAATAACCGCAACCGAACTTCATCCTGCTCGAATGTACCATCACCAATAGACCCGCAAATAGCCGAAAAATCGGCTAAGTGTGAATACGGGTCTTCCGAAGCCATCCCGTTGAAATGAGGAACGAGGTTGATGTAAGATGGCCGTGACCTGAAAGTTTGTTGTCCCGGCACTCGTTCCTGTGGGACCAACGGGGATGCTCCGTCTGAGATAGCCGGTCTGAACCGACTGTTAACATCATGAGCCGGCGCTATGTATTTTCTCCTTTGCCCCCCGGGGTTTCCTATACCGCCCCGGTTAACCGGAATACCACGAACTCTCTCGGGCCGTTCCGCCCGATTTACCATTTCTCGATCCCGTCGGTGTCTGTTAACGGGTTCGACCCGTCTTCGAATTACCGGCTCTTCCACTACTTCTTCATACTGATTATCACCCTCAGCCTCTTGTTCATCAACCTCATTCTCGGGATCAACCGCCCGATTCCTCCTAACCCATCGATCTACCTCATCATCAGCTGCCCGAAAACCTTCATTTCCATTATTATCTTCACCCTCATCCTCATCTTCAGTCGAAACACTCGATCGAACATCATCAATATTTATCCGAACTCGACGGTTTGAGTTGTTGTTTGGAGCGGATGGTCCGACTAGGTCAAAGTTGAGGTTTAGGTTTCGGTTAAGGTTTCAGTTTCGGTTTTGATTTCGGGTTCTGGAAGCATGAGCTGAGTTGTTTTGGTTATTGAAGTTTGGTGGATCGAGTATGTTTTCTGGGTGAAACATGTTGGTTTGTGGAAGTGGATCTTGGTTTTGGTTATTGTTATGGTTTTGGTTCTAGTTTTGATTCTGGTTCTGGTCTTCCATTTGTGAGTTTCTGTTTTGTACTCGGTTCTACCGAGCTACTCTCTCGATTTCGGGCTCGTTAACTAACGGAGACTGTCGACCCGAATGGCGGGTGCGCATAAACCTGTAATCTGCACAACTAACACAACCCGCGTAAAATACAGAAAAATAAAATTAAAAATAAAAACAGAAAACAAAAATTAAGACTAGAATTAAAATTAGACACAAAAAATCAAATAACACGAAAACACTAAGCGCACTAACTCCCTGGCAACGGTGCCATTTTGATGACCGTCGTTTGAGTCAATCAAAAACCTAATTATTCTAAATTGATAGAGCAAGTAGGGTATCGTATCACAAGGAGTATGTGGTCAATGCAATTCGTGTAACAGATTTATAATTATGAAGTAACTGGTTTTAGTGCTGATCACACAAGAAATATTTTGAATTAAGAGAACTAAGCAACGAACAAATAAACGAGTTGTAAACAGTTAACAAAGCAAATCACACCCGGGAATTCAAGTAAGCAACTAAACAGTATCTCATGCAACCTAACAGATTTAGTATTAACGATTAACTGAAAACTGATCAACCAGACAAAACCTTAGACGTCAACAATTACTTTACACACGACACTGGTTATCAAACAGTCCTTGCTAGTGTGACTCAGTTAAGGGTAATTGTACGTTTTATCGTATTCAATCTAACCAAACAGTTATATGAATAATTATCTAGCAACTGGTGATGACCGTCGTTTGAGTCAATCGAAAACCTAATTATTATAAATAGATAGAGCAAGTAGGGTATCATATCACAAGGAGTATGTGGTCAATGCAATTCGTGTAACAGATTTATAATTATGAAGTAACTGGTTTTAGTGCTGATCACACAAGAAATATTTTGAATTAAGAGAACTAAGCAACGAACAAATAAACGAGTTGTAAACAGTTAACAAAGCAAATCACACCCGGGAATTCAAGTAAGAAACCAAACAGTATCTCATGCAACATAACAGATTTTTTATTAACGATTAACTGAAAACTGATCAACCAGACAAAACCTTAGACGTCAACAATTACTTTACACACGGCACTGGTTATCAAACTGTCCTTGCCAGTGTGACTCAATTAAGGGTAATTGTACGTTTTATCGTATTCAATCTAACCAAACAATTATATGACTAATTATCTAGCAACTGGTAACAGATCGTTCAGACCAACGTAAACCAAAACCGACCAAACACACATAAATACTAAACATCAATAATCATATATCAATCTTTCAATAACAAAACATAAGTATTCTTAATCGCATGAGAAAAACTGTAAATGGTTACAAACTATACATCCCGGGTGCGATTCTAGGAGATTAGCCGAGCCGAGACATCATCAAATCTTCGATACGGATGATATGGATCATATGGAAGGTCTTGGCACAAGCTATAATGGTGATAATCGCCTCTTGGAGATGCTGGAATCGCCTATGGTTCATCAAAACGGAGTTAGGGTTTCAAAATGATGAAAAGGATAATATTAACCAAAATTTCCCGTCTGCACACCCGTCGCGGTACGCGACGGGGTCTTCTAGGGTCCATCGCGTACCGCGATTGACCCAAAGTCAACATCTCATTTATCTCCCATCGCGGTACGCGATGGGGACTTCAGCAAACCCATCGCGTACCGCGATGGGACTCTGTTACAGCAAACTCCATTCTTTTCCTCGTTTTGCGTGCTGGACATCCCGGGTCTTCATTCCGTGTCACAACAGGTCCATACTGAGTACTTTAACGCCTATGACCTGAATTCCAATAAAACACGTATGAAGTATCGATAGTTCTCGAATAAACAGTTAAAACTAAATAATAAACGAATTAAAACATAAATAAATTAACCGACCATCAGATATATATATTTTTCTAAATGTTTTGTAGGCTCAAAATCCACAAAGCGGAGCGAGCGAGGCGACTATCATAAAGGACGCTTTGCGCAATTATGTCAAGGTTTTCCGATATAGATCTTTTCCCCACTTGGAAGCGTGGGAGGTTGCGGGACATCACCCGAAGTGGGAACCGATTCCCGTGGTCGACATGGACGGACCGACGGCTCCAAGGAAGAAAGGATCTTCTTCAAAAAGATCAAAAACTCTGAGTCCGGGAACTACAAAACGTCTACCGACGGCTTGTCAAGCAACATGCCGAACATGAACTTGAATGAGGAACCCGGAGACGATCCCGACGAAGACACACCCACACCCTCCCGGCCGCATCGCAAGAAAAGTGGGGAATTGCCAAAATTAGGAAAGGAAGCGGTGGCCGAAGACTTCAACGAATACAAGTCGGCTAAGTTGGCGGAAATGGCCGAGGCGAATGAGCGAAAGAAACTAGCTCTTGATTCAAAATTAAAACGTGACGATGCATATATCAACCATTTGAATGGAAACCAAAAAAAAACGCTGATTTAGCATTCCTCCTACAACCGCACGAACATCTTGATGAACCCTTTAAATCGATCCCACTTCAACGCATACGCGAGATATGCGACAAGTGGGGTTGGGCGGGGCCGTAGGTTTTTTTTTGTTTGTCTATTTTTTTTTTAATTTATTTATCTTTGTAACATTTATTTAATCTTGTTTTATTTTTTATTTAATCTAACCTTGTTTTAGTATTTATTATATAAAATTAAAAATAAAACTCATCAGACCATCACCACCACCCCCACTAAATTCCATCACTAGTGATGGAATGTGGTGGGGTAAGGTGGCACACCACCATTGGGGGTGGGGGTGGTTCGTGATGGGGCTCCCATCACGAGTGATGGCAACTTGAACACCGCTGCCACAATATCAAATACAAAAAATTATGTTTAACATATATAAAGATATATTATACGATAGAATAAATTACACATTACACAATATGAAATAAAATGTTGTTAAAAATTCATAAATTTTTATATATTTCTTTGTACACAATATTTGTAGTTTTATTTGTAACTTTACTTTCTATATCAAAACTTAATACTTTTACATTGTTTGTGCTTTTAACTCTAGATAATGGAACGCATAATTGGTCACGCGTTAAAATAAATTGTCCCCCAAAAAACAAACTATCTATAGTAACTGACTTTAGCTTTTATTAATCTTTATTGCAAAACAAAAATAAAGTGAAAATTTCATTCTTTGAAATTAATCATTTTATCTAAAGGTGTATGATTTTTCTTTTTAAGAATAAAATTGTGAGTTTCAGTATTACTTTCGGATATGATTTCCGCTTCTATAATACAGTTATCTTATTGTATTTTAAAATGTATTTAGTTTCATTGCATAGACCATTTAAGCAACATCAGTTCAACGTCTTTCAGAACTAACATATGACTTGACAACTTTAGATTATGAGGCGATTTAAAACATCCGAAAACTAATGTTTTCTTGTAAAGAATCATGTATGTCTGATAGATACCATATGAATAATAGTAATATTTTTCATCTTCGGAAACATGGATAGCAAACGTTTGCTAGTTTCTTAAACGACCTCATTTTTTGGTGCAAGTATAACTCGTTCATTAAAGAAATCTAAATTTTTGATATCTTTAATAATAGAAGGACATACAAAGTCAATTTATCATATGATTAATAGTGTGTTAATGTCTAATATTTGTATACCTAAAGTAAGAAGTTGTCTTATTTACCTGGAAATCCTAAACATGTAGCCTAGTCTTTATATTTTGTGGATTTTTAAGATGATGAACTTCACATAAATGATTTAGTCAACTAAAAAAAGTTGTAAAATTTTTTTTAAACCAACCCATGTATCGGAACTCATTTTAATTATAAACTGTTTTGACCTGAACTATGTTTGATACTTCAAATGGTTAAAGAAATCCACTCGTTGATGCAAGTTTGACCCGAATAACTCATTTTTTATATTAGTTTGACCCGAAACTCTAGTTGATGCAAGTTTGTGACAATGAATAAGCACAATGAATTTCACTATCATCTAATATATGACAAAAAAGGAAAATAATTATATATATGAAAGAAAGAGTACATGTATGCACCACAATCAATCCACTATTCTTTTTTAATGCTGAATTATGTCACTTTAGCAAAAGTTGTCAATACATATAATAAAGTTTATTATATACAATTAATAGTAAAAAATAATCAAATAACATGAACCATTTTCATATTGCTTAGAGTAAATACGAATCGTGACACCTTCTGAATTGGTCACTAATAAACTAAAAACATACGGGGCAAATTTATACACACTTAAATGAGTGTCAAAAGTTTTTCATATGTTCTTTTATTTCTAATTTTTTTTACTTTATTACTATTGTAAAATTATAAAAAAAATAATTAATATGAAATGTTTAAAATATTTATTAATTGTTTTAATTATATATTTATGACTATTTTTACTTTATTTACTAATATAAAATTGAAGATAAATCATTAATATAGAATGCTAAAAATATTTATTAATTGTTTTAATTAAATAATTATGACTTTCAAAATTAAGCAATATTGATGCCACTTGGCAAAAAATTGAACAATTATGTGTCATGTGACACAACAATTGTTTTTGTTTATTATAATAGTAGATTAGGAAATCGGAAGAATTGTCATATCACTAATTACGTCTTTGTCTTTTTTGAACGGTAATTTTTATTGAAAAGATTGGCAAGTCATAGAACACGAAAGATATAACTGAATGCATCTTATACATTAAAATACAAGTTGTAATGTAACTTATTATTTAAAGATAGAAAAATAATTTAAACTAACTTTTAATAGATTTATTGCATTCTCGTCCACTTGATCATCTCCCACTCTATTTATTAACAAAAAATCATACTTTATAAAATTTATTTTCCATTAAAAAAAAAAAGAAACACCCCATCCCTTCCATCATACCTATATGTATATCATTTTTCATTATTGTTCTCATATTTTTTTAATCATTTAGTTCTATTTTATAATATGAGAGAGAGGTGAATAATAGTATTTTTTACATTTGGGGATGGGTTTTGTTAAATTTTAGGGATGTGGATAAAGATGTGTGGTAGATGAGATGTAAACTTTTTTTTACAGTGTCTACTAATTTTTGTATATTTTTGTGATGGCGAAAGTGAATACAATGATATCAGACATTTAAGTTTACACGAAAAACTCATTAAACCTACGTAATTTGGGTTAAAAGTTTCCTAACTCATCTAAAATCCGATCCCTTATAATGCAAAATCTTATCGATTAGTTACTTGCCAAAAGAAGACTAACACCCTGCACAATCATCTTTCATTTATAAAGAACTATTATTATGTGAACAAAAAATGTAAGACTAATGGACTAATGGTGCAATACAAAAAGAGCATTGAAGATCCCTCTTTCTGTAATTCATTTTGTTTATTTTCGAGATCGTCACTGTTATCTTTATATGCTTGATTAGTTGATTTCATTCAAGTTCAATTGTAATTCATCATTCTACTGGATCGTACACAAAGACAAACAAATAAAGCTTTTCCTAAATTTGATATTTTTTAAGGTAATTGTGAAATAAGAGCATAACACATCAAAACAAATTCTTCTAAACTGCTACTTTCTCATAAACGGAAACACGTAAAAGAGCATTAACACATAAAAAAAATATTATTTTGAATCATCCGTTGAAGCTTTAGCGAGGCTTCAAATTCTATTTTCTTGTTAACTTCATCGTGTTCATCATCTAAAACATTATTTCACAGAGCTTTTGTTTTTTTTTTCGAATTTCTTATTTCTTTTTTGGCATTAGAATTCTGTGTGTAGGAATTTAGGTCGTAAGGCATTAGAAAGAATGACTTCCAAATACTCCTGCTCCCAAACATATATAATTCACTTGAATGAATTTTAGAAAACTTTTAATCAAAACTACGTAGTTATGACATGTTTCTGTCTAAGTTTATGTTGGAAGTTTTAAGTGTGTGAATGAAGTGGTGGAAGTGGTAAAGGTTTGTCCCACATCGGTTTGGGAACAAAATATTAAATGGTTTATAAGGTAGTGACCTTGCACCGATTTGAATTCTTTATGATATGTTTTACCACAAGTTCTACGCGCGCGCAGGAAGGGTGCAAATTTGGGTTTCTGGACTATAAATCCATAATACCATTAATAATCATAATGATTATGATTATTGTGTGTATTATTATTTAATATTCTTTAATGGTCAACTCCGAGTCCGGCAGAGCACCGAGCACCGATTCTGTTTCGAACCAGGTCGAACCGGAGTACCCTGGGAACAGACCGAGAATCTGTTTAAGGGGCTTGTGTTTGTGTCGTTTATTCTTATTTCTGATTATTATTAATACAAGATTTCCAACAGTTTAATAATCATAATGATTATGATTATTGTGTATATTATTATTTAATATTCTTTAATGGTCAACTCCGAGTCCGGCAGAGCACCGAGCACCGATTCTGTTACGAACCAGGTCGAACCGGAGTACCCTGGGAACAGACCGAGAATCTGTTTAAGGGGCTTGTGTTTGTGTCGTTTATTCTTATTTCTGATTATTATTAATACAAGATTTCCAACAGTTTAGACACCTAACAACACCGTATTCACTTTCCTCTTTTATGATATACACTTTCCTCATGTGACGTTTTATCGTGTTTGTATTTAGAAAAATCAATTCATCAACTGATGTTCAACGTTTAACCAAAAGACAGTCAAAACGCATTCGATAATAAACATGATTTACTTATTGAGACAGTGAGATATGTTATGAATCTTACAAAAAGCGAAAATACAAGCAAACAAATGCCGACGCATTCGATGGCAAACATGATATGATAATTCAGCTATTGTGAATTTTTTGACTTTTTTGTGATAAACGCCAACGATAAATTATGTGATTTTAAACCATCGAGTTTATTAAATTTCTAACTTATGTAATATATATGCGAAATATGATGATCACCCTTTTATTATTTTCTTTTAGAATTTTAAACTGTGATATACAATTGATTAAATTAAAGTTTGAAATTCTAATAAGTTGCATTTTTTGGTTTGCATATTTGTCAAGAACAGACTCTGAATCATGATCATGTAGGAAGTGGGTATTTCATTCATCTTTATTTTTCCAAGACGTTAATGATTTATTTATTAGTAATAAATACGAACAAATATTATTTGCCCAAAAATTTTCCAACAGATCATTAACATTTTGCTCTAATCTCACCATGTAAAGAGATATTTTGTGCCGTACAAAATTTGTTGTTTATTCCACGATTATGTTTTAGCAGGGCCGGCCCAAGTGCCTTGTTGGGCCAAGCAAGGGTTTGAGGCCCCAAAAATATAAAGGCCTCAATTTTAATTAAAAAAAATTAATATATTAGGTGTTTGGAATTAGCCGATGCTGGGCAACTTTGGATGGGCGGTCAGGGAAACATATGAAGCGGACTCATTTACTCAGTTCAGCTGTGTTGACTTTTGAGGAGTGCATTAAATGGTAATTAGTTTATCAGTTTTTAATATGCTAATTGCCAATTCTAACACCAAATTTTGTCCAAATTAATAATTACTATCCAATTTATCATCTGTTGTTATTTATTTCTTAGAATCTTTGTTAGGCATTACACATTAAAACTTTTAGTTGAATACTTAAATATTATTACTAACAGTTGAATGTTAAATCGAAAGCTAGAAATATAAATTTATGTAAATATTGTTTACACAAAAGATATAACTTAAAATAAAATTTTTAACTCTGCCAACTATAAACGTGTAACTTTATTGTTGTCAGTATGACGGTCTCTAACCCGGGTAAAGGATGAGAGTTTATATAAAAAAATTTTTGAAAAAGCCTCCAACCTGATAGTCAGCTTGAGGCCTCCTAAAACCTTGGGCCGCCATTGTGTTTTAGCAGATAACAATGCATATAATATCCGGTAATAAAAATATTTTTCTTGCCGCCTTTAGCGACAGACTTGTGACGTGACATGTTTGCAAGAATTTTCAGATGAAAAATGTACGCAAATAATATGGATCACACATTCTTTCTTTAAGGTGTGTTTGGAGTCCTTATTTTCCACCTCTTTTTAACTTACGAATATATAATAAGTCATTTTTATGTTTATAAATGGTTTGAGAATACATAAGGACTTTAATCTTTCTTTTTATTAACAAGGCTAAAAAAATGTTTTCAATAAGTTGGGATTTGGTGACTTATCAGCTTATAGGTTTGGAATACCCAACTATCTTTAACAATTACACCCTTACATCAATAAGCTAAATCAAACACATTTTAAAAAACAACTTATTGACTTATTAGCTTATAAGTTAATCAAAACATTTTTTTAAAAACTCATTCTAAGAAAGTTGATGTGTTGCAAAACACATAGCGTTTTATCCTGTTTTTGTAAGTGTTGTTTTGTGCGTAAACCGTTAACGAATATAACTTGTCCTTGCATGAAATTAAATGTTTGTGTATATGATAGGTCCCATGTTGAAGAGAGCGAAAAAATAAGTTTAATGAAGAAAGAATCAGCACAAACGGGATACGGATGAAGCCGGTATGCGCGTTTGAAGATAAACGAGTCAGAAAACGAAGAAACGAGCATCCAGGACCTGGCCGCGCTACGCGACCAGGTGGGCCTTTCTAGTCGTGCTACACGGCACCCCAAATGTCCCCAAGGCTGCCAAGAATGTTCAAGAATCAGCTACCTCGTCTATTTTGTCTTCTAGTGGACCATGTGGGCTTGTTTTGACCTATTTTATATTAGGAAGAAGGTGTTTAAATATATATATATATATATAAACCCTAAAACCCTATGAACGATATTTATTCAAGTTTCCAGCCATCTCACACCTGCTCTAGAGGAGAAACCAAGGAGGACAAGCTTTACGGTTCTATCTTTTATCCTTCGTTTGTCGGTTTTGACTATTTTAACGATTTTAAGCTCGTTTTTGAGTTTTAATCATTCAAATTACCCTTTGTAATCAGATTTATATGAACATGTTCATCAATTTTATATATATTTTCTACTGTTCATTGATTATGATTGGCTAGATTGGTTAGAATCACCTAGGTTTGATGTTTAACGGTTGATTTATCACTTTTCGGGTGCTAATTTCGTGTTTGATTGTTTAGTTATTGTAAAGTTCATAATTTGTGATTTTATTCCATGAACCTTGCTTCCATTAGATGTATTTTAGGTTGCATGAGCCCCGAGTAGTTGATTATTTCATGAATTTGTTTCGTGTAGTCGTTAATTGCTAGTTCGGTTAATACTGAGCGTGTTGATTGATTGTGGTAGACGTGTGCCATTAGGGTTTATATTTCTTGAATCATATAGGTCAGTAGGATCATCCTCTTTGAGTTGGACCAAAAACTTAGGGGTTAGCTTTTCTCTCTACTTTCGTTGATTTAGTTACCCGTTGCGAGACCACGTGCGATTTTCTTGCTATCAACTAGGTTAGTTTGTAAGTTGAGTTATTTTATCCTTATTATTGAATTACCCCTCTCTTCCTAGGTTTGTAATTAGCTCGAGCCTTACTGAGGATTGTTATTTTGATACGGACCAAGTAATAAATCATTAGGGTATGTAAATAAACAACTATAAATTAAAAGCTAAATAGACCTAGTAGACTTGATTACATCTATCTTAGTTCATCTTTAGAAGCCGGTTTCAAACACTTTTTAGCACCTGAGCCATCCTATACCCATTAAGTCATGTTACCTAGGTGATTCGTTTTCTTATTATCGTTAAATCCCGTTAAGTTTCCAGTTAGTTTCGTTAAGTTTCGCCGTTAGTTAAGTTAAGTTAGTTTAGATGTATAAGTTAAACAAATATATTATTTAGGCAGGACTTGAGTAAGGTTAGTAATCTGAGCCACATCACGTGTCTTTGTGTTCGATACTCGTACTTCCTTAGTCTTTACTACATACGATCGGTACACTTGCCGGTTGTGTGAACTTAAGTTAGGATATTCCGTTTTAATTTAAAGCTTAGTTGTGAGTCGTAGTTTTCATAGACACATTTTTGCAAATCAAGTTTTTGGTACCGTTGCCGGGGACACGGTTTGAAGCGATTAGAGAACGACCCAAGTTTGGGGACTTGCCTTTTGTAGTTATATATATATATATATATAGATTAATATAGTTTAGTTTTATTTTAAATAGTTTAGTTTTAGTTTAATTTTATTTTTAATTAATTTACTACTATCTGTTGCCTGTGATCCGTTTCTGTTTAAGTGTGCAGTGATGGAGACTTACGGGACTGGAGTTAAAAAACAAAAACGTTACACCATTTGGCAGATGGAGATAAAAAAGATTTTGGATTGCAAAGCGAAAAATCGAGTGAAACTCTGGTTACGTTTGATGTTTGATTTAAGGGGGAATCTTCTGGGTTATGAAAACTCATCCGGTGAATTCATTGAGCAAATACCAGATTCGGATGAGGTAATGTTTGATTCGTTGCGCATCATCCATGATACAAATCCAAATGCCCCATTTCCGACCCAACAAGCTTTAAATGGAATTCAGCTTGGTTTAATGAGTCAGTCATAACTTAGCGAGCCGATTATCGAATTTGAGAATTTGGGGATGGAAAAGCAGTCAAAGGAGTATGTTCCTTCACCGGAGGAAGAGTTTTGGGGTGAGTTTGGTGACGAGTTGGTGGATTTTACAGTGTTGGATGATGGAGAGTTTGACCCACTTGGTGATTTGAAGTTGCTCGAAGATTTACTATATAACGAGCCAAGTGTGGGGGTCAAGAAGGAGCCTTGTGAGGAGATCCATGAGGTGGTTGGTGATTCAGTCTTCCCACCATTGCACTTTGATTGAGAAAAACCAAAACATGAACCGTACTCAATCTCCATTCGGGACGTGTCAAGGTTTAAAAAGTTGGCTAAAAAATAAGGAGGATATCTAGGCTCAGAGATCATGGTGTACAGAATTGTTCGTCACTCCCATTTCACTTCAGGGAATCATTTTTGGGGGAGTCTACGAGTTGTTGGGCCAAGTTCACGTCGTATGTTTGGGCCCATGAGAGCGGTGTAGTTGGTTTCTTCCCGACCAGTTGTAAGAGGAAAGTGTTAAAGAGTACTGATGGGAAGAGGATAAAGGAGAAACCTCCTGATTGAGGTTTTAGGAGCAAGTCTGGCTGAAGACTATTCTGTAAACTTAGCGCTTCCCAGGAGGCAACCCGGTAATATGTTTCATTTTATTTTGTTTTAGTTTTGGTTTTGTTTCTCCGATAATCCAGTTGCTTCTTTTCTTGTTTGCAGGTTGTTTAATGGTTGGTTGATGACGGTTGATGAGATGATTATAAACAAGTGTGGGGGAAGCCACTTCTTTTAGATGAGTTTCGCGTTTGTTTCTGAGTGACTGCTTGGTAGAGAGCACTTGAGTATGAGGCTCGCATTCGAATTGGATGGCACGGAACATGACTCATAACACACGATCATTGCTATTTACCAGGGGAGTCTGTTCCATTTTTCTTTACTTATTTTATTTTTGTCTTTTTCCTGTCTTACATTGAGGACAATGTGAAATTTAAGTGTGGGGATAGGGAATTGATGTTTTAAATGTACTAGTAAATAACAAAAATAAAACTAAATAAAAAAAAGTAAAAGAGCTTTAATGTCCCTTGTTTTTCAAATCTTTTGCATTAAACAGGAATTGATAGTATTACATAGTGTTTTTGACAATCTCTTGGTGTTTCTTAATATATATATATATATATATATATATAATAAATCAGAACAGTTGCGTATATAATTTGGAATATGTCGGTAGGTCCAACTAATCCTGAAAAGTTTCCCTTTAGTATTTTTAATTGTACATAACAAATTCATAAACTTATTGGGTTCTCATCTTGGGGAGAAGCGGCGAAGCTAAAATTCAATATGATATAGGGAGAATTAACGTAATATTTTTTACTTTGAGGTGGTGAGAATTGGGTGCACTTAAAATCCATAACACCACTCGTTTTATGAAAATAAATTGAGTGGTGGCGCCCCGCCAAAAGTCCATATTTTCACGAGCTTAGATTTAGTTATATATTTAGGCCATTATTAAAAAAAAAGGAAAAAAAATAAAAAAGAGAAAAAAAAGTAAAAAAAAAGTTGTCAAATAAAGTTCAAATAAAAAGATGCAAAAAAAGCATCCAAAAATAGCAAAAGAGGCCAAAGTTGTCCATACTCGACAGGGCTGAGAGTTTACGCATTGCCAAGGGGATAGTGACTCTGAGGTTATCGCTATTGGGGCTTGAAAGTTCTTAGTCAATAAATAAAATTTTAGGTTTATATAAGACAAAGTCCAATAATATGTAGGATCTGCTCGTATGACCATCACATGACTAATCATTCATAATTCCATCTAGTGCACTTTCTTCTTACCATTAAAGAGTCATTTGCTTACGGTGATTTGTCAGACCATTTTGCATCGACTCTAGCCTAGCTAGCTCCCTGTGTTTGAGATACGGTTAAGATTAGCTGCCACTCCTGAGTGAGAGTTCCATAGGCTTATTGATGATCATTTGAACTTAATGCTATATGCTAATGGGGGCTCGATGGGTTGGTGCCTGGGTTTAAAGTGGATCAATATATCGGCAATCGCGATTAATTCGTCAATTTGTTTCTGCTGCTTTAATAAAATTTAATAATATAATAAACCGAGATTTTTTATTTTCTTCTTGGGTATGATCCTGTGCAGTTTAGTATTTCAGGACGAAAAATGTTCAAGTATGGGGATATTTGAAGTGTTACAAAACACATAGCGTTTTATCCTATTTTTGTGTTGTTTTGTGCGTAAACCATTAACGAATATAACTTGTTCTTGCATGAAATTAAATTTTTATGTATATGATAGGTCCCATGTTGAAGAAAGAGAAAAAACGAGTTTATGAAGAAAGATTCAGCTCAAAAGAGATTCGGATGAAGCCGGTATGCACGTTTGAAGATAAACGAGTCAGAAAACGAAGAAACGAGCACCCAGGACCTGACCGCGCTACGCGACCAGGTGGGCCTTTCTACTCGTGCTACAAGGCATACCACATGTCCCCAAGGCTGCCAAGAATGTTCAAGAATCAGCTACCCCGTCTATTGTCTTATAGTGAGCCTTGTGGGCTTGTTTTGACCTATTTTATATTAGGAATGAGGTGTTTAAATATATATATATATATATATATATATATAAACCCTAAAACCCCATAAACGATATTTATTCAAGTTTCCAGCCATCTCACACCTGCTCTAGAGGAGAAACCAAGGAGGACAAGCTTACGGTTCTATCTTTTATCCTTCGTTTGTCGGTTTTGACTATTTTAATGATTTTAAGCTCGTTTTTGAGTTTTAATCATTCAAATTACCCTTTGTAATCAGATTTATATGAACATGTTCATCAATTTTATATATATTTTCTACTGTTCGTTGATTATGATTGGCTAGATTGGTTAGAATCACCTAAGTTTGATGTTTAACGGTTGATTTATCACATTTCGGTTGCTAATTTCGTGTTTGATTGTTTAGTTATTGTAAAGTTCATAATTTGTGATTTTATTCCATGAACCTTACTGCCATTAGATATATTTTAGGTTGCATGAGCCCCTAGTAGTTGATTATTGCATGAATTTGTTTCGTGTGGTCGTTAATTGCTAGTTCGGTTAATACTGAGTGTGTTGATTGATTGTGGTAGACGCGTACCATTAGTGTTTATGTTTCTTGAATAATTTAGGTCAGTAGGATCATCCTCTTTGAGTTGGACCAAAAACTTAGGGGTTAGCTTATCTCTCTACTTACGTTGATTTAGTTACCCGTTGCGAGACCACGTGCGGTTTTCTAGCTATCGACTAGGTTAGTTTGTAAGTTGAGTTATTTTATCCTTATTATTGAATTACCACTCTCTTCCTAGGTTTGTAACTAGCTCGAGCCTTAGTGAGGATTGTGATTTTGATACGGACCAAGTAATAAATCATTAGGGTACGTAAATAAACAACCGTAAATTAAAAGCTAAATAGACCCAGTTGCCTTGATTACATCTATCTTATTTCATATTTAGAAGTCGGCTTCAAGCACTTGTTAGCACCTGAGCCTTCCTATACCCGTTAAGTTATCGTACCTAGGTGATTCGTTTTCTTATTATCGTTAAATCCCGTTAAGTTTCCAGATAGTTTCGTTAAGTTTCACTGTTAGTTAAGTTAAGTTAGTTTAGATATATAAGTTAAAAAAATATATTATTTAGGCAGGACTTGAGTAGGGTGAGTAATCTGAGCCACCTCATGTGTCTTTCTGTTCGATAATCGGACTTCCTTAGTCTTTACTACATACGATCGGTACACTTGCCGGTTGCGTGAACTTAAGTTAGGATATTCCGTTTTAATTTAAAGCTCAGTTGTGAGTCGTAGTTTTCATAGACACATCTTCGCATATCAAAAGTCATAAGTCATTTTCAACTTATCCTAAAAAGGTCTTTTCAAAATAAATAAGGAATCCCAAACACACCCTTAATGTTATTGTTATATTACTCACTACTACATAAACAGGTACTTGCTATGACCAAAGCCGTAGCCATTCCGTAGCAAATAGTGTGTTTTCTACGGAATGGCTACGGATTTGGTTCGTAGGTACAAATCTTGTAGATAACTTATTTGCGATGAATATTTGCTACAAATTCATATTTTTGCATCGATTTTATCTACCAAAAGAGACGTGGTTATTTAGCTACACTAGCTACGGATTTTGCTACAAAATTGTTTGCTACGGATTTTTTTGTCACGAATTGTTAGCTACATAATTTTACTACGTTTTTTTAGCTGCAGAATTTTATCTACGGATATTTGCTACGATTTTATAAGTTTGTAATTTTGCTACGGATTCTATTAGCTACAGATTTTGCTACCGAGTTTCAGTTACAACCTTGGCCACGAATTTAATTTATAAATTTTGCTACGATCTAGCTATGAAAATTTGCAATGATATTTGCTACCAATTTTGCTATAAAATTTAGCGACAACTTTAGGATGATTTTTGCTACATATGTAGCTACATAGATTAGGATGATTTCATTACGAATTATATAAGATTTTAGCTACAAACTTAAGCATTATATTCAAACTTTATAAAATATCATACCAAAGATAAGTATCTAAACCAAATATTATGAAATATCTAAATGTAATACAAGAAAGGTCTAAATCATCCAAAAAGTAATACAATAAAAGCTAAAACTTAGTTTACCAACACAAACTATTATATCTTGGCACAATAGAAATTTTTGTAGGTGGCTTCATGACAATAATTGCAGTTTCTCATTCATTTCAGCATACAATCTTTCATTTTTTTCCAATTTCCCCTAACGTGGCATGTTTCTCTACTTTTCCTCATTCCAACTCTACAAATTTTTCCCATTTAAACTCGGCTAGTTTTTCCTCCAACTCTTGCAACTGTAATAATATTAAATTCACGCATCATTCTTACACATCAATATTCAATCTTTTATTAAAAAAAACAAAAAGAAATCTTCTTGTACATAAATTGTATAAATTAAAAAATGGTTTTAGTTTGTAAATGTGTATAACAAGTTTGTAAGTTAGCCGTTTTATTTACCAATTATATAATTTTCTACGTTTTGGTTTGGTTTTATACGATCATTTCCGATATAAACCGCAAACCAAACCGTACGTCACGGTTTGAAGTTCTTAACAAATCAGTAAAACCCATGAACCTGTCCCCAAAACTCGTTTCAAAACCCAGACCGACCTATGTGCACACTCCTAACTTAGGCAAGAAAACAACCAAACTCTGCGTTTTTTTCCCTAAAAAAGAATGCAAACCTTATTACTTCTCCCCGATGGGAAGGAACTACCGGTACTTTCCTTTGATGGCGCACCCGTCAACATGGCACACAGGTCGGTTATGTTGCTAGTCCCGTACAACTGACGCTATTTCCCCTGCAAAACTTGATCATATTTGTAACATTCGCCATTTTCGGTTTAACTTGTATTTGTATCAAAAACCCAACCCGTTTTGATCTTTTGGATCCGTCGTTATTAATAAAATATTGGGTTTCATGTTCATTTATGTTACACAAATTTCGGGTCAAGAAAACATCATTTTCGGTTCGTTAAAACACCTTTTTATGGCTAAAAATGACTTAAAACGAACTTTAGGGACTAAAATTGTCAAATATCAAAAGCTGGAACAACCCCCCCCCCCCCCACCCCTAAGGGCGCCGCGCCACTCCCCCCCCCCCTCCCCTTAGTGTTCGCGCAGCGCCTGGCCTCACCTGCAGGTTTCCCAGTTTTTGGATGTTTTGTGCATTGTTTGACCATTTTAAACATACCCATTTGCATGCAAACCTTAAAAGAAACTTTATGGCCAACCCATCACTCTTTCCCTATATAAAAAAAGCCAAAGCATCCCATTTGGGTTTGCTCTTTCTTCACAAACTCTCCCCAATCTAGATCTAAGTATTCTTTCTTCAAGTTCTTGATAATTTGACTTCTCAAGGTCAAGCTAATACTAATCTCTGTTTCTAGCTAATTCTTGGTAATTAAAGTTTGATGTTGCAACATATACATAATATACACACCTTGTTTCCTTCGGCTTTCACTTCTCCGGTCACGATCGGTTGAAGTGTCGTGCTACAAGGCAAGGCTTCATTGAGAACTATTATAGTCCTTGATAAGAACTTTAATTTATGCTTTAATTTTGTTTATGATTATTAATATTGTTTAGTCCTTACTTACTTTTAGTTTCAAAATCATTTTTAATAGTTCAATGGCAATGGGTATGTGGCCACCATTCTCGGTTTCATCCCGAGTCAAGAGCCAAACCAAAACCGAACTTTTTTTTTGATACTTTATTGTTAACATATTGTACGAAAGATTTGAGTATTATTATTTTTAAGTTTATTTTATTGAGTTCTATGGTATTGGATATGTGGCAACCATCCTCGGTTTTATTTCGAGTCAAGGACCGAACCGAAACCGAACTCTTGTTTAAACACTTTATTTTGTAAGTAAACTTGAATATTATCATTTCTAAGTTATTTTAATAAAGTTCTATGGTATTGAGTATGTGGTAACCATCATCGGTCTTATTCCGAGTCAAGGACCGAACCAAGACCAAACTAAACCGAGTTCACTCGCTTAAGACACACTAGTGTGTTTGGGCCACCTAATCTCATATTTTCTCTAAAACTATATTATAAATTAATTTTAATTGTTTTCTCAAAACTCTTGGTATGTTGGATCTGACTTGATATTATAACAAGTTTGGACCGACAAAACCAAACACTCGCTTAACGGACGTTGAGGTTCTTCTTAATAGAACTACACACTTGGTTAAGCTTCTTTTGATTTCATTGAGTTATCTCATAACATTTTGGAATCTCGGCTTCGAGCTTGACCAATTATCAAGACTCGAACCGAAAAATCCTAACACTCGTAAAATCTCGTTTTGGTATCTATTTAACTTTGCAATATTGCAATTATACCCAAATATAGACTTAACAAAGGTTAAGTAAAAACTAATGAATAGAATACCGAGACCCGACTTCGAGTAAACTTACTTTTCAAAAATCATTACTCTAGTTCCTTATGTATTTACATTTTAGCCTTCAAACTTTAATTATTTATGTTACTTGTCAAGTTATGTTACTTTAAAGCTTTCAAAACCATCTACTAACTCAAGACCCTTTTAATCTAGGTCTTGCCCGTTAAACTTACCCTTCCCCCGTTTTATAGCAAACTATCCTTCAAGTTACTTATTTCACGTGAGTACATTTCATCCCCCGTTTTCACTTTTATACTTTGGGGGTAACATGTGTACTTAACCAAAACAAGAACGACTCATAATAGTCTATCCTCAAACCACAAACTCTAGGGTGTATGATACTTAGAATACTTGCTCTATTGTGTGTTATATATTTCATATGCTTTATGTGTACGAGTGTTTATTTTATGTTGTTGTGGAAGACAATAAGTATGATCATACGCACCCCTAACTACTTAGCATTGTGCAAGTCGCATAGGGCATAATTATCCGAGTATGTCGGTTTCTACCGATTAGAAAGGATCCTCATTTACATATGTTTTATATACCACGATTGATGCTTTTATTTATAGTCTCATATTCGTTTGTGGATTTTGCCTCATATTATATATACTCAAAACTATGAAATTGCTCACCAACATACGTGTTGACAAATATTATTTTACGCATTGTTACAGGTTTGATTACTGGTTGATTGGAGTTCGTAGATGCTATTTTATTTTGAGACCTTTTAAGTTATTAGAAGAATGAACAATTAAATTCATATATTTGGTGTTGTTATGTATGAGCAAGATGTATTATTTTTGTGATTGAATGAAATTAATGAGTTGTTTAAATATTGTCACTATAATAGTGTCTTTTGTTCATGGGCAATCCGTTGCACCCCGGAATGTTCCGCCGCCTTTGGTCGGTGTGTAACAAATTGGTATCAGAGCCAAGACTATAGGATAGGCGGTTAGACGTAACGGCCTAGTATGGTTTTGCTTTAGGGTCCTTATACGCGATGCTTATACGTGTTACCCTACTTGATTGTTCATTACACTTATATATTTATTTGCTTATTTATTTAATTTAATCTCCAAAATATACACATGCACACACTCTCATAGTATTCCAATGTATCATTACCTTACCGCAAAAAGTAGTTTTTTATTTTTTTTTAATGGATTATAATCTTAATTTGGATCCCGTTATTTAAGATCCCTCAAATGTTGAATTTGTCAAAACCCGAAAACTTTAACTTTGCAGCGGAAGTCTTAATTAAGGCGTTCGAGTGGTGACAGATGCCGATTAGCCATACAATATTTAAACACACACACCATTAATGTACAAGTTGGACATTTATTATCGAAAACACAAGTTTCAAGTCATCAGAGTACTTATTATTTTAAAACATTATGTCCAATTGTCGGGATCTAGAATCCCGCATTTTCCCACGTTTTCTTTACGAAGCGCCAAGTTTTCCTTTACTTGAAAAACACGTTTAAAATATACGTCAACACAATGGTTGGTGAGTTCTTAGTAATATAAAATATCCTTTTCATTAAATTTCACTTTCTCCATTTTGAAACTATTTTGTCCATACAAAATCACATTAATATCTAACCTTGCCTCCACTAGGCCAAGACCAATGTCACACCCAACCTATGGCGGAATGTCGGGGCGTAACTGATTACACAGTAGCTCGTAAGACACTAATAATGAGATAGTGACAATAACTAATTATTAAATTTCAAAATAATTAAGTACATCACAAATTTCAATTAACATTATCCAAATAAACCATAACTAAAAACAAATAAATTTCAAGATAAACGTTCATTGATATCCTAAAGGTATCAAATCTACTTGCTTCAACTTCTTTCATCCGATATATGTTCCTGCAAAATGCGTATATATATATATATATATATATATATATATATATATATATATATATATTGTCAACACAACCGTTGGTGAGCAAACACAAGTTTTCTTGATATATACAATAGTAAATAACAATTCAATGCGGATGCGGTAACTACAACAATTAATTGAAATAATAACAAATAAAGTTCGTTCATCATGACACTTAAGTCAAGCTACTAGGATAGGTGTATGATCATACCAATGAGGATGAGGATGAGGTTCACCATAACAATAAATAAACACCTTGACAAATAAGCATATAACAATTAACGAGCAATTACACGTAAACGCATTAATATGAATTGTGGTTGAGGACTCGTTTAAACTAAATATTATATTTTGCGGTACACATGCTACCCCCAAAACAAAACGGAAAAGGGGTGTGAATTACTCACCTTATAAGATAGATCTTAGCGAGAAAAAGATTTAAACGAGTTGGTTAGTTCCACGAAGATTTTCGACTATTTTGCCTATAATTGAATTTATAACATATAAATAATCTAACGAGTATAAACGAGTAAAGAAAAACAACATAACGGATTTGAGATCGATAGGGTTTTAAGAAAAAAAATGTAATTAAAATATTATTACTCTAATTATTAATATTAGCATTTTTATTATTAATAATAGGTTTTTAAAGTGTTTATAGCAAAAATAAATAAATAAAATACAAAACCGGACCTGGGGGATTCGAACATGTGCTGGCCATCAGGCCAACCTCTTAATTTGATTACATGACATGAACAAAAATAATAACCAGATCCTGTTCAAAACCCCCAATTTGATATAAACCTTAATTCGATTTCAAACCCAATTGAGGATCAATTGCCCTTCGTCAATAGAAATTGATTGAGGGCTTTTAATCCTTGTTTAATTCCAACCAAAATCCATATTTCTATTACCTGAAACAGATCTTAAATGAAAGTGAACGTTAGGTTAGGGTTTCGGCCAAGAACACGAACTAAATCTGATATTAGGCAACTCCTGGAATGAAATTGATAGAAGGGATTGTTTAGCGATGGTGAGATGATTATGTGGTGTTGTTTAATTGCGTTATGGACGTGTATATATAGCCTAACCATGACGAGATAACCGTGACTTGATAAGATAGAGTATTTGAATCAATTAGCTGATATATATTAATATAAACGATGTTTTTAAACTAGTTTTTGTTAGATAATGGTGAAAGATTGTTCCAGAAGTTTTAAATTTGAATCCAAACTCGAATTGGATAAATATTTGAAGATAAATTGAGCCAAAACGGGCTAAACGAGTCATAAACGAGTTGAAACAGTCGCAAAACGAACCAGCAGCTGTAAACCGAGTTAAACGAGCTGAACACGAACCAACTGAACTTGCTGAAATTTATATATTTTCTTATCATTGTTATAATTTGATTTTTAACGTACATAACGAATCGTAACGATACTAACAAACATTAAATAAATAAACTTTTATTAAATCATCCAAGACCCGAATTATAGTGCAAGTCGGGTACAACGAAAACGAAAATAACGAATGTTACAACCAACTTACACGAAAGTTGTTTAAAAATCATATAGTCGCCTCAACGACAAACCAAATGGACACCTTTTGTCTTACAATGATAGTTCTCAAAATATAACATTTTATTCTTCAACATTTGTGATTTTTATAAATTAGCAAGGAATATAAAAAATGTAATGTTACTAAACCTATAATCAAAACGTACAATCATTCAAAATATTTGCCCCCAACATTTAACCAGCGCGACTGGTCGGTAGGCAGGGCGTCACCCGATAGATCTATCAATATTTCTATGCCTTTTTACAGTTAATGATTATAAGACTGCGGTAATCACTAATTCTCACAATATTTTTTCTAGTCAGCCCGACCACGTTTGCCAACGTCGGTCAAATCTAAAGCCTTTAAAATATCACAATTGTTAAGATAATAAAATGTGTTTTGACACCAATGTGTTTCCTCCCCAAAAACATTTATAACTTATTTAAAACATTTAAAATGGTGGGGATCTCTGAGAAACTCACATTGACTGTTACTGTTGGTTTTCATTCACGTCTCGTGTCCTATTCTTTTAGTACACGTTTTTAATAATTTATTCCCACAATAATCTTAAGTTGTTCTTTCAACTTAAAGCGTTCACACCACTATTTCAGTCTTTCCAAAAATGTTTAACTTGTTTATTAGTTTTAGTGTTCAACGACCCACTGACGGCTTTGGTTTGGTTAATTCCATATTATATATTCACTCAAGCACATAATACAAATATCATAAGCACACATATACATATATATATATATATATACACATGTATTTTATATATCTACTTCTATATTACTAACATATATATTTACATACCTTATCATCAATTATGCAAATAAAACACTTAAGTAATTTCTTAAAATTGTTTATTAATTATTAAATTAATATTTAAATGTAATTATAGTAAAACTTCTTTTTATTTGCTGAATTTATTTAAGTCCTTTCAAAATTTTGTAATACTTATGTTAATTAGTGACGTTTTACTAGTATTGCGTTTAATGGTGAATCGTTTAATGTTTTTATTAAAAATTAATCATTTTAAGTAAAAATATAGTTTTTGTAGCTGAAGTAAATGTGTTTTATAATTTCGTTTGTCAAAATATATTTGTTGTCGGTTTAGTTTAAATTTAGCAAAAATGGTCATTTTTAACGTTTTCGCGTCGTCTTTCGCGACGTGACTCGTTAAATGTCAAGTTTTATCATCTTGAACACTTTACACACATTATATGGTGTAATGTATATGAGTTTTTAAGTTTTAGGGGCTGTTTCATTTCAACTCCTAAAATCTTTGTCAGTTAGCTTTAAAAAGCCGATTTTTCGACTAGTTAAGTAATCGACACTCATTTTAAAGCAACTAAAGCATATATAACATATAACACATCAAATCTAATTATTATAAACATGCTAAAATATGAAATTTTCAGAATTAATATTATGTCATAAAAATCATATTTTATTAGCAAAAAACATGCATTTATTTCATATCATAAGTTTATTATGTCACGCATTATTAACCATACTTATGATATTAAATACTAATGATTTATAACATTTAATATACTTATGAAATCAGATTTTATTCCATTCCTTTTGTAGCCTATTAATTATTTTTATTATATATGTCAGAGTATTACTTTTCCAAGATTTATCATAGTTTTTTTATGACAACTTTTTGTATACTTTTACTTTCTAGTTTTTCAACTCATCAATATTATTTTATTAATCTTTGTCAAATATTTTCAAAATAGTATTAACAAGTTTACTTGTAACAATTCAAATTTAAACATAACAATCTTAGGTAGATTACATGCATGCATAGTTTATGTGTTTCTATTAACAAGAACATATATCTAAGTTAATATTATTACCAATCATGTATTGTTATCATATCAATCTCATTTTTGTCAAGAATCATATATGTATTATCAAAATTTAAACATGCATATCAATATTCAAGCATAAAACATTAAAATACACACAAGTATGTAACATTAACCATTTGAAAGTATACATATTCATACTCTCTCTCTAACTCACGAGTAAGGCCCCGTTACCGGTGCCTCACCTTTGGACGTTGGATTTACTCATAAACACAGTTCTACAGATCAGAGTTTATTAAAACTTTCGCGGAATATAAAACATTAAACATTCGCTACAAAACATTCAATCTTTTCTTAAAAACCATAACATAAAGAATCATAATTAAAACATCGTTTCTTCTATCTTCAGATGCCAGCCGTTCAATCCATGTCACGTGCCATCCTCATGCCATCACGATAAACATATATACCTGCGTGCATACTAAAATTCAGCTACGCTGAGTGAGTTCTAGTTAATCAGGTAACATACAATACATACGCATATCATACATACTTATGTATCCGAAGATACATATTCATACTTAACCAGTTAATCTTCTATTCTACATACATACTTACTACTACCTACCTAAATCCACCGAGAGTATGTTCATAGTCCGCCGTCTATACCTATACTCAGGGTCGTGAACACGAAAAAGGTCCGCCGTCCTTACCTTTGTTCACCATTTATGGTACGTACAAAGTCCGCAGTCCTTCCCTATACAATCCTATATTGACAACACGTGCAAGGTCCGCAGTCCTTCTCTATGTTACAACCTATTTATTAGCACGTAAGAGGTCCGCAGTCCTCCCCTATGCTATCACAACACAATTACAGCAAGTATAAGGTCCGCAGTCCTTTCCCATGCCGAATCCTATTTCGTAAACACGTATAAGGTCCACAGCCCTTAACGACGTTCTCATCTATCATCTATAACACGTATAAGGCCCGCCGTTCTTAACTACGCCATCACATGACAAGTCTATGTCCAACGGAAGTTAGATGGATTTGCCATCCTAACTTACTAAGTCAGATATAGAACTCATTTGCCATTCCTGTACCTGCATACACTTATTTTCATATACAATAATCACATCGTAGCATAAGAACACTCTAGGCGCTCTACACATCATTCATTTGACAATCATACTCCTTGTCTATACGTGCAATATCCGAAGATCGTTCACGCCCCGACAAGCATTCATCTATCACGGTCATACATCATCTATACATTACATATAACATTCATATCTTTATTTATAACCTGACAGTATGCGCAATATCCTAAGATCGTTCGCGTACCGACAAGCAATCATTCATATCTATCACATATATCACATATGGCATACAGTTATCACTTAGGATAAATGTACTAACAAACACATCGAGTATGCACACAGCCCCGAAAACATAACAAGGAATGGGGCTAGAAACTCACCTGAACTCGGTTACTTCTTCTGCTATTGGTTATTCCTCCTTGAGCTGTGCGCGACTAACTGTTTAATAATTGCAAATATTAAATGCTACTCTAGCCACTCTCAATGCTACTTAATTAGTCTTACTCGTCTAAGCCGGTTTTACTTCATAGAATCATTACCAGGTTAGTTAATCGTTACTCATTAACCTTTAAAGAAATATTTCATAAATTATCAAAGTCCAAGGGCTATTATGT
The DNA here is from genome assembly GCF_021521415.1 of Bidens hawaiensis. Lineage (NCBI taxonomy): Eukaryota > Viridiplantae > Streptophyta > Magnoliopsida > Asterales > Asteraceae > Bidens > Bidens hawaiensis. The sequence continues at coordinate 350,343 of NW_027493114.1, read as the reverse complement.
AATTATCTAATTCTTTCACAAGTCCAGGGGCCACTTCGGTAATTATTTCAAAGTCTAATTCGTTACAAAATCCTCCTTCATTCGCTATAACGAATGGCCTAGTTCGCTATCTCAATTATAACGAATTGAGTCTGATTCGCTAACTGATTCGTTACCTTATCTTCATCTGATTCGTTACTTGAACATAACGAACTGTTAGCTAATTCGTTACCTTGACAGAACGAATGGGCATTTAACGAATTAAGGGCTGATTCGTTATCAAGTCACACGAATAAGTCCCATTCGTTATGACCGCGTAACGAATCACCCAACCTTAACGAATCATCAACAGTTCTTATCCAGACTTTGACTCAAGGGTCAAAGTCAAAATCGTCAAGAACACCCACGGTCAACAGAACTTAGATTTGCAATTAAATCTTCGTTTCTTAAAGAAACGTCACGATTTTGGTATCAATGGAATCGTCTGACCAGCGCCTACAAACCCCAATCATCAAATTGGCCAAACATTTACATTTAAAGGGTGCGATTTATGCATCTACATACGGGTTTCTTCATACTCACAATTAACCTATCAAACTGTAATCAATTTCAGTAAGTTTAGCTTTATTGGATTAGTTTTTACCATACTAACACAGATCTATGATTTCTAGACTAAATCCGAACCTTAACGAACAAGTTCTCAATATAAACGTACAGTAAACGAGTCGAACTACGAACACAAGCTGGTCTTTGATGTTGCTTTAGTTCGTCACGACGATCTAGCACCAACAAGCTCGGGTTCTCATCTTCGGATCTTGGCTCGGGTTATAGGATAAGGTTTGTGTGTGTTTTCCAAGGTGTAGGCTATGGTGTGGAGATGATAATGGAAAGGATTAGGGTTTAAGGGGTATTTATACTCCCTTAAGCCCATGGACCTAAGGCCCATCTTTCCTTCTTGGTCCATATTTAATTCCATCTAACTAGCCCACTTGAACCATCTTTGTTATTTTACCATTTCTCTACCAACTCAAGTAAATGTTCCCCTTCATACGTAAATAATATATATAATATTATTCTTAGAAATTTCGGGATGTTACAAGTCTTCCCTCCTTAAAGAGGTTTCGTCCCCGAAACCTAGCTTATTCCTTGTAAAAGGAACACTCCCCTTTTTTTATATTCATGCACGTTATTGAATCTTCTTTGCTTTCTGGGTTATCGTTCTTACTCCCGACTTGTAGTCACCGAGCGGTGTTCATGTGTTTTAGCTATTAAGGTAGCTTATCCATGAGGCTCTCGACGTACCAAGTCTCGTCCTGTCTTTACAAGGGGCCTTGTATCTTACTATTTAACGCTATTATCCATAACGACATTCTATCATAACACAAATAACCATTCAATACCAACTCAATATATTACACATCATAGACGAGCATAAGTTTTAAACCTTAACACGAAACAAGTTCTTAGCAAATCATAATTAAACAAAATAAAACTATTGCATAAGCAATTATTCCTTCACTCGGTGCTTCTCTTTGCAGTTTTCCTAAGTATTTACCCTTTCGCACCTCCCGCCTCCGATTCCTTGCAATCCCTAGCCATATGGTCAGTTTTTCCGCATTTGAAGCACTTCGGACGGTCAGGGCATTCTCGAGAGTAATGCCCACTCTTTCCACACCGATAGCACCTGTCTGTCCCTGTCTTGCATTCCCCCCGGTGCACTTGCCCACACATCTCACATGCATCCTTGTTTTAAACCTTAGCCTTTCTCTCATTAGTTGTTGTCATCACATCGCCAGACCGTTTAGCAGGAGTAGTCCATTTCTTCTCCTTCTTTTCCTCCACCACCACTACATCATCCACAGCCAAGTCATCATAAACCACTTCTGCAAGTTCGACATCAGAGTCAAAAGTAGCAGGTTTATTTGCCCTGACTATCGTGCGAACTTTTTGTGGCAATCCCCTCACATAACATTTGATTCTCTTAGCCTTAGTGTCCAGCATATCAGGCACCAACCTGGACAGTTGGTTGAATTCGGTGGTATACTCACGATGCGTCATCTCACCGGCCTTCAAATTCAGGAACTTCATCTCCGCCCTTTCAACTTCCGAATCAGCACAGAACCTCTTCATCACCAACTTTTTCAGATCTTCCCACTTCATCGCCTAGATCTCCTTTGGACCCTTCCTCTGCTCGACTGTCTCCCACCTGTACATTGCTTCGTCACCGAATGATTGGGTAGCATAACCCACAGCTTGGTCGGGACGGAACTCGCTAATACGGATAATCTTGTCCATAGCGGTTATCCATTGGAGGGTAGCGATGGCGTCTCCTAATCCAGTTAGCTCCGGCGGGTCACATCCTTTGAAGGACTTGTAGTTGCAACCACCTCGGCCCCTCTTCCTATCATCCACTTTCACAGACCTTACAACACTCGAAGCCTCCCTCTCTCCTTCGTCATCCTTCCTACCATCACCTTCCACCCTCTCAGCGGTTCCTTCTCGGCCTCCAGCAGACTTATCGGGATTCCAGTTCTTCGCAACAGCTGCTACAGCCTGAACGATAGCTGCTTGAATTAAGGGATCGAGTTGAACCCCTTCATTGTTAGTAAGGTTTCCTCCAGTTGCACTTCCTTCTTCTCCCGTGACAGAAGCTGCCTCCACAGAAGGTCGTCGGACCGCACGTGGCCTACCACGACGTCCAGTGCGACCTCCCGCTCCAACAACTGCCCTAGATCCAACCATCGTGTTCTGGAAAGGAAAACACAAACGTCATCACTCAAGGAACTATTTAGTACAAGGATAGTAAGGCTAACAGGTAATAACAGTGGCCAGCTGTGATTAGCTGATCACGTTACTTTCCGTGTCCTATACACTTCCTCTTATGAGTCTATTTGTGTTGGCTCTACTCTAAACAGTTAACCAATCAAACAATCAATTAATCCTATCCCTAACATTCACATATTCTTTCTTTAGCAATTAAGCTAACATTTATATACATATTTAATCATACACTTTACCATTACTGAGCTTGCTTGAGTGACACATGGCTATCTCGAACTGGAATCTTCTTTCTTTTCTTACTTTAATCCCGTTCTCTGTTCGAGTCTAAGCATATAGGATGCTTAAATCTTTCGAACTTTGCTCTGATACCAACTTGTAAGGCCCTGTTACCGGTGCCTCACCTTTGGACGTTGGATTTACTCATAAACACAGTTCTACAGATCAGAGTTTATTAAAACTTTCGCGAAATATAAAACATTAAACATTCGCTACAAAACATTCAATCTTTTCTTAAAAACCATAACATAAAGCATCATAATTAAAACATCGTTTCTTCAATCTTCAGATGCCAGCCGTTCAATCCATGCCACGTGCCATCCTCATGCCATCACGATAAACATACATACCTGCGTGCATACTAAAATTCAGCTACGCTGAATGAGTTCTAGTTAATCAGGTAACATACAATACATACGCATATCATACATACTTATGTATCCGAAGATACATATTCATACTTAACCAGTTAATCTTCTATTCTACATACATACTTACTACTACCTACCTAAATCCACCGAGAGTATGTTCATAGTCCGCCGTCTATACCTATACTCAGGGTCGTGAACACGAAAAAGGTCCGCCGTCCTTACCTATGTTCACCATTTATGGTACGTACAAAGTCCGCAGTCCTTCCCTGTACAATCCTATATTGACAACACGTGCAAGGTCCGCAGTCCTTCCCTGTGTTACAACCTATTTATTAGCACGTAAGAGGTCCGCAGTCCTCCCCTATGCTATCACAACACAATTACAGCAAGTATACGGTCCGCAGTCCTTTCCCATGTCGAATCCTATTTCGTAAACAGGTATAAGGTCCACAGTCCTTAACGACGTTCTCATCTATCATCTATAACACGTATAAGGTCCACCGTCCTTAACTACGCCATCACATGCCAAGTCTATGTCCAACGAAAGTTAGAGGGATTTGCCATCCTAACTTACTAAGTCAGATATAGAACTCATTTGCCATTCCTGTACCTGCATACACTTATTTGCATATACAATAATCATATCGTAGCATAAGAACACTCTAGGCGCTCTACACATCATTCATTTGACAATCATACTCCTTGTCGATACGTGCAATATCCGAAGATCGTTCACGCGCCGACAAGCATTCATCTATCACGTTCATACATCATCTATACATTACATATAACATTCATATCTTTATTTATAACCTGACAGTATGCGCAATATCCGAAGATCGTTCGCGTACCGACAAGCAATCATTCATATCTATCACATATATCACATATGGCATACAGTTATCACTTAGGATAAATGTATTAACAAACTCATCGAGTATGCACACAGCCCCGAAAACATAACAAGGAATGGGGCTAGAAACTCACCTGAACTCGGTTACTTCTTCTGCTATTGGTTATTCCTCCTTGAGCTGTGCGCGACTAACTGTTCAATAATTGCAAATATTAAATACTACTCTAGCCACTCTCAATGCTACTTAATTAGTCTTACTCGTCTAAGCCGGTTTTACTTCATTGAATCATTACCCGGTTAGTTAATCGTTACTCATTAACCTTTAAAGGAATCGTTCATAAATTATCAAAGTCCAAGGGCTATTATGTAATTATCTCATTCTTTCACAAGTCCAGGGGCCACTTCTGTAATTATTTCAAAGTCTAATTCGTTACAAAATCCTCCTTCATTCGCTATAACGAATGGCCTAGTTCGCTATCTCAATTATAACGAATTGAGTCTGATTCACTAACTGATTCGTTACCTTATCTTCACCTGATTCGTTACTTGAACATAACGAACTGGTAGCTAATTCGTTACCTTGACAGAACGAATGGGCATTTAACGAATTAAAGGTTGATTCGTTATCAAGTCACACGAATGAGTCCCATTCGTTATGATCGCGTAACGAATCACCCAACCTTAACGAATCATCAACAGTTCTTATCCAGACTTTGACTCAAGGTTCAAAGTCAAAATCGTCAAGAACACCCATAGTCAACAGAACTTAGATTTGCAATTAAATCTTCGTTTCTTAACGAAACGTCACGATTTTGGTATCAATGGAATTGTCTGACCAGCGCCTACAAACCCCACTCATCAAATCGGCCAAACATTTACATTTAAAGGGTGCGATTTATGCATCTACATACGGGTTTCTTCATACTAACAATTAACCTATCAAACTGTAATCAATTTCAGTAAGTTTAGCTTTGTTGGATTAGTTTTTACCATACTAACACAGATCTATGATTTCTAGACAAAATCCGAACCTTAACGAACAAGTTCTCAATATAAACGTACAGTAAACGAGTCGAACTACGAACACGAGCTGGTCTTTGATGTTGCTTTGGTTCGTCACGACGATCTAGCACCAACAATCTCGGGTTCTCGTCTTCGGATCTTGGCTCGGGTTATAGGATAAGGTTTGTGTGTGTTTTCCAAGGTGTAGGCTATGGTGTAGAGGTGATAATGGAAAGGATTAGGGTTTAAGGGGTATTTATACTCCCTTAAGCCCATAGACCTAAGGCCCATCTTTCCTTCTTGGTCCATATTTAATTCCATCTAACTAGCCCACTTGAACCATCTTTGTTATTTTACCATTTCTCTACGAACTCAAGTAAATGTTCCCCTTCATACGTATATAATATATATAATATTATTCTTAGAAATTTCGGGATGTTACATCACGTTTCTCTCTCTCTCCATATATATATATATATATATATATATATATATATATATCTTTGTATTCTTATCTTTTAATCTCATTTTTAATCTTTTAGATCTTAAAATCATCAAACCAAGCTTAACCAATAAGAATATGGAAGTGATATGCATGTGTGTATGTATGCATATGTGGATTCGGGTTCCACATACACACACACACAACCCACGGGTCATATATGCACACACATACACTTTGTATTCTTCCATTTTCACATGAGTTTAAGGGTTTGGTTACTTGTGTGAACCCTTTTAAGATGCAAGAACAAGTATTTTGCATACAAAGCTTAAAGAATGAAACTAGGGTTTCAGATTTTCCTTAGGGTTTTAGAGAGAGGTATAAGGAAATAAAATTGATGGTCTCTTGGTGTATGCTTAAGCTTGAATCTTCCAAACCTTGCTTCTAACTCATCTTTCTTGATTTGATTCTAGGGTTTTGATTATGTTATGGAAAATAATATGAAAATGAAAGAGAGATAAAGGGGCGGGGTGGGGTGTTCGGCCGTAGGAAGGAGGAAAGGGAGGGAGAGAGTGGGTGGTGGAGTAGTAATAATAGGTATTTGGTGTTGGGACAAGTGTATGTATAGGTTTATGTGTGATGCATGCATGTATGTAAAGTAATGATAAAGCAAACCAAGGGTTGGGGTAGGGGTGTGTTGGACGGCTAAGGGGGTAGTGGGGTGGTTTTATGTTTTTTTTTTATTTAATTAATAACATGTCTTTTATTTACCCCTTTGATCATATTTTATAAAATACAACTAGTTAGGATTAGTTTTATGTAAAACCAATCACATATCTGAATTCCTTGTAAAATTAGCTTCGAAACCATATAAAGATGTAAATTTTTGGAGTTAGTTGGTTTCGGGTCCTTACGGTGAGCGGTACCGGCTTCTACTCTCTTATTTTCTAAATTTCATGAATCGAACATTCTAAAATTATGTTTATGACTTAATATTAATATATTTACTGAATTTATATTATTTTAGATCATTCCCGACATTTAGGAATTTATTTGGACTTTTAACCTTACCCGAGTCGCTGTCAGTGTCAGTTTTGAGCAGTATTCGATATGCGCCATAACTTAACTTTTTGAACATACTAAAATGTAATACTCATATTCTTGGAGTCTTAGACTAAAATATTATTATTTTATTTTCCATAATACGAGATTACACGATAAACACGAATTACATTAGCACGGTATTAGTCTTAAAAAGTTAGGTTGTCACAGAATTTATATCGGGTTTGTAGCCATCATAGAGGGCGAAACACTATGAAACGATCATTTGACAAAAAGATTCCAAGAATCGAAGGTGATTTATTTACCTGGGATGGTTGAATTGTAGTTTTCGACTTCTATGCCAACAAACCGTGTTATACATGTCAATACTTTAAGTTGTCGAATGCAAGCGTTCTGGTTGCCTCCTTATATTTTTGTTGGAAGCATAAGAGCCACGGTGATACGTGGACTAATGTTTTCAACAACCCGATTACCTCAACGTTTACTTTTTATTGTTATTATTACGATATTTGGGACAAAACGTGTAAAACACGAAGACTTCGTGCACATGTTCAACTCCCCACTTTACCACGATTTTTAAGATTTAATGTTGGGACAACTAGTCATGGTGGTTCACACATTATTTCAAACTTCAAAGATTTAAACTATTTAACATTTTATTTATTTACTTGATTTACTGAAAAAAGAATTTATTTTTAACATCCTCATCCTCATAACTCTAGGACTCACAATCATTAAAATCCCATATTTACTCATTTCCTCATACTTATATCAGTTATCCCAAACTTATATCATTTGTATTTTATTATTTTAGAATGCCTCCACTTCGTCGCCAAACTCGCAAGCCGAGATCCGGTCGTCGGATGGCCGTTATGGTTGCTAAAGAAATCGCCGGTGTGATTCCCGGACTAATAACTCAAATCCAAGCCACCCAACCCGCCGTTACTCAAACCACACCTAATCCCGTACCTTTCGCCTTGAAAATTTTCACCGGTGCCAACCCATCTCAATTTCATGGAAAGAATTGTGCCACTACCTTGTTGCAATGGTTCGAAAAGATGGAAGCGTTTTTAACCATTGTGAATGCCCCGAACCCAATAAAACCACGTACGCCTCAAGCATGTTTGAGGGGACCGCCCGCACTTGGTGGAATGGCGAAATGTTCGCCAGTGGGGTAGAAGTAGCTATGGCCTACTCATGGACCAAGCTCAAGGAAGCCATGATGTAGAAATTTTGCCCAAAACATGAACTCCAAAAACTCGAATCTGAATTTTGGGAACTTAAGCAAGAGAGTTGTGACAAGTCCACCTACTCCGACCGCTTTCATGAGCTTAGTCTCTTGGTTCCTCACTTGGTCACTCCCCTCGAACGGGCAATTGACAAGTATGTCGGTGGTTTTCCTATGCAAATCCGCGACTTGGTGATGAATAGTAAACCGCAAACCCTCCACGATGCAATTACCTTAGCCGGTACTCTTTCCGAAAACCATGTCAAAGACGGTACCCTCACCATCAAAAGCTCCAAGAAAACCAATGAGAAGAACACTCCCGAACCATCAACCCTCACCAAAGTGACCCGCAATCACAATCCATAAACTACTACAACCCATCCCACCACTCCAAGAAGAAAAGCAAACCCAACCACCGAAACTATGCCGTCACTCACCCATCTCAACCCTAATCACAATCCCAAGCAACTCCAAACCGAAAACCGTATTCCGGCTCTCACCCTTTGTGCAATACTAGCCAACATCATCATCCCGCTTACTCCGCTTGCCGCCAATGCACTAAGTGTAACTGCTATGGTCACCTTAGCAACGTGTGTCGGGGAGCCCCTCGTGGGCAAACTACTCCACCATGATTTGCTCCAACTAACCAAAACCGACCCGCACCGTTTTCTCAAAACCCTCCCCCTCAACCTAGAGCTTGTTTCAATTGTGGAGATCCGAACCATTTCCGCAATCCTTGTCCTCGACTTACCTTTGTTAACCAAGCCCAAGTCTTGCCCATACCCTACTACCAAACCCAAGTCTACAAAGTTCAAACCTATCAACCTCAAATCCCGCAACTCTTGGCTTCTCCTGCTCAACCGCTCCAAGCCATCCAAGCCCTTCCTCCTCTGCCACACCCGCAAGTAATGCAAGCTCTCCCTCCTCCCCCAGCTCAACATGTCAACCACGGCAACCAAGGGCATGCCTTTATGATTAACGCCAACCAAGCTCAAGTTGCCAACGAAGTGGTGAACGATACGTTTTTAGTAAATGAGCATTTAGCTTCAATTTTATTTGATACCAGAGCTGATAGGAGTTTTATTTCTTTTAAATTTGAATCTATTCTTGCCGTACCCCAAACTAAACTTTCTCGCCATTTTTCTATCAAAGTCGCCAATGGTAGTTCCATCACCATCGATTCGGTCATTCGCGATTTTATCCTCACTCTTTGCAAGCACGAATTCTTGATCGACCTCATCCCGATGCAAATGGGAAGCTTCGACATCATAGTAGGTATGGATTGGTTAGCTTTGCACCATGCCGAAGTCGTTTGTTATGACAAATTCATTCGAATCCCGCTCATCAATGGAAAAATTCTCAAAATCTTTGGCAAAACGATTCCCAAGAAACTCAATCTCATGTCTTGCTCTCGATCTCGTAAATACTTGAACCAAAAGTATGTTCCATTCCTAGCCCAAGCGGTGGTGAAAGATCCCAAAGAAAAGAAAATTCAAGACATTCCCGTTGTTTGTGAATTCCCCGACGTTTTTCCCAAAGACATCTCTGATCTCCTAACCATTCGTCCTGTTGAATTTTGAATCGAACTTGTGCCCGGTGCGACTCACGTAGCCAAGTCTCCTTACCGTTTAGCTCACTCGGAATTGCAAGAGTTATCGAACCAACTTCAAGAACTCCCCGATAAGGGCTTTATCCGTCCAAGCTCTTCCCCTTGGGGCGCTCTCATCCTCTTCGTGAAAAAGAAAGATGTCTTGTTTCGCATGTGTATCGATTACCGTGAACTCATTAAACTCACCATTAAAAATCGTTACCCTTTGCCTCGAATCGACGACCTCTTAAATCAATTCAAAGGCGCAAATTGGTTTTCCAAAATCGATCTTCGATCGGGTTATCATCAGTTGCGTGTTCATGAAGACGACATTCCTAAAACCGCTTTTCTTACTCGTTATGGACATTACGAGTTCTTGGTTATGCCTTTCGGATTAACCAATGCACCCGCGGTATTCATGGACCTTATGAACTGTGTTTGCAAACCATTCTTGGACAAATTAGTAATTGTTTTTATCGATGACATCCTTATCTTCTCCAAGACCAAAGCCGAACATGAACATCATTGACATTCCATTCTCGATCTCCTAAGAAAAGAACAACTTTATGCCAAGTTCTCAAAATGTGAATTTTGGTTAAAGGAAGTTCAATTTTTAGGACATATCTTCAACGATAAAGGTATTCATGTTGATCCCGCCAAAATTGAGGCAGTAAAAGATTGGAAAACTCCATCCACACCCACAGAAATCCGATATTTCCTTGGTTTGGCCGGGTATTATCGGCGATTCATTCTAAACTTCTCCAAAATCGTGTTACCCCTCACCGCACTAACTCATAAAGGAAACCTTATGAATGGGGACCGAAACAAGAAAAAGCTTTCCAAACTCTAAAGCATATGCTTTGCAATACTCCCGTTTTAACACTTCCAAATGGAAATGACGACTTTGTGGTATTTTGCTATGCATCCAACCAAGGTCTCGATTGGGTTCTCATGCAACGAGGTCAAGTTATCGCATATGTCTCAAGGCAACTTAAGGTTCACAAAGGAATTACACTACTCATGATCTCGAACTTGGTGTCGTCGTTTTCACTCTCAAAATCTGGAGGCATTATCTTTATGGCACAAAATGTGTTGTATTCACCGATCATAAAAGTCTTCTACACATCTTTGACCAAAAAGATCTCAACATGAGACAACGTCTATGGGCCGAATTACTTAGTGATTACGATTGCGAAATTCACCACCATCCCGGTAAAGCGAATATTGTGGCCGATGCCCTTAGTCGTAAAGTTAATGTCAAATCCGTCCTACTTCATAGCATCATCATCCAAACCGATCTCCAAGACCGCATCTATCAAGCCCAATACACCTCCATTGATGAAGGCAATATGTACGACGAAATGTCATGTGGAGCCGAACTTCAACTCGAAACCAAACCCGATGGCTTGCTTTATTTTCTCAATCGTTTGTGGGTTCCCGATCGTGGTGACTTCGTAATTTTATTCTCGACGAAGCTCATATGTCACGGCATTCCGTGCATCCCTGTGCGTATAAGATGTAGTTCGTCCTTCGATCTATTTATTGGTGGTTGATGTGCTAAAAGTAGTTTAATTATTATTAACTAAAAATAAGCTAATCTAGACACTAAGTAATAATTCTAGACTCTTAACTTAACTAATATACTAACTGGCAAGTGAACCGGTCGACTCTAGTACATCTAAGTAACTCCGAATATCGAACCCACGAGACTCTTTAAATTACGTAAATTAACTAAATAGACTCAACTAACTGACACTACTATTTATTTTATATTATTAAAGGGGGGGTTTAAAATAATTAAATACTAAACTAATGAATTAACTAATTAAGAAAAGACAGTTAATAAAACACAAGAGAATTAAATTTGACTGACTCAGATGATGATGAAAAACCACCTAGGCTAGAATCCCCAAAGTTTCAGTTTATCAATTAATTGGAAAATGCTTGTTATGGAACCGGGATCATAAAATAGTCACTTAAAAGAAAACCAGAACAGGACCCCCGACCCTTCTCAAGAAGACACCTATGGATTTCTTTTAAGTTCTTAAAAACGCCAATTTTAATATTAGACTTCCTTACGGTTATCTAAATAATTATGATATAGTACCTTTATAGTGAAATCCTAACTTACAGCGCGGAAATCAAAGGTAATTTGACGAACTTAATTGACTCGCTAGACAATATTAATTAATCAAACCTAGACGGACTTCTTACGAAGAACTAAATCTAGCAATCTCAATCAACAAAGATATAGCAATAACCTATCACCTTACAGTTTTCTAGGTTAGCAGCACACTTTTATTCGTTTGACTAATAATATTATACCTATGATCTTATTCGAATTCAATCATAAACTAGTCAAAAACACACAGTAGATGACCTAACAAAATCCTATCATATGAAACAATCACCAAGAATTTTGTGGAATAATAAAACTAGAACAACCAAAACCAAGTACACATACGCATCAATCAAATAAACCAAACAATTTACTGAATCATAAAACCATAACGAAAAACAAATTCCAAATAAAATAAAACTTCAAACAATGGTTCCTCACAAGCCTAGGCAGTCTAATAAGTTTAGCCTAGCATCTTAAAATCAAAGAAACAAAAATAATTAAGTTCAACAACCAAGCTCATGACTAAAATAATATATTCAAACCGAATAGTGATGATGCTTGGTTGGATAGGTGTTGAACCCAAACGATCTCGGTTGAACCAAAAGGTTTTCTCTCTTCCTTCCTTGCGTCCGTCGAACCGTACTTTTATTTCAAATCGTCAAACCTTCTGTCCAATTATGGCCCCCCCTCCAATTGTCATCTGCCGCTTTATATAATAATAATAATAATAATATGTCGGCCTCTTCATAAATTAATAACAATCTTCTTGTCCAAGTTTATTATCTAACCGACTTATATTCCTTCTTTCTTTCCTTCTCACGGCCCAAGTCTTATTTTCTTTTTAACGCTATTGGCCTGCTAAGCCCAATGCCACATTTGTTATTGTAGGAGTCCTCTTCAATTGTTGAGCTCACTTCCTTCTTTAACGTAACTGTAAACAAAATAACTTTGTAATTTGTGTTGCACTTTCTCAATTCAAATAGAATGATGATCATTATTATTGTTAAAGAAATGTGACTCTTTTAACAACTCATAGTTAAATGTTTTAACAATAATAAATAAAGGTGGGTAATTACAATAATATTTAACTATTCGCTAATTATTTATTAAAATCTTAAAAACCCACATATGAGCCAACTAAGAAAAATTTTCAATAAAACCTAGCTCAAAGTATTTAAAAGTGTAGGAAATATTTATAATATTTATATATAATTGGGCCCATATCAGTGGTCGGGTATGAAAAAGGACGTAGCACTTTATGTCTCAAAATGTCTTACTTGCTCAAAGGTTAAAGCCGAACATCAAAAAACTTTTGGTCTACTCGAGTAACCTCCTATTCCCTTTTGAAAATGGGAAGACATTGCTATGGACTTTATCACCAAATTACCCCCGCCCAAAAGAAAATTGATAGTATTTGGGTAATCATTGATCGATTAACCAAATCGGCTCACTTCATCCCGATCCGCAAGAAGTACTTTGTTGAACAACTCACTCAAATCTATGTTTGTGAAATTGTATGCCGCCATGGTATTCCTTTGACCATTATTTCCGATCGAGATGCTTGTTTCACCTTTTTTTTGGAAATCGCTTCAAGAAGCTTTGGGCACCCGCCTCGATCTTAGTACCTCTTTTCACCCTTAAACTGATGGCTAATCCGAGCGTACAATCCAAACCCTTGAGGATATGCTTCGATCTTGTGTTCTTGATTTTGGTGGAAATTGGGATTCTCATCTCCCGCTTATCGAATTCTCATACAATAATAGCTATCATTCTAGCATTGACATGGCTCCTTTCCAAGCTCTTTTTGGTCATAGGTGTCGTTCTTCGATTTGTTGGAACGAGATTGGTGAAACCCAAATCACCGTTCCCGAGATAGTCCAAGACACTATCGATCGTATCGATCAAATCCGAAAAAATCTCCTCGCTGCTAGAAGTCGCCAAAAGAGTTATGCCAACAAACGGCGAAAACCCCTCGAGTTCAATGTTTCCGACCTTGTCCTTTTCAAATTATCCCCTTGGAAAGGGGTAGTCAGTTTTGGAAAGAAAGAAAAGCTAGCCCCTCATTTCGTAGGCCCATTCAAAATCCTAGAAAGGATTGGAAAAGTGGCTTATAAACTCGAATTACCGCAATAACTTAGCGGTGTTTATCCAACCTTTCATGTCTCAAACCTTAAAAAGTGCTTAGCCGAAGGTAATCTTCATATACCTCTCGACTAATTGTATGAAATATTTGATCAGTATTAATTTTAAGTTTATTTTATTGAGTTCTATGGTATTGGATATGTGGCAACCATCCTCGGTTTTATTCCAAGTCAACAACCGAACCAAAACCGAACTCTTGTTTAAACACTTTATTTTGTAAGTAAACTTTAGTATTATCATTTCTAAGTTATTTTAATAAAGTTCTATGGTGTTGGGTATGTGGTAACCATCCTCAGTCTTATTCCGAGTCAAGGACCGAACCAAGACCGAACTAAACCGAGTTCACTCGCTTAAGACACACTAGTGTGTTTGGGCCACCGAATCTCATATTTTCTGTAAAACTATATTATAAACTAAGTTTAATTGTTTTCTCAAAACTCTAGGTATGTTGGATCTGACTTGATCTTATAACAAGTTTGGACTGACAAAACACTCGCTTAACGGATATCGAGGTTCTTCTTAATAGAACTACACACTTGCTTAAGCTTCTTTTGATTTCATTGAGTTATCTCATAACATTTTGGAATCTCGGCTTCGAGCTTGACCAATTATCAAGACTCGAACCGACAAATCCGAACACTCGTAAAATCTCGTTTTGATATCTATTTAACTTTGCAATATTGCAACAATACCCAAATATAGATTTAACAAAGGTTAAGTAAAAACTAATGAATAGAATACCAAGACCCAACTTCGAGTAAACTCACTTTTCAAAAATCATTACTCTAATTCCTTATGTATTTACATTTTAGCCTTCAAACTTTAATTATTTATGTTACTTGTCAAGTTATTTTACTTTAAAGCTTTCAAAACCATCTACTAACTCAAGACCCTTTTAATCTAGGTCTTGCTCGTTGAACTTACCCTTCCCCCGTTTTATCGCAAACTATCCTTCAAGTTACTTATTTCACGTGAGTACATTTCATCCCCCGTTTTCACTTTTATACTTTGGGGGTAAGATGCATAATTATCCAAAACAAGAATGATTCATAATAGTCTATCCTCAAACCACAAACTCTAGGGTGTATGATACTTAGAATACTTGCTCTATTGTGTGTTATATATTTCATATGCTTTATGTGCACGAGTGTTTATTTTATGTTGTTGTGGAAGACAATAAGTATGATCATACGCACCCCTAACTACTTAGCATTGTGCAAGTCGCATAGGGCATAATTATCCGAGTATGTCGGTTTCTACCGATTAGAAAGGATCCTCATTTACATATGTTTTATATACCACAATTGATGCTTTTATTTATAGTCTCATATTCGTTTGTGGATTTTGCCTCATATTATATATACTCAAAACTATGAAATTGCTCACCAACATACGTGTTGACAAATATTATTTTACGCATTGTTACTGGTTGATTGGAGTTCGTAGATGCTATTTTATTTTGAGACCTTTTAAGTTATTAGAAGAATGAACAATTAAATTCATATATTTGGTGTTGTTATGTATGAGCAAGATGTATTATTTTTGTGATTGAATGAAATTAATGAGTTGTTTATATATTGTCATTATAATAGTTTATTGTGTTCATGGGCAATCCGTTGCACCTAGGCATGTTTCGCCGCCTTTGGTCGGGGTGTGACAATAATTCCATATCAAATTCTTGTAAGGTAGTATCGTCTCCATACTTCTTTACAACTAGTTTCTTATATGATTCCTAAGATGGAAACATAAAAAATTAGTACATTTAACATTATAAGATTAAACAATAAATAACATGCATTGACAATGTAGCAAAACTTACAAAAGCTTCACCCGCCCTCTTGTCGACCCGGTCCACATTTCGTTCTTGAATAATGTCTTCCACATTACCAGCTTCACCAATATCAACATCTGCTAACTTGCTAGAAACCATGAAAATTAAGAATGAGTTATCTACCAACACCCATTTTAAGAATTGATGCTTGAAGATCAATGGCAACATGTTGGCCTTTCATATAGGCAAAAAAAGAAAAAAATAAAATTGTGTTAGTTTTATACATACCCAAAAATTCATTAAAATGACATCAAAGACTACAAACCTCAAAAACCACTTGCGAAAGAATTCATTAAAATGTGTTATTCTTATTCATCGAAGTCTTTCACAACCATTTTCTAGAAACTTTAAAAAATAAAACCAACCAATCAAGTAATCCACATATTCATATGTAAACAAAAAGCTAAAGAATTAAATGTATATGACACGAGGTAAATGATGATAAAATTCATATGGATTTTCATTAGTTGGCACCAAAAACTCAATTTAACCCTTCTAAAAATGTAAAGTATATATTCAGAACTAGAGCCATTGGTATCATTATGCACAGATTCAGGTTAGTAAAACAGAAATTAAACAAAAGAAATAGGAAATGGGCAATAAGTAAACTAGAATAAAAAAATCCGAACAACTAACCATGAGAATAATTCAAGTAAAAATATATGCACAAACTTTACTGTGCAAAACCAACATAATATGCTAATATGACATTGGCACTTTTTATTAAAAAAGAATACCTAATTCACTATGATGCTAGCACCAAATATTTATTTATTGTAGTTTTCTTTACAAGTCAATGCCACAATAAACTTTTTTCATGAGAGTTTTTAAAGTTCTGCAAGTACTCAATCTTTGAAAAGGTTTCGAATGCAAAGCAAAAAAGTTAACATCAAAATTACAGTACCATCCAAGTGAAATGGAAAGGATCAAATAGACAAAAGCTAACTGACGTTATAGGTATTTGTTTATGTTAATCAACTTAATATACAGTGCCTCCTATATGTTCTCTTGCTTAAAATCTTATTCCTGAATCTACTCTTAACGCTCTTAACCTTCCTTGTTGTTCCTCCTACTTACAAGTATTGTCTTATTTTGAATACTTCTTTTTTGCCTTTTGAAGTTATAAAGAGGGATCCTATATATACTACATATTTTTATGCCTTACCACTTAAGGAATCTTCTTGATGAAGATTTTCAATCTTATCGATTGCACATGGCATTCTAGAATTTATTTTCTTAGCGTGAATGTTACAAACATCTCATAATTATCCCGTATTGTTTTTTTATTAATATTATTAACATATAGAAATCATACGCTACACTCTTATTTTGTTATTATTATTTTTATTTTTATCACAATAATAACAGTACATACTATAACTAAATACTTATTTTATATTTTAAACACTATTATATACAACTGACGCTCGTTTATACGTCCTATATAACAGTGAGTCGTTTTACAATTACTTACTCGTCTAATAATATTTAAAATATAAATTTCAAATATTGTATTTTTACCACTGAACGGGATGTTATAAATATCCCCCTGCTGATTAGGTTTCGTCCCCGGAACCTGCTCATACCTTGAATAAGTCAGGGTAATACTTTCTCATTTCGTCTTCGGCTTCCCATGTGGTATCCGAACCTCGCCGATTTTTCCATTGTATTTTTACTTGGCTTATATCTTTTTTCGAAGTTGCTAAACTTTACGATCAAGAATCGCTACAGGTTTTTTTTGCATAGTTAAGCTTATCATCCACTTCAATGCCATTTAATGGCACACATGCCGTTTCATCAGCCAAACATTTTCGTAAATATGACATATGAAATGTGTTATGAATTCCATTTAATTCTTCAGGTAAATCTAGTCGATAGGCCACTTTCCCCACACGAGTAATTATCTTAAACGGACCAATGAATCGTGGACTTAGATTACCACGTTTACGGAAACGAATCACTCATTTCCATGGAGAGACTTTTAACATAACATAGTCTCCTACTTGAAATTCAATTGGGCGTCTCCGTTTATCAGCATATGACTTTTGTTGTTCCTGAGCCACTTTCAAATGTGCTCTGATTTGATCAATCTTTTCGTTCGTTGCGTTTACCACTTCTATGTTTGCGAGTTCTCTTTGACCAACTTCTCCCCAACATACTGAAGTGTGACATTTTCTACCATAAAGCATTTCAAATGGGGGCATCCCAATACTTGACCGGTAACTATTATTGAAAGAGAACACTGCCAGGGGCAAATACTTGTCCTAACTGCCACCAAAATCAATAATACAAGCACGAAGCATATCCTCGAGAGTTTGAACTGTTCTTTCACTTTATCTGTCGGTCTAAGGATGATATGCCGTACTGATTAATAATTTGGTGCCCATTTCCTCCTGAAATTTTCTCCAAAATCTTGAGGTAAAACGAGTGTCTCTATCTGACACGATAGATACTGGCACTCCGTGTCATGACACCACTTCATTAATATATACTTCTGCCATTCGTTCTGAAGTATATTTTTCATGAATGGGTATAAAGTGCGTACTTTTTGTCAAACGGTCGACAACTACCCATATCGTATCATGTCCTTCTGCTGTTTTTGGAAGTTTCGTTATTAAATCCATTGTAATGTGTTCTCACTTCCATAATGGAATCTCTAGTGGTTGCATCTTCCCATATGGCTTTTGGTGTTAAGCCTTGACTTGTAAACAAGGCAAACACCTTTCTACGTACTTAACGATATCTCTTTTCATACCAGGCCACCGATAATTTCTCTTCAACTCATTGTACATTTTGGTTGCACCTGGATGTATTGAGTACTTTGATTTATGTGCCTCATCAAGAATGATCGTTTAATTTAATAAGACTTAGGAATCCAAATTGGTCCAAAATGAATCTTAAATCCTTTGTCATTTTCTTCCAAATGACGGACTTGTCCAACAATTCTTTCACGCTTTAAATTTTCTTCTTTTAGTGCTTCCTTTTGCACAGTTTTAATTTGGTCAAATAAGTCAGAATTTACAATTACTTTATATGATTGCACCTTAATCGGAGAATAAAAAAAACAGATAATAAAGAAAATCATAACACACTATACAACTCGAGCTATCTCCCGAGTGATGCATCCAACACATCTATGCCTCGGTGAATGAGTCAAGGTAGAACACCTTGACTGTCTGATCAGCTACCGACTCGCCTATGTAGTGCTTCAACCTGTGACCGTTCACCTTAAACTTCCTACTTTGATCTCGTATCTCAATAGTGCCATACGAGAATACCTCAATGACCGTGAACGGTCCCGACCATCGGGATTTCAACTTTCCCAGGAATAACCTCAACCGGGAGTTATACAATAAGACCTTATCCCCACACTTGAACTGCTTATTTCCTTTCAATTTTCTATCATGCAGTTCTTTCGCCCGCTCCTTATACCTAAATGACTGTGCATACGCGTGATCTCGGAGCTCCTCTAACTCATGCAGCTAATGGAAACGAGTGCCCTCTGCAGCGGATAAATCAAGATTAACCCTCTGAAGGGCCCATGAAGCACGGTGCTCCAATTCAACATGAAGATGACACGCCTTCCCATAAATCATTCGTAATGGTGTGGAACCAGTCGGAGTCTTGTAGGCTGTACGGAAGGACCACAAAGCGTCATCTAATTTGTCGGACCAATCCCGACGATTCGAACCAACCGTTTTCTCAACAATACGTTTGATTCCCCGATTAATCACTTCCACCTGTCCACTAGTCTGTGGGTGGTAGGCGGTCGCAAGCCGATGGGTGACCCCATAGCGCTGCAACACCTTCTCCATCTGCACATTGCAGAAGTGAGTACCTCGATCACTGATCAAGGCTTTCAGGACTCCAAAATGAGAGAAAAGATTTTTCAAAAATCTCACTACAACTCAGGCGTCGTTAGTGGGCAAGGCTCTGGCCTCGACCCACTTGGAGACGTAATCAACTGCCACAAGTATGTACTTGTTCCCTCTAGATGACGGGAATGGGCCCATAAAATCAATACCCCAAATGTCAAAAACCTTGCAAACCTGGATAGCATTTTGGGGCATCTCATTTCGGGATGAGATGTTACCGACACGCTGGCATCGGTCACATCTTTTAACGAACGCATGAGCATCTTTGAAAATCGAAGGCTAATAGAATCCAAAATCAAACATCTTTTTCGCCGTCGAACTCGCACCGTGGTGATCTTCTATCGGTCCTACATGACAATGGCTCAGAATCTGCCATCCCACCTAAACATCTACAATCGCGTTTAGCCGATTCATTCTTACTAATAACCATCTCTCATTTACTACCGCTCGTACTCCCTATCTAGGAAGCCACTCGACTGAAAGGAGAGGTGCTAGAAGGCCATTTATCTTTACTCAAAAGCCTGTGAAAGCGGGTAGGTACTACGGCCTATAATCAAGATCGAAAAAAGGCTTTCTTTACTGCGCCTTCCTTGCTTGACAGTTTTCTTTCTTTTTTAAACAATGGGTCTCTCGCGACCCCTACTCTAATCAAAAGACTAAAGGCCCGATTCAAAGGGCGAGCACTGAAATGAGAAAGGCTTCAAAGGGCGGTAGCATTTACTTACCTTCTTCATCGAAGGCTTCCATTGATAAGGAACTGTTCTATCTAATGTGGCATTATCACGTGTGGCAAGTGTTTCTGCCCAAGGGATCAATAAACAGGGACTTCTTCCTTGCCCTCAATTCTCATTCTGGAACAACAAGAAGATGGCGTATAAAAAGACCACCGAAGGACTTTCTTTTGATACCCAAACAGTCTACCTTGTTTCTTTGGTGACCTTTCTCCGTTCCACAGCATCAATTGAGTGTTTAACGAGTTGGTACGAAGAGATCGATCTCTGATTTACCAAGATATTCAACCCCTTTCTTTCGATGTGCTGTCATGATCTCATTCACTGTTTCGTACGAGAACCCTTGTTTTGTCTTTCTCTCGGGTTATTCCAGCTGTGTCCTCACTCCGGGAGAATCACAGTAGATAGCGATAGAAGACGCTGTACACAAAGTGGTCTTAGCATGAAGGGTGAAAGGGAGGATGTGGGACCATTCCTGATATCCACTCATTCAATAACCGACTTCGAAAGCTTACTCGTACGAAATAGTCTAGGAAAGAAGAATCGAAGCGCTAGCAGAGCCAACAGAATCAATAGCACGAGCGAGAACGAGAAAGAGGCGATGCACCTTCCTTGCTGCTACGTACGTTGACCTTGACTTGACAGATTCATCCAATTGAACCCAAACTCAAAGGAGGACCACAAGCTCGGGGCTCGACGAAAGAGAAAGTCTCGGCATTAAGAAAATGGGGTTAGCTGTGAAAGAAAGAGCCCGGCATTCATTTTTGAATATTCATAGCTGAGTTTACTAAAAGAGGGACCAATCTCAAAAAGACCAAGATCCAATTTCGGGTCATTTCTTGGTGAACATGATCTGCCATAATCTCTTCGATCCCTTCATTTATGTGCCAGAATAAAGAGAGATTTGGTAGGAAAGTGGAAGAGACTTTTTTGTATATGATAATCAAAGGGAGTGGGAAAGCTGCAGTAATTCTTTGGAAAAGCCCGCTTCTCTTTGTCTTCGAGCTTTAATTCTTCAATCCACTGGTACACACCTCCTAATAAGCTGATCAGCACCGATACGGAAACGATACGGGTCGTCCTATAGGTAAAACTTAACATCAGCAAAGAATTTCTTCTTTTGCTGGTAAGGCATCTTCGGGAGGTACCCGTCAGCAAGATAGTTCGCGAAGTCAGCGAACCATGGAAAACCCTCATCCTGTGCCGTAACAAACATGAGACTCTCTGTCAGAAAATGGTCATCGATCCTGACCCGCGAATCTTCTAACTCTGCTCCCTCAAGACGCGAAAGATGATCGGCCGCCACATTCTCGGCCCCCTTTTTATCACGGATCTCAATATCAAACTCTTGAAGCAACAAGATCCATCGGATAAGACGAGGCTTCGCATCCTGCTTTCTGAAGAGATATCGAATAGCTCATGGTCCGTGTAAATAATCGTCTTGGACAGAACAAGATAGAACCTAAATTTATCGAAAGAAAACACAACAGCTAAAAGCTCTTTCTCGGTGGTGGTATAGCTCTCCTGTGCGCCATTTAAGGTCCGGCTAGCATAGTAAATCGGAAGGAATTGTTTATCCTTCCGCTGTCCAAGAACCGCTCCGACTGCGAAGTCGCTTGCATCACACATCAACTCAAATGGTAACGACCAGTCGGGAGCAACCATGATCGGGCCGTTAACGAGTTTGTCTTTTAAAAGATCAAACACCTCGATACACTGCTCAGAAAAATGAATGGAGCATCCTTCTCCAGAAGTTTTGGTCATGGGTCTCGCGATCTTAGAAAAATCTTTAATGAACCGGCGGTAGAACCCGGCATGACCTAGAAAACTCCGGATGGATCTCACATAAGTGGGCGTGGGAAGATTAGAAATGGTATCGACCTTCGCTTGGTCAACCTCTATCCCCGCACTCGAAATCCAATTCCCCAGAACAATTCCCTCGCGAACCATGAAATGACACTTCTCCCAGTGAAGAACTAGGTTGGTGTCAATACATCAGGATATCATCCTCTCCAGATTAAACGAACAATGATTGAAGGAACTCCCAAAAAAAGAAAAATCGCCCATGAACACCTCCAAGGAGTCCTAGATCATATCATGGAAAATGGCCACCATACACATCTGGAATGTGGTCGGCGCGTTACACAGTTAGAACGACATACATTTATAGGCAAACGTTCTGTAAGGATAGGTAAAAGTGGTTTTCTCCTGGTAATCGGGAGTTATGGGAAGCTGGAAATACCCTGAGAAACCATCTAAGAAGCAGTAGTACTGCTGACCTGCCAAACGCTCCAACATCCAATCAATGAAGGGTCAAGGAAAGTGGTCTTTCTTGGTGGCATCATTCAGTCTGCAATAGTCGATGTAGACTCTCCATCCAGTCACAGTCCTAGTGGGAATGAGCTCGTTCCTCTCATTGGTGACTACAGTCATGCCACATTTTTAGGAACCACTTGAACTGGACTTACCCAAGCACTATCAGAAATAGGGAAAATGATCCCCGCATCAAGGAGCTTAATGATCTCCTTCTTCACAACCTCTTGCATTTTCGGATTAAGGCGGCTGAACGATATTTTTGAAATTATCCTCCATGAGGATTTTATGAGGGAAAAACGAAGGATTGATACCCTTAATGTCGATAATCTTCCAAGCAATCACCTCTTTGTGCTCTCGTAGTACCCTCAACAACTTCTCCCTCTCAACCTCCGTCAAAGCTGATGCAATAATAACCGACAGCTTCCTATCTTCTTCTAAAAATGCACACTCAAGATGGGCAAGCAAATCCTTAAGCTCTAAGGAAGAAGGAGGACTCTCGACGGAAGGTCGGTCCATAGGATCATCTCGTATGATCTCAGAAGACACGCCAGATTCAAGGCAATGTGACTCGGTGTCGTCATCCAGGGACTGATCAGTCATGGCAACCATCTCGATCTCCGGAATCTCCCTATCGAGAATCTGGGTGTCAGAGGCAGATCCTCCACAGATCTCGCTGAAAACTCCCCAACATGTTCCATGATGGTATCGATAAAGTATAAGGAGTCATCAGCAGACTTGGGGGGGGGGGGTGTTTTAGTGACTGTCGAACGTGAAAGGTGATGTTATCATCCCCAACTCTCAAAATCAACTTACCCTCGCACGTCGATCAACGCATATGCAGTGGCAAGGAATGGTTGGCCTAAGATAAGTGGGAGACTATCATCATCGTTCATGTCCAAGATGACAAATTCCACCAGGAAGATAAACTTGTCCACACGAACAAGCATGTTCTCGACCACCCCTCGGGGGTATTTCACAGAATGATCAGGAAGCTGGATACTCATCCGGGTAGGCCTCGGTTCGCCTAAACCCAACTTGCGATACACGGAATACGACGAGATTAATACTGGCACTAAGATCCGCCAGCGCATAAACTACCGTATCATCACTCAAGATGTAGGGAATCATGAAACTCCCAGTATCCGACATCTTCTCTAGTAACTTCCTCTGCAAGACTACAGAGGAACTAGCACTCAAAGGGATGGAAGAGACCTCAGCTAACTTCTCCTTATTTGAAATAATATCCTTAAGGAACTTTGCATATTTCGGCAATTGAGTGAGTGCCTCAAGGAATGGAATGTTAAAGTGAAGCTGCTTCAAAAGATCAAGAAATTTGGAGTTCTGATCCTCGTCTCTATCCCTGCGGAGTCTCCTGGGATATGGAAGTCTAGGTTTGTAGACTCTCGCTGGTGTGTTGGGTAACTGCTGATCCTCGGCCTATGTTGTACTTCATGGGTTGCGCCTCTAATGCACCTTGGCCGGTGGAGACTCCAAATGAATCTCCTCGTCCACCTACTCCTCCACATCTACTGTAGGCTCTCCAACGACTCCTCTCGTCGCCTCCTGACTCACGGGCTCGCTACGTGCCCCTGTACCTCTCCTCGTCGTTACAGCCTTCACGAACGCCTTCGGATTTTGTTCAGTATTACTTGGAAGTGTTCCTGGCGATCTCTCGTTTAATCGACTCGCAATCTCCCCTACCTGACGCTCGAGATTCTGAATGGATGCCCCCTGATTCCTCATGAATGACTCATGCTTCCGAAATTTCTCTTGAGTCTCTTTGTGACGGGGATCCTCTCCAAGTCATAAGCTGCGATAGTATCTGTCTGTTTCGCCATCATCTCCTCTAACGAGGGCTTCTTCTCCCCACTACTCGCTCCCTCACCTGAATCCTGGAAAAAAACCTGACGCTGCTGGAAGCCGGACTGATTTCCGTTCCTCTAGTTGGAATTTTGATTACCTCTCCACCCCGAATTATAAGAATTGAAAGAATTTTGATTTCGGTTCGTATTACTAACAAAGTCTACCGCCTCGTCCTGGAAACCTACGAGGCACTGAACAGTATCATAAAATAATAACATGTAAGGCTTGGATCTTGTGGGCTTGGGTCGGGCCTTGAGTTTTAGTCTTCAAATTTGATCATAAAGGCCTCCAATATCTTCAAAAACCCGAACCTTTTCTCCTTTAAAACTCGTAACCTAAACAAAATAATAAATTTTGTAAGATCAAGTTAAAACGAGTTAAAACCATTATTTATTATATAAATAAGTAATACAAAGATGATAAAATGGTACGGAAAAATAAGTGTGTTTTACAACACATCAGTTTACGTCCAAAATATGTCACTCGTGGTGACGTCTTATTTTATTAAAATATTTATTTTACAACAAAACATATTTATTTAATAAATTTATTATAGAAACTTATATACATGAGTAGAATTCTCTTGTCAGTCCAATCCCGTTGATGAAGCTTCAACCATCTAGGGGTACTTTTCTAGGAAACATTTTAAAACATATTTTTATTAGCTTTCGCTAAGTAAGTACACATTTTATAAAAATATGTTTTATTTTCATCTGGAATTTAACATTCAAATTCCTTGGGATTTCAACAACCGAAATCCTTATATTTACTCCACCTTATTATTTGGGAATTTAACCACCCCAAATCCTTGGGATTTCAACACCCGAAATCCTTTGGGATTTCAACACCCGAAATGCTTAATTTTACTCCTCATTATTCTTTTGGAATTCAGCACCTTAATTCCTATGAGCTCATTTTCATCCCATGAGGGTTATTAACTCCCCTTTTATCTTTGGGGTTCAACTCTTGAACCCCTTAAGATTTCAACACCCGAAATCTTTTATATACAGTATTAAATTTTGGAGTTTCAACTACCGAAACCCTCGGGACTCGTAACCCGTATTTTTATTAGAGATATACCACCATATTTATTTTAAAACTATAACCTCTTTTTAAGCCACACATTAATTCACATACTTGGATCCACAATCATTTCTCAAATAATCATATATATGCATATCAAAATAAATATATATGAAACGTTTGCAAAAGTAACATAATTATGGTTCATGTACTTACCTTCTAGTGTTAATAAATCGAGTGTATGTGACATGCCGCTAATTATTATAATAAAAACCGTCTCCAGATATACAGTGCCTCCTATATGTTCTCTTGCTCAAAATCTTATTCCCGAATCTACTCTTAACGCTCTTAACCTTCCTTGTTGTTCCTCCTACTTACAAGTATTGTCTTATTTTGAATACTTCTATTTTGCCTTTTGAAGTTATAAAGAGGGATCCTATATATACTACATATTTTTATGCCTTACCACTTAAGGAATCTTCTTGATGAAGATTTTCAATCTTATCGATTGCACATGGCATTCTAGAATTTAATTTCTTAACGTGAATGTTACAAACATCTCATAATTATCCGATATTGTTTTATTTTTTTTCTTAATTTGATCAATATTATTAACATATACAAATCATACGCTACACTTATTTTTTTTTTTATAACAGTAATAATAGTACATGCTATAATTAAATACTTATTTTATATTTTAAACACTATTATATACAACTAACGCTCGTTTATACGTCCTATATAACAGTGAGTCGTTTTACCATTACTTACTCGTCTAATAATATTTGAAATATAAATTTCAAATATTTTATTTTTAACCACTAAACGGGATGTTACAAATCTCCCACTCTTAATTAGGTTTCGTCCCCGAAACCTGCTCATACCTTGAATAAGTCAAGGTAATACTTTCTCATTTCGTCTTCAGCTTCCCATGTGGTAACCGAATTTCGCCGATGTTTCCATTGTATTTTTACTTGGCTTATATCTTTATTTCGAAGTTGATTAACTTTACGATCAAGAATCGCTACACGTTTTTCTGCATAGTTAAGCTTATCATCCACTTCAATGGCATTTAATGGTACACATGTCGTTTCATCAGCCAAACATTTTCATAAATATGACATAAAATGTGTTATGCATTCCGTTTAATTCTTCAGATAAATCTAGTCGATAGGCCACTTGCCCCACATGTGTAATTATCTTAAACGGACCAATAAATCGTTGACTTTTAACATAACATAGTCTCCTACTTGAAATTAAATTGGGCGTCTCCGTTTATCAGCATATGACTTTTGTCGTTCCTGAGCCTCTTTCAAATGTGCTCTGATTTGATCAATCTTTTCGTTCGTTGCCTCTTTCATAGTCTCCTACTTGAAATTAAATTGATCAATCTTAAACGGACCATAATGTAATCTCTAGTGGTTGCATCTTCCCATATGGCTTTGGTTTTCAGCCTTGACTTCTTGACTTGTAAACAAGTCAAACACATTTCCACATATTTAACGATGTCTCTTTTCACACCAGGCCATCAATAATTTCTCTTCAAGTCATTGTACATTTTGGTTGCACCTGGATGTATTGAGTACTTTGATTTATGTGCCTCATCAAGAATGATCATTTTAATTAAACAAGACTTAGGAATCCAAATGCGTCCAAAACGAATCTTAACTCCTTTGTCATTTTCTTCCAAATGTCGAACTTGGCCAAGAATTTTTTCGCGCTTTAAATTTTCTTCTTATAGTGCTTCCTTTTGCGCAGTTTTAATTTGGTCAATTAAGTCAGAATTTACAATCATTTTATATGATTGCACCTTAATCGGAGAATAATTCTCTTTTCGTCTTAGGGCATTGTAACATCCTGATTTTGATAAGACTAATGAAATAAATTTCGTTGATTTAATAAAGTGTCATGTGTCGGTTTAGATAAATAAACTAATAGAAGGCGGGCTTGGACTTTAGATGATGGAATAAAATATGGAATGGGCCTTAGGTCCATGGGCTTAAGGGAGTATAAATACCCCTTAAACCCTAAACCTTTCCATTTTTATCTATCTCTACACCATAGCCTACACCATCAAAAGCACACACAAACACCATCCTATAACCCGAGCCAAGATTCGAAGGTGGAAACCCGAACCCGTTGGTGCTAGATCCTCGTGAAGAATCGAAACAACATCAAGACTTGACTGTGTTCGTAGTTTGACTTGTTTAAGGTACGTTTATAATTAGAAATCGTTCATTTAGGTCCGGATTCATTTAGATAACCTTAAATCTGTATACATATGGCAAAAACGAACCAAACGTGATGATTCTTGCTGAAAACCATTAACGATTGATAGGTTAATTGCTACCCTAAAGAACCCGTAGCATAAATGCCTAAATCTCACCCCATAAACATGAATATTTGGACGAACAAAGGGTTAGGGTTTGTAGGCGTTGTAATTCCGAATCCATTGATACCTAAACCGTGTTATTTGGTTAAGAAACGAAGGTTTAATTGCAGATTTAATATATGTTGACTATATGGTGTTCTTGATGATTTTGACTTTGACCTCTGAGTCAAAGTCTGGATAAGATTGGTGTAATTCGTTAGGAGAAGGTAAAGAATTAATTAACCCAATTCGTTATGGCATAATAACGAATTAGTTCACCAATTCGTTATGTCCAAATAACGAATCAATTTCCCCAGTTCGTTATGTTCGGATAACGAATCAAGTGATTCGTTACCCACCCAATTCGTTAGGATAACGAATTAGGCTAGCGAACCAGGATAACGAACCAGATAACGAATCAGGTGATTCGTCACGCACCAATTCGCTATGTTATGATAACGAACCAGACTAGCGAATCAGATCACGAAAAGTAACGAATTAGTTAACGAATCAGGTTTAATTCGTTATAGCTTAACCCCATCCAGGGGCTCTGCCCCTTGGACCCCGCTAGTGGCTGCCGCCCCAAGAACCCCGCTGCCAGAGGCGCTGCCCCCGAACCCCCGTTCGTTGGGGGAAATAGTTAAACTAGAAACGTGATATGGGTAGTGATAGTTAAATTGATACATGTAATTGTTATACAGTTAGTCGTGCACAGCTCAAGAAAGGGATTACCATAAACGGTGACGTAACCGCATTCAGGTGAGTTTCTAGCCTAATTTACTTGTTATGTTTTCGGAGCTGAGTGCATACTCGACGTGATAGTTAACACACTTACCTTAAATGGTAAGTGTATGCCATGTATGATTGATATGTTATTTACAATGTAAACCCGGCCCGGCCCGGCCGGTCGGACCGGTCCGACCGGGACCCGGGTCTAAAACCGGTCCGGGTCATAGTATACAACCCGTTTTCTAATGGACCGGTCGGGACTCGCGGGCGCCGGTTGTACCGGACCTGGTGACCCGACGGTTGGACCGGCATGTTTGTTATTTTTTTTTGTTTAATCAGTGAAAATAATCACCAACCACAGCCACTCCTAACAAACTAAGACCTATATTCAATCCATAACCCACCACCGTCGCTCCATAACACTGCCGCTCCAAATCACCAAACACACAAACTTCGATCTCGTCTCTTCCCAAATCATAGAAGGTAAGTAATGAAGAAGATGAAGGAGATGAAGGAGGCGGATGAAGGAGATGATAGATGAGAGATTAAGGAAGCGGCTTGTTTAAAGCAAACTAACCCTAGATGAGATGATGAGATCTATCGAGGTATATGAAAGAAGATTAATTTTTTTTCCTTTTTCACCTTTTCTTTAATACAAATTACATTATTCATCCTCAATATTATAGTTTTAGCAAAATAACCTAGACTTTTACATATTATTTCATTAGAAATTGTACACTAATTACTTTTATAAGATATATAAATATATATTATTTATATTATTTATGACATCATCCAGGTCAAACACTGGTTCGCCCTCCCGGGTCGGTCCGACCTTTGACCCGGTAAGGCGTCCGGGTCGACGTCCGGGCCGGGTCTGAAAACATTGGTTATTTATGTATGTTTCTTTTGAATTGAACGAAAGCTTGTTGGTACGTGAACGATCTTCGGATATTGCACGTGTTGACAAGGGAGGTATGTAAATAATATATGGATGTGTATGATAGATATATGTACAACATATGAATATGTATGAATGAGTAAAGAATGTATATGTATGTTACGAGTATGTAAAGACAGAATGTACGAAGACGAGGAAGTAAGGGATCATACCCTAATAATATATGAGATAGAGAAGAAAGGGATTAGACCCTGATAATATATGAGATTGAGAAGTAAAGAGGGATCAGACCCTACTAATATCTGAGATAGACAAGAAAGGAATCAGACCCTAATAATATCTTAGATAGACAAAGGACAGAGGGATCAGACCCTAATAATATCTGAGATAGAAAAGGAAGGGATCCGACCCTAATAATATCTGAGATAGAGTGGACAATAAATATATAGTATGAAAGTAATAAAGTATGTACGTATGTGTGAAGTTATGTAATGAAAGTAAAATAGTAAAGCAATTATTATGTGTCTTCGGATGCATAATTGAAGGTAAGTGAACGTATTGTATGATATGTGATAAACAAGAACTCACTCAGCGTAGCTGAATTTTGGTATGCGCGCGGGTGAGTAGAATGAGACAGCTGGCTTGAGCGGGGACACATGGCGGGAGAATAAGAGTCTGGCATCTGAAGACGCAAGTTGTTTTATGTTTTATGTTTTAATGTTGAAAGACAAGTTATGAATTGTTATTGTAATGTTATTAAAGTTTTATATTCCGCGTAAAGTTTTAATTAACTCTGATATTTAGAACTGTGTTTTTGAGTAAATCCAACGTCCAAAGCAGGGCACCGGTAACGGGGCCTTATAGGCATCAGCAACAACGTTGGCTTTACCTGAGTGGTAGAGAATTTCGCAGTCGTATCTTTGACTAATTCCAACCACCGACGTTGGCTCATGTTCAACTCTTTCTGATCAAAGAAATATTTCAAACTTTTATGATCAGTATAAATAGTGCATTTTATTCCATATAAGTAATGCCTCCAGATCTTTAGTACAAATACTACTGCTCCTAATTTAAGATCATGGGTCGGGTAGTGGCTAGAGACTAATTGGTATGGAATGACATGTGTCAATACGGAATGACGCGTATCCTCACGAAGCAACATGTGGATGATGACTATTCAACATGGAATGCCATGTGTCAACACATAATAACACAATTCATCGCAATAACGACACATGTCTAATTCTAGTAACACCTCGTGCTTACTCATTAAGTTTCATAGCACTATAAATAGAAGACTTTAGTGTTCATTTTCGTCCATCCCGAACTTGAGTCTCTACACCCTCATAAGTTCGAACCCTATGACGACCCAACAAGTTCCCTCGAGCATCAAAGTCCGTGATATCCCAAAGCCGCTTTGGAGTTTCGAATTTCATACCCCAACACCATACGTATAATCAAAGTGCTACTTGTTTGTCTTTAAGCGTTATACACGTTTTAAGTTAGGAGTTATGCTTAAGTCATTTTAATACATAGCTTAGACCCTAGTTGAGGGTATAGCCTTAACCTCGAAAAGTTTTAAGCTTTTCATAAATAAAGGATTACAAAAAATAAATGTTTCTTTATTAATAAAAGATGTAAAGTTTACATACAAATGTTATTGTCAATTGATGATTTCTTCTACAGGAAGAAACGTAGAATTTAAATTATTTCTTCTACAAGAGACATAAAAAATTTTCAAACAGATTTTCTTCTAGAGGATAAACGTAGAATTTAGATGATTTCTTCTACAGGAAGAAACATCAATGTCAAAAGGTATGATAGGCAAAAGGTTTAAAGTAAATATGTTAACAATAATATATTCAATCAAGGTTTAAATCTATCTAACCAGTCTAAAGGTCTGAAGCTAGATCATTGATCTAGATAAATTATTAAACTATTATTCTCGAACTATAGGTCCGAGGTAATCATTCATCATATACAGAGAATTTGTTAATTGAGAAACTCACCAAAAGGTGAATACGCCCAGCTCGTTTTTACTATTTAATTGAGTCATTTAATTGAGTCAAAAGTTTACATGGGATTATAGATCCCTTAAACTTTAGTAGTCGTTGGTTCTTAGGCCTAGATATACGTGTGTC
Organism: Bidens hawaiensis; assembly: GCF_021521415.1. Classification (NCBI taxonomy): domain Eukaryota; kingdom Viridiplantae; phylum Streptophyta; class Magnoliopsida; order Asterales; family Asteraceae; genus Bidens; species Bidens hawaiensis. The sequence goes on along the minus strand of NW_027493114.1, from coordinate 318,713 downwards.
TGGATTCATACTCCGCTACGCGTAACATCATGTCTCTGCTTATTAAGTCGATCTATAGGGTTGTTAGGGCTTGACTATGTGAGATATTTGGTATGTCGATTTATATGGCCGCTGAGTTATTACGAGGGAAGCTAAAGGTTTATACAAATGCTTTGGTGACAACGTGTTCACCAGCAATTGTCGCTGACGTATTTTCTAAAACTGTTTTTACAGGTAATCAGTAGAAAGGTGAAACACCCTAATTTTTTTTTATATATAATACTTTTACAAAATACACATCAGAGTAGGTCCCAATTTACATCCAAAATATGTCACCCGTGGTGACATCTTATTTTATTAAAATATTTATTTTACAATAAAACATATTTATTTAATAAACCTTGTTATACAAACTTTTATACACGAGTAGGGTTCTCTTGTCTGTCCAGTCCCGTCCATGAAGCTTCAATCATCTAGGAGTGCTTTTCCTGGAAACATTTTAAAACATATTTTTATTAGCTTTCGCTAAGTAAGTACACCATTTTATAAAAATATGTTTATTTACATATGGAATTTAACACTCAAATTCCTTGGGATTTCAACACCCGAAATCTTTATATTTACTCCACCTTATTATTTGGGAATTGAACCACCCGAATTCCTTGGGATTTCAACACCTGAAATCCTTAATTCCTATGAGCTCATTTTTAACCCATGAGGGTTATTAACACCCCTTTTATATTTAGGGTTCAACACCCGAACCCCCTAAGATTTCAACTCCCGAAATCTTTTATATATAGTATTAAATTTTGGATTTTCAACTACTGAAACCCTCGGGACTCGTAACCCGTTTTTTGATTAGAGACATACCACCATATTTATTTTAAAACTATAGCCTCTTTTTAAGCTATACAGTAATTCACATACTTAGACCCACGCCGCTTACTATTATAATAGAAACCGTCTCCAAATATACAGTGCCTCTTATATGTTCTATTAATCAAAATCTTATTCCCGAATCTACTCTTACAGCTCTTAACCTTCCTTGTTGTTCCTCCTACTCACGAGTATGCTCTTATTTTGAATACTTCTATTTTGCCTTTTGAAGTTATAAAGAGGGATCCTATATATACTACATATTTTTATGTCTTACCACATAAGGAATCTTCTTGATGAAGATTTTCAATCTTATTGATTGCACATGGCATTCTAGAATTTATTTTCTTAGCGTGAATGTTACAAACATCTCATAATTATCCAATATTGGTTTCTTTTTTTTAGTATTATTAATATATTATTAACATATACAAATCATACGCTACACTCTTATTATTATTATTATTATTATTATAATAGTACATACTATAATTAAATACTTATTTTATATTTAAACAATACAACTAACGCTCGTTTATACATCCTATATAACAATGAGTCGTTTTACCGTAAGTTACTCGTCTAATAATATTTAAAATATAAATTTCAAATATTTTATTTTTAACCACAAAATGCGATGTTACAAAAGGTATTGTAGAAAATGGAGAATATAGCAGTTAGACACGTCTAATGGCTTTGTATGGTTTTGATTATGTAAAAGATGTAAGTTTACGTTTTATCACTTTTAATGTTTTGTACGACAATATCAGGTGTTTAATTCTCGGGTATTCTATAAATGAATATTTTGATATAAAAACACTTCCGCTATGCAACACATACTTTGATATATTTTCAAAACATGTACCAACTATGATCACATGCCTAGATCCATGGAGCCGGGTGTGACATTTGGTTCCGTCGTTAAAGCTTCATATTGACTTCTACTTCTGAACTATAAGTCTCCGTTGCGGTCTCTCAAATCGTCTCAAAATTGTCTAATACAGTTGTTATAAAATTGTCTCAAAATACTGAAACCATATTACTATAGGATTAAGTAGTCAATACGTATAACAACTCATATTATCTTTTCCTGTTAATTTTAATTAAAATTGCCATTACTAAGAGCATTCCTAACATATCCCTTATCTTTATTTTTATAATTACACTAAAAAACAATACATTTCTCTCTCTTGTTCAACTAAATAATATATTTTTGTATACTTTTATCATTACAACTTTCTCTCTCTTCTACTCACAACCAATTCAACAAATATTAAAAAATAAATATTGGTAAACAAGATTTCTCCAAATTTACAAAAAATTACTAAATTTCTCTCTGTATTTCATAATTCACATTCACAAGCCCACCCTATAATTTGCAAACTCTCATCTCATTATTTTAGGGGATAGGATGAGAATGCTCTAATAAAAATACAACAATGCAAAGATAAGAACAATATATGAATACGAGGATAAGGCTAAAATACAAAGGACCACAAAAATAAAAAAAATGTGAGAAGCAATCTAATCAATGGATTCTAAATCTGAATGTTTGTGATTAATTTAAGAATGAAGTAATGAAAATGACATAAATGTAATAACCCACATTTGTTGACTTTCTCTCTACTCATGCACACATGTCAATTCTCTCATCATTTTAAAGTGTTCATAACTTTTTCATACGCATTTTTTTCTAAAAATAATTCACCATACACTATAAAAAATTGGCCCAAGGCAACCTTTATTTTACGAAAAAAACTGCATTAGGTGAAGTTGCATTAGACCTAATGCAACTTTTTTGTCAGATAGCGTAACTATTTCATTCAAATGTAACTATTTTAAAACATTGCATTTGAAAGAAACAGTTACGTTATCTAACAAAAATGTTGCATTAGGTCTAATGCAACTTCACCTAATGCAGTTTTTTTTTTTGTAAAATAAAGGTTGTCTTAGGCCAATTTTTTGTAGTGATAATAAAAACAGAGCTTTTTTTATATTTAATATGAGTATCATATTATTATATAAAAAATAATGGGTTTTTATACATTGTGTTTTCTATGCACTGTGTTACAGGTTTAGTCATTGTTTTTCAATGGGGCACTCATTAAAGATAAAAAATTAAAACCAAAATTATGCCATTGTGTCCTTCTGATCATAATTTTTTTCGTAATTGTGTCTTTCTATTCATTATTGTGTTTTAGTCATTATGTATTACGTTCATTATCTTTTGTTCGGGATTGACATGTAGCCTTAACTTAATTTGAGAAAAGTATTATATTGCGTTCATTGTATATTACGTTCAAGTAATTGTGTTACATGTATTTTCCATGTCATTGTGTAATATGTATTCACCGTTGTGTTTACCTTTCAGGTTATTGTATGCATTCATCATTGTGTTTTATTTATTTGATAATTTGTATTTATTTTATCATTATATTTACATATTAGGGTTGCATGACGGTGTTATTAATATTGAAAAATCACAATGACAGGTAGAAAGACACAATGACGAAAAACCCCAATGACAACTAGATAAACACAATGACAACCAGAAAGACGTAATGACGTAATTTTTGTTTTAATCTTCATATAACAAAGTCATACTCATATTAAAGATAAAAAACGTATGTTACTATTGTGATTTTATTTTTTAAAATATCATACGAAAAAGTTATAGACGTTTTAAAAAGATAGGGAATTAATATATATTTTGCAGCTGAAGAGAGAAAATATGTGTTATTACTTTTATGTCTTTTTCACTTTAATACCAACTTAACACATATCAATTAAATATGGATTCTCACACTTCTTAATTTTATAAGTCATTGTTAGGGATGACAGTGAAACCCGAACCCGATGGGAATACCCGATACCCGACATAATTGGGACGGGTCTTACCCGTCCCATTAGGGTATGGGACGGGTCTGGGATTAGTTTTTAAATTTTTCGCGGGTCTGTGATTTCTAATAAACCTGATGACCCGACCCAATTACTCGATAATATGGACCCGTTTACCCGATTATATACCCGACATAATTATATATATTGTTAGGGCATGAATTTTATGCTGAGGATCCTTAATCCTTAACTATCTTATGGATAGATTATCCTTAAGATATGTATCAGGTTATGAAGGATCAACGATCCTCGGTATTATTTGTTTACTAATGATTACGTTTAGTATGGTGATGTGTTAGACAGGTATAACAACTTTAAGATCCAGAATACTATACATTCCACTACAAGACATCTGCAACACATGGTTGAGAATGAAGACTAAGCCAGTGGAAGAAGTAGCAGAATGACATGACCAATTGCTGAGTACTAAAGACGAGATATGTTATTCATGAAGACGTGATTGGATCAGTTATCCTCCTAGAGAGTTCTTTAGTTGAAGTCTGGATCCGGGATCCTTATCCAACATAACTATTAATGGACGATTTCGTATGAAGGCTGATGTTTAAATAACCACAACGGCTCCTAGACCTAGTCCACCACTTAATTCGTTACTAAACGGCTATTAGCACGTGGTCAAAGAGCACGATGATGAAGAGTGGAAGACTAGCGGGTTTATAGGACATAGTTGTTAGTTAGTAATAGATATTTTTCTTTATATACCGAGAATTGATCAACTTTAGAAGACACGCATTCACACATACTCTAGCTGCTAAGTATTCTGTAATCACACACATAGCATTCGTTGATCAACAACTCCACAACACTTGTAACCACCTTTTTGTCATTAATAAAGTTGACGGTGATAGTTTTCACCGTCCGGGGGTTTTTTGTGCCAGAGATTATCATAATCACGTACTAATCCGACCAAATATTACGTTGTTAATCTTTGACCGAAGCAATTCGACCAAGGATTACGTTGTTAATTTTTTACCGAAGTAAGATTATCATAATCAAGGGTTTTTTCCCTCCTAATCACATCGCTGTGTTCATCAAGATTTCATTTATACATTCACTGTTATCGTATTAGCACTATACCTCACTTTTACGAATTTGGATATATTATCCTTAGCAGATTTTTATCCAAAACAATTTGGTGCCCACCGTGGGGAAATTGGTGCTATAATCTATATTACTCCTATCAATTTTTGATTTTTTACTACCCATATCACTATCAATGGCCTCTCTGCTTCGTCAACCATGCCATCATCGATTCCTCTCTCATCAAGGACTTTGCCACCGATGCCTCCGCCAATCACCGGAGCACAACGGCCTGCTGCTGCTGGAAGGAAGACGCAACTACCAGTCTTCCAGAGCTCAAAGATCGCTGCTGCTGCGCCAGTGGTTAATACTAACAATGATGTTTCATCTATGTTTTCACAGGTTAAAGCATATATGGAGCAGCAGAACAAGACCAACCCGAGGATCCTTCGTGAGATAGAAGATCTCAAGAAGACTAAGAGGCCAGCGGAGGATCACACTCCTCTGATGCCCAGGATGCTGGATTTCACCAGTCTAGGATCCATGGCTCAGTTCTCGCAAGGATCATCTATCCTTTAACAAGGGTCCATGGGTCAACAGGCTCAAGGATCCTCACTGTTTCAGTCAGGATCATCAATCCTCCAACAGGAGTCCATGGGTCAACATGCTCAAGGATCCTCATTGTTCTAGCAGGGATCATCCGTCCTTCAACCAGGATCCTCCGGGTTATATTACCAAGGATCCTATAATTCCCAACCTCAAGGATCCTTCCTTCAAAATCAAGGATCATTGGGAGTCCAACATCAACGATCCTCCGAAGTCCATGAAGGAGACTTCATTCCCATGCAGACTATCACGTCGGGTAGACCAACCCCTATCGCTGACTCTTCTTATCCCAGATACTCATCTGAGATGCCAGCTTTCACCCAGCAAAGAGGTAATTTGTATGATCCTTTATCCTTAGACGCTAACCGTGGTTCCATGCAGGATGCAGGTATCAACCAAGCTATGGCTAAAGAGCTACAGAAGCTCAAGGATATGATATCCAGTGTTCCAGAGGTGATACGACCAATCCCCGAGATACCTGAGGGAAGCCACAAATTATCCAGATTTGCTCCACCTATCTGTATGCTGAAATCCCGAAGCGATTCCAAACCCCCAACATGAAGACTTACGATGGGACCACTGATCCTGAAGAACATGTGGCACAATACAGAGAAAGGATGGAGATCAACCCCATCCCTGAGAGACTCAAGGAAGCTTGCTTGTGCAAAGGCTTTGGATCCACACTAAAAGGATTAGCATTAAAATGGCTACTAAGTCTTCCTCCCTTTTCAATTACTTCTTTTTCGCACTTAGTTAACTTGTTTAACAGTCAATTTTCCTGTAGCAGGAAATTTGAGAAGTTAACTAGTGATCTTTATTGTTTCGGTCAAAAATTGGCAAAGCAACTTTTGATCAAATTAGTGCGTGAGGTGAAGTGCTTGTTGATAATAAAATCGAACACAACGATATGATTACGAAGGAAAAAACCCTTGATCACAATAATCTTACGTCGGTCGGTGAAGAATTAACAACCGATCTTTGGTCGAATTTCTTCGGTCAAAGATTAAGAGTGTAATTTTTGGTCGGATTCGTATATGATTATGGTAATCTCCGGCACAAAAAACCCCCCGGACGGTGAAAACTATCACCGTCGACTTTATTAATATCGAAAATAGGTGATTACAAGTGGTGGAGCTGATAAGTGATCGAATACTAAGTGTTACAGAGTATGCTAGTAGCTAAGTAAGTGAAATGTGTGTTCTAATGATATTATCAGCTCATATATATAATAAAAGATTATAACTGTTATCCCGAAATAACCGGAGACCCTAGACTAAGTCTTCCACTCATCCCTTACTGCCCACGTTTAATTTGACGAAGTCTAAGCACTAGCCGTTGCAAACCCACGTTCATATTAGCATATTAAACACGTGGTCTTATCTGCAAAACAAATAGAACAATAAAGGACAGCTGGATATCCCGAAATATAATCCTCAGAATACTTGTATCGGCAGTATAGGCTGAAATCCCTAACTAACTCTCCGAGTATCCCGGAACTGAAAGAGTCTTCCAATATAGCCGTTGGGGAACTCTTCTTTTGAGTCTATCCACGTTCTTCAATGTTCATCCCACGTCTTTGACCGATTCTTTTGGGAGTTACTCATCAAATATGGTCCCACACATGCTAATATTAACTATAAGTGCGAGATTTCAGCATAATAATCAATATTTGACCATTAATCATTACTTGGCCTTTAATCCCAGCAGTTATAACTCATTCCACACGTTTTATGTAACCACCAACCGTGTATTTCGCATGGATTAAATCGACAATTAATATCTGCAATTATAAATCAACACCAAGAGAGAAATATATATTTATTAGCATTAATACTCAGGATACTAAACTTGTTCGAGAATCCTGAACATATTCGGGATCCTGAGCATAGATCGGACTATAAAATTTGGGCCCTAACAATTGTCCCCAAAATTTGACAGCTGCTGTTTACCAATTTAAGCTGTTAAGTTTTCTAATGATAAATTGTTTTCCATGCATGTAGCACCAAAATTTTATGATTTAGCACCAACTAAAGTTGACATTATTACGAGAATAGATCAGTCCTTCAAAATCCCTGTTCCCGTTATTAGAGAAAAATTTAAGTTTATTATGAATGAAAAATTTCTTAGTAAAAACTTAAGTTTTAGTTAATAAACCAATACCAAGTCATAAACTTCATCTTGTAAACAAGATAAGTAATACTAAAGATAGAATATTCACAAATAGTAAATCATACCAGAACCGTATATCAATTAAACTGGATATTATCTAGACCATCTTATTCTTGCAATAAGACCATTGTTTAGGATGCTCCTCTAATCCTGGGGATATAGCGATAGAATTGTAATATCAGCATTGTTAGTGCACAGAAATTTGACACTGTGGATATGTTATCCTGGCATATGTTTTGGATCAGTTATCCTTAGCGTATGTTCCAGATCCCGTTAGGATCAAGGATCCACAGTACTTATTATTTTTTAACGGTTGTTCTCATGTGTAGTCTTATATTTAGCAGGCATACCGGTTAGAAGACTCAGTCTATCCACTAACTTGCAGTCAAGAAGATATTGACGTGTCTGGATCAATTATCCTTCTGAAGAGTTCCAGAGCTATGTCAGGATCATGGATCCTCGGTATTTGGTGCTATTAACGGTTGTTTCTTACATGAAGGCTGATATTTATCAAGTGTAACGGCTCCAAGACCTGGTCTACCCCCTATTTTGCAGCTTGAGTGATGGAGCAGGTGGTCAAAGTGGCTATTAAGATTATATTGAAGACATGGCGGATTTTTAGGGATTATTAGTTAATAGTCATTATTACTCATAACTCCTTTTGAGTTATTATCTTATATATATATTGGAGATTGTGATCAGTTAAAAAACACATGTACTATCACACACACTAGAGCAGAACACATAATGCTCTCTACGCACTAGCTTACTTTGTAATCTCGATCATCAACTCCACAACACTTGTAACCACCTTTTATTATCAATATACTTGATGGTGATAGTTTTCACCGTCCGGGGGTTTTTTGTGCCGGAGATTACGATAATAACGTACTAGCCGACCAAAGGTTACCTTGTTGATCCTTGACCGAAGAGATTCGACCAACGATTACCTCATTAATCCTTTACCGAAGCTATTCGTCCAAACTTGTTAAGTTTTGACCGTAGTAAGATTATCGTGATTAAGGGTTTTTTCCCTTGTGATCAAACCTTTATGTTCACCAATATTACGATTACACACTTATTATTATCATGTTAGCACTATACCTCACTTTTACGAATTTGGATACTTGATCCTTAGCAGATTTTTATCAAAAAAATTTGGCGCCCACCGTGGGGCAATTGGTGCTATAATCCAGATTATTTCCTATCAATTTTCATCTTTTCATACCCATATCACCATCAATGGCATCTCAATCAACCTCTGCTTCATCAACCATGTCGTCCTCGGTTTCTCTCTCATCAAGAACTTTGCCGCCGATGCCTCCTCCAATTACGGGAGCACCAAGGATCACCGCGGCTGGAAACAAGACAAAAATTCCATCGTCCAGAGCTCAAAAACCACTGCTGCCACTTCGGTGGTCAAATCTAGCAATGATGTTTCTACAATGTTTCACAGGTTAAGGTATACATGGGAGCAGCAGAACAAAACTAACCAGAGGATCCTACATGAAATTGAAAATCTCAAGAAAAGAAAGAGGCCAGTGGAGGATCAGACTCCCTTAATGCTTAGGGTGCTGGATTTCACTACTCCAGGATCCGTGGCTTAACATACTCAAGGATCCTCGATCCTTCAGCAAGGATCATCTATCCTTCAACAAGGGTCCATGGGTCAACAAACTCAAGGATCCTCGTTCGTTCATACAGGATCATCTATCCTTCAACATGGGTCCATGGGTCAACAAACTCAAGGATCCTCATTCGTTCAGCCAGGATCATCTATCCTTCAATAAGGGTCCATGGGTCAGCAAACTCAAGGATCCTCGTTCCTTCAACAAGGATCATCCATCCTTCAACCAGGATCCTTTGGGTTGTATCCTCAAGGATCCTTCGACTCCCAACCTCGAGGATCCTTCTGGTAGAATCAAGGATCCTCATGAAGTCACCATCAAAGGTCTTCTGAGGTCCATGAAGGGGACATCATCCCCATGCAGACCATTTCCTCTGGTGGACCTGCTACTGTAGCAGATGCCTCTTATCTTAACTACACTTCTCGGATGCCAACGTTCAACCAACCAAGAGGTAACGCCTATAATCACATATCCTCAGATACTAACCTTGGCTCTATACAAGATACAGGTATCAATCAGGCTATGGCTAGAGAACTTCAGAAGCTTAAGGATATGATATCCAACGTGCCAGGAGTGGTCCGTCCAATTCCTGACATACCAGAAGGAAGCCACAAGCTGTCCAGATTTGCTCCACTGATATGCGATGCGGAGATCCTGAAACGCTTTCAAACCCCCAACATGAAGGTGTATGATGGGACCACTGACCCGGAAGAACACGTGGCTCAGTATAGGGAAAGGATGGAGATCAATCCAATTCCTGAAAGACTCAAGGAAGCTTGTCTATGCAAGGGTTTCGGATCCACACTAACAGGATCTACACTTAAATGGCTGCTAAGTCTCCCTCCCTTTTCAATTACTTCTTTTTCTCATTTAGTTAACTTGTTCAACAACCAATTTTCCTGTAGCAGGAAATTTGAAAAGTTAACTAGTGACTTATACCGAGTTATCCAACCAAGTGATGAATCCCTTAGGGATTTTTTTACGAGGTTTGGAAGGGAAGCCTTGGAAATCCCTAATCTTGATATGGCTACGGCTGTTGAAGCATTCAAGATGGGACTTCAAAGGGGCTCCCCATTTTATGACGATCTTATGATGACTCCGTGCAAGACCTTAGATAAAGTCAGGAACAGGGCGTTAAGATTCATTCGATTAGAAGATGATAAAAGGATCCAGGATCGTCTTGGGGTGCAAACGAAAAAAGAATCCCCCGATAAGAATAAAGGATCATCATACAGGAACAACAATTCGAAGCCGTACACCAAGTTCAACAATCAAAACGTACGAGCAGTCAAAGAAGGAGATGACGATGAAGACTATCCTTGCATCTCTGACTATTGTTTCTCTGTGGACACTCATGGCTTGATCTGTGCCATGAAGGACCTAGGGAAAAAAGCAAGGTGGCCCCAAAAGAACGAGAAGACAACCGCGTTCAAGGACAAGTCTAAGTGGTGTGCTTTTCACGAAGATTTTGGCCACATGACAGACGAGTGCATCGGCTTAAGAAGGGAAATTGGATACCTCCTGAGCAAGGGTCACTTTAAAGAACTCTTGGGAAGGAAGAAATCCAAGATCCAGGATCCTGAAGACCTTTCACAGAAAGCAACACCACCACCACAAGATGCTCATGTAATCAACTTCGTCGCCCGAGATTATGACATATTTCAAACCTGTTGTTCTGCAGAAGTAGAACATGTGGAACACTTCAAGTTGGACGATGAAAGAAAGCCGCTCATCCACACTACTCGAAAAACTGATCAGAGAGTCTTCTTCGATTCAAGTATCCAGGATCCTCACCAGGATGAAATGGATGTGCGAATGGTCAATTTCATCTCTGGAGGATCAGACATATGTGGAACTTCCTTCTCCGCAGCAAAGAGGCTCGCTAAAGAGATCAAGTTGGATAACGGAGACCGACCGATAGTATCTACCACTTTGACAACAGATAAAAGGATCTTCTTCGATGAGGAAGATAAACTAAACATCCAGGATCCTCACCATGACGGTTTGATTATTACTTTATTTATCGCTAACCATTATGTACGCAGGATCCTAGTTGACGGTGGGAGCTCAGTCAACATTATCCAGCATGATGTCCTCAAGAAGATGAATATACCAGATTCGGAGATCATTCCTAGAACATCAGTGATAGTCGGTTACAGTGGAGAAACCAAGAAGACGTTTGGGGACATCAACCTCCTAATCTATATTGAAGGGTTAAATTCATATAAAAAATTTTGTGTTATTGATAACCTTTCTTGTTGCAATGTTATTTTAGGCAGGCCCTGGATGCATGGAATGAATGCGGTGGCCTCAACTTACCACCAATGCATCAAATTACCTACTCTGTGGGGAGTTGTGAAGATAGTTGGTGATCAGGCAGAGGCCAAGAACTATTATTCTTCGTCGATGAAGCCAACGACCAAGCAAACTATAGCATAGCAATTACAGCAACATCCTAGGGACATGTTGGAAGCTCGGGAGAAAGACCTTAAAGAAGTATCTTTGGACCCCGAGGATCCAGAGATAAAGGTGTTTCTAGGATCCAGTATCCCTAGCAAGATCAAGGAGGATCTCATATCCTTCTTAGGGCAAAGAAAATCTAAATTTGCCTTCAAGCACTCAGACATGACAGGCATTTCAAAGGAGGTAATTACTCATAAGTTAGGCCTTGATTAGCCAATTAAACCCGTCCATCAGAAGCGAAGAAAATTCGCTCTTGAGAGGAACGCGATTATACAAGAAGTTGAAAAAGTTCTTAAGGCCGGTATGATCAGAGAGGTTAAGTATCCTCGATGGTTAGCTAATGTGGTTGTTGTTTCTAAAAAGAATGGAAAGTGGAGGGTGTGTGTCGATTTTACTGATTTATTCAAGGCATGCCCCAAGGATCCTTTCCTATTACCACATATAGATTCCATGGTGGATGCAACGACAGGACATGAAATGCTTACCTTTATGGATGCTTCCTTCGGATTTCAACAAATTCAAATGGAACCATCTGATCAAGAGGTTACATCATTCATGACTGCTACCAGCATATACTGTTATACTGTTATGTCGTTTGGACTAAGAAATGCAGGGGCAACATACAATAGACTAGTTAACATGATGTTCAAGGATCAGTTGGGCAAGACTATGGATGCTTCCTCTGGATTTCAACAAATTCAGATGGAACCATCTGATCAAGAGGATACAACGTTCATGACTCCTACCGGCATATACTGTTATACTGCTATGCCGTTTGGACTAAGAAATGCAGGGGCAACATACCAAAGACTAGTCAACATGATGTTCAAGGATCAGTTGGAAAAGACTATGGAAGTATACATAGACGATATGGTGGTGAAGTCGAAGAAAGCTGAGGGTCACCTTAGAGACCTCGAGGAAGCATTCAATATCCTCGACCAGTATAACATGAAATTGAATCCGTCAAAATTCCACTTTGGTTTTAAGGCTGGAAAGTTTCTGGGATATATGGTGACTAAAAGAGGAATTGAAGCAAGCCCCGAGCAAATTGAAGCCATCCTCAATTTGAAATCTCCTGCAAACGCAGAGGATGTCCAAAGGCTCACGGGAAGAATAGCTGCTCTCAATAGGTTCATCTCAAGATCCTCCGAAAAGTGAAAGGACTTCTATGACATCCTTAGGAAGAATAAGAAGTTTGAATGGACGGAAAAGCATGAGGCTGCGCTTACAGCCTTGAAGGATTACTTATCCTCAGCTCCAGCTCTAATGAAGCCTGTGGATAGAGAATCCTTATATCTATATTTAGTTGTCTCAGGATATGCAGTAAGTGCCGTCTTGGTAAAGGATCATGAAGGTGAACAACATCCCGTTTATTATGTAAGTAAAAGCCTCTTAGACGCAGAGGTTAGGTATTCTCACCTTGAAAAATTATTTCTTGCTTTGATTATGGCCTCAACCAAGTTGAGACACAATTTTGAAACACATACAATTATTTTGAGAAAGGTGAGAATATGGTCAAATATTTAGAAATTGTGAAGGAATTGGCAAAATCCTTCAAATTGTTTAGTATAATACAGGTACCAAGGGAAGAGAATGCTGGGGCAGATGCCTTAGCAAACTTAGCATCATCGTTGAAGATCCCGGATGATATAAAGATACCCATCATTCATATATTATCTCCGGCAATTGGAGAACAAGAATCCGTGAAGATAACAGTGGATTGCACAGGAGAACATACGGATCCTCCATCCTCTTCAAAAGTATGATCTTGGATCCTTCCAATCAAAAAATTCCTGCAAGATGGAGAGATCCCTACAGGGGAAAATCCTAAAGCTTTCAGATTAAAGGTATCACAATTCATTATTTTACAAGATATTATGTATAGAAAATCTCTTGCAGGTCCCTATCTGAGATGCATTGATGATCCTAAAATACAAGAGGTACTTCAAGACTTCCACGAAGGAGATTGCGGCAACCACACAGGGGGAAGAGCATTATTCTCCAGAATACTTAGGACTTGATACTTCTGGCCAACAATGAAGAAGGATGCTATGGAATACTCAAAGAAGTGTGATGCTTGCCAAAGGCATGGAAATATTCTTCACCAACCAGCAGAACCTATGTATCCTATATCCTCTTCATGGCCTTTCATGAAATGGGGTAAGGATATTGTAGGCAAGCTACCAAAAGCACCAGGTGGAAAGGTCTTTATGCTTGCTATGACTGAATACTTCTCCAAATGGATTGAGGCAGAAGCATTTGTATAGGTCCGAGAGAGGGAAGTAATATCTTTTAGTAAATGAAATATTATAACTAGATTTGGTATTCCTGCTGAAATTGTTTGTGACAATGGTTCCCAGTTTATCGGGAATAGAACCACTAACTTTTGTGACGGCTGGGGCATCAAGATGATAACCTCTACTCCAGTACATCCTCAAGCTAATGGTCAAGCGGAGTCTAGCAACAAAATCATCATCAATAATCTGACAGCTGTGATCTTATCACAACCGCCATTTTGGGGGAAATTGTTAGTGCATACAAATTTGACACTGTGGATATGTATCCTGGCATATGTTTTGGATCAGTTATCCTTAGCGTGTATTCCAGATCCCGTCAGGATCAAGGATCCACAGTACTTAATATTTATTAACGGTTGTTCTCATGTGTAGTCTTATATTTAGCAGGTATACCTGTTAGAAGACTCAGTCTATCCACTAACTTGCAGTCAAGAAGATATTGACGTGTCTGGATCAATTATCCTTCTGAAGAGTTCCAGAGCTATGTCAGGATCATGGATCCTCGGAATTTGGTGCTATTAACAGTTGTTTCTTATATGAAGGCTGATATTTATCAAGTGTAACGGCTCCAAGACCTGGTCTACCCCCTATTTCGCAGCTTGAGTGATGGAGAACGTGGTCAAAGTGGCTGTTACGATTATATTGAAGACATGGCGGATTTTTAGGGATTATTAGTTAATAGTCATTATTACTCATAACTCCCTTGAGTTATTATCTTATATATATATATATTGGAGACTGCGATCAGTTAGAAAACACATGTACTATCACACACACTAGAGCAGAACACATAATTCTCTCTACGCACTAGCTTACTTTGTAATCTCGATCATCAACTCCACAACACTTGTAACCACCTTTTATTTTCAATATACTTGACGGTGATAGTTTTCACCGTCCGGGGGTTTTTTATGCCGGAGATTACGATAATCACGTACTAGCCGACCAAAGGTTACCTTGTTGATCCTAGACCGAAGAGATTCGACCAACGATTACCTCGTAATCCTTTACCGTAGCAATGCGTCCAAAGATTACCTTGTTAAGTTTTGACCGTAGTAAGATTATCGTGATTAAGGGTTTTTTTTCCCTCGTGATCAAACCTTTGTGTTCACCAATATTACGATTACACACTTATTATTATCGTGTTAGCACTATACCTCACTTTCACGAATTTGGATACTTGATCCTTAGCAGATTTTTGTCCAAAACAAGCATTATCCTGAAAATAATTTTAGAAATTCTGGCGACAAGGCCCTTTAGAAGAGATGAAAAATTTCTTAAACCATTAGAAACAAACTTGCGACAAGGCCTTTTAGAAGAGATGAAAATCTCTTAAACCTTAGGAATGCACTGGCGACGAGGCCCTTTAGAAGAGATGAAAATCTCTTAAACCTTGGATTATGGTACGTCTACCATAAACTTGAGATTCAAACCAATAGTCGAGGATAACGAGGTAACAAGTCACTATATTTTATGTGCTGGCCCCGCCTCTCAAACTAAGGCTGAATAAACGTGCGCTACATGCGATCTTAAAAAGAGATGAAAATCCCTTAAACCTTAGAAGAGGTGAAAACCCCTTATACCTGAGGAATAAGCTGGCGATAAGGCCCTTATAAACTGGCGACGAAGGCCCAAGTTAACTTCATTCCACATGAGAGTCCCTCATATCTACAAAACAGTCAACTCTAAGTGAGGGGTGGGTGTTAGCCTTGCTAACACCCCACCGATGCTTAAGTCAGTACCTTGTTTGAAGAATAATAATATTGAAGATGAATAAAAGTAAAATTCGAATACATACCTTAACTGTTTATTATAACAGTTATCCTCGGGATATAAGTCTTACATGACATATTTTTTGAGGTGTATAGCATTCCAAGCCCTTGGTAGCAAGTCACCATCCAAAGTAGACAATTTGTATGCCCCCTTTCTTGCTTCTGAATCGATCAAGTAAGGACCTTCCCACTTTGGTGCGAGCTTTCCATTCGTAGGATTGGTAGTATTTTGAAAAGCTTTTCGGAGAACCAAATCCCCTTCTTGAAACCTTCGAACTATGATATTCTTGTTGTAAGACTTTGCTATCTTCTGTTGATAAGATGCCATTCTGATCTTTGCCAAATCCCGGAGTTCTTCTACCGCATCTAGATCTTCAAGTAGACTTCGAGTATTATCTTCGGGATTTTGATTATTGATTCTGGCCGTTGGGATAACCATCTATGTCAGGATATCTGCTTCAGCTCCAAATACTAATGAGAAAGGAGTCTGACCAGTAGCATTCTTCGAAGTGGTTCTATCCGCCCAAAGAACAAAAGGTAGTTCCTCGGCCCACTTTCCTTTCTTAGACCCCAACTTTTTCTTCAGGTTATTGATGATGATTTTGTTCCTTGATTCGGCCTGTCCATTAGCCTGAGGGTGGACAGATGTTGACGTGATCATCTTGATTCCCCAACTGGCACAGAAGTTAGTTGTTCTCTTGCCGATGAATTGCGAGCCATTGTCACACACTATTTCTGTCGGGATCCCAAATCTTGTCAGGATATTACGCTTGATGAATGAGAACCTTTTTCTCTCTGACTTGAACAAAGGCTTCCGCTTCGATCCACTTCGAGAAATAATCTGACATAGCCAACATAAATACTTTTCCTTCTGGAGCTCTTGGTAGTTTCCCCATGATATCCATTCCCCACTTCATGAAAGGCCAAGGGGATATAATAGGATACAAAGGTTCTGCTGGCTGGTGCAAAATGTTGCTATGTCTCTGGCATGCATCACATTTCTGAGAATAATTCATAGCATCCTTCTTCATCGTTGGCCGGATATATCCCGTCCTTAGGATTTTGGAGAATAGTTCTCTGTCCCCAGTGTGATTCCCACAATCTTCTTCATGTATATCCCGAAGAACTTCTTAAGCTTATGCCTTCTCCAAGCACCTAAGATATGGTCCTGCAAGACATTTTCTATATAATATATCATTCGTTATAGTATATGGGATTACCTTTGTGCGAAAAGCTCTTGGGTTTTCCTCTTTGGAGACAACTCCATCTTGAATATATTTCCTGATCGGTATAATCCAAGAATTTTCATTATTCTTAGGATTTTTGACTCTCAACTCTTCACCATCTTCTGATATTTCATTGACACCTTGCTCTTCTATTGTTGGGTTCAGGATATGTATGATAGGAATCTTGACACCTTCCGGTATCCTGAAGGATGAAGCTAAATATGCTAGGGCAAATGCTTCAACATTCTCTTCTCTAGGTACCTGTGAAATATCAAACATTTCGAAACACTTTGCTAGTTTTTTGACTAGCTCTAGATATTTCATTAGTCTTTCTCCTCTAACAGTTTATGAACCATTAAAATGATTAGTTAATAACAATGAATCAACATGTACTTGAATAAACCTGATTTTCATGTCGATTGCTAGTTGTAATCCTGCTATCAAAGCTTCATATTCTGCCTCATTATTTGTGGCTTGGAATCCGCAGGATATGGATTGAGGCATAATGTCCCCCGGTGGCGATTTCAGCAGGATGCCGAGGCCTGTTCCTCTAACATTTGAAGCACCATCAGTGTATAGAGTCCACTTATCTTTGGTTTTTTCAAGTTGTTGGACTTCCAAGTCTGCCTTTTCTTTAAGTTCACTGGTGAAATCAGCCACAAAGTCTACTAATGCCTGGGATTTGATGGCAGTCCTAGGTTCATATGTTATATCATATGCACTTAACTTCACAGCCCATTTTGCCATCCTACCTGACATTTCTGGTTTTCTCAAAACAAACTTAATAGGGTAATTAGTTTTAACACATATAGGGTGAGTTTCAAAATAATGTCTAAGTTTAGTAGATGCCATAATAAGTGCTAAAATTAATTTCTCAAGATAAGAATAGCTGGTTTCAGCATCCAAAAGACTTTTACTTACATAATATATGGGATGTTGTTGACCTTCGAGATCCTTAGCCAAAACTGCACTTATAGCATTATTTGATACAGCTAGATATAGAGAGAGGGATTCACCTTCCTCGGGTTTTACCAGTAGAGGAGCAGAAGAAAGATAATCTTTTAAGGATGCTAAAGCTTCCTCATGCTAACTGGTCCACTCGAACCATTTGTTTTTCCTCAGGATATCATAAAATTCTTTACATTAGTCTGAGGATTTGGATATGAATCTGTTGAGTGCCGCTATCCTGCCAGTTAGCCTTTGAACATTCTTGACTGATGCTGGGGATTTCATATTCAGGATAGCTTGTATCTGCTCCGGACTCGCCTCTATCCCCCTTTTGGTGACCATGTATCCCAAGAATTTGCCAGCCTTCACTCCGAAATGGCACTTTGAAGGATTTTGCTTCATGTTTTATTTGTCGAGGATATCGAATGCGGTCTTGAGATCTTGGAGGTGATCCTCAACTTTCTTGGACTTCACCACCATATCATCAATATAGACCTCCATCGTGTCCCCTGGTTTCTCTTTGAACATCATGTTAACTAACCTCTGATAGGTTGCACCTGCATTTTTAAGTCCAAAGGGCATAGCAATATAACAATAAATACCTGTGGGAGTCATGAAGGCAGTATCTTCCTGATCTGAGGTCTCCATCTGGATTTGCTGAAATCCTGAGGATGCGTCCATAAATGTCAGCATCTCGTGGCCAGCTGTAGCGTCTACCATCGAATCAATGTGTGGTAGAGGGAATGGATCTTTAGGACAAGCCTTATTCAAGTATGTGAAATCTACACAAACTCTCCATTTGCCATTCTTTTTCTGTACAACCACCACATTTGCTAACCATCAGGGATATTGAACTTCCCTAATCATATTTGCTTTCAAGAGTCTTTCTACTTCCTCTTGAATGATTATGTTTCTTTCAGGTGCAAACTTTCTTCTCTTTTGATGGATTGGCCTGAAAGAGTTATCAATTCCAAGTTTATGTGTTATAATATTTTTGGAAATACTTGTCATATCTTCATGTTTCCATGCGAATGTTGACAGCCTTGTCTTGAGAAAATTGAGCAGATTTGACTCAATATCCTCAGGAATACCCGTTCCTATCAGCCCTTTGACTTCAGGATCCTCGGGATAAAGAGGTACTTCTTTAATTTCTTTTTTCCTGGCCTCCATTACGTCTCGTGCTGGCTTCTGTAATTGCTACGCCTGCTGGGGTTTGGCAGTACACTTCATGGAAGAGGTGTAGCAATTCTTCGTGTCTTATTGGTCACTGATGATTTTGAAAACTCCCCACGGACTCGGGAGTTTCACAAATTGGTGATAAGTGGAGGGAATTGCTTTCATATCGTGTATCCAGGGCCTGCCTAATATAATATTGCATCAAGATAAAAAATCAATAACACAAAATATTTGCATTTTATTTACCCCTTCGAATATATTGGGAGCTTAATCTCCCCAATAGTGTTCTTAGTTTCTCCACTGAATCCAACAAATACTGATGAACTGGGGACGATCTCATCCTCAGGAATATTCATCTTTTTCCGCACGTCTAATTGAATAATGTTGACAGAGCTTCCGCCATCTATGAGGATCCTGCGTACATAATGGTTAGCCACATATAAAGTTATTACCAAACTATCATGATGAGGATCCTGAACATCGACTCTATCACTTTCATCGAAGGATATAATCCTCTCCTGAGTGAGAACAGAGGTCTTTGTTGGCCTATCAGCCACCTTTAACTTTCTTTGGTCAGCATTTCTCTTTGCATCAGAATAAGAGGTTCCACAGATGTCGGATCCTCCGGATATGAACATGATTGTTCTTGCATCCGTTGGTGGAGGAGTCGGCTTTTCAGGAATTTTCTCGGGATCCTGCTCTCTTCCCTTCTTCTTGCCAAGTAGCTCTTTCAAGTGGCCCTTGCTGAGAAGATAGCTGATCTCCCTTCTTAGTGCAATGCAATTATCATTCAAGTGCCCAAAGTCTTCGTGGAAGGCACACCATTTTGATTTGTCTTTCCAGGCTCCTGGTCTCTCCGTTTTCCTTGGCCACCTGGCTTTCTCACCTAAATCCTGCATGGCACACATTAATCCACCAATATCAATAGAAAAACAATATTCATAGATCTTAGGATATTCTTCATCATTTTCCTCATCTACTGCATTAATCCTGGGGTTATCAGTCTTGTAGTAACGTTTTGCTCGATATGATTTTCCCGGGGATTCGGATTTCCTGTTCGTCTGATCATACTTCGGGATATCTACCTTAGAGTTTTTCTTGTCGTCTTCTAGACTGATAAACCTCAGAGTCCTGCTTCTTGCTTCGTCTAATGACATGAGATGGCCTCGAACCTGAGAATACAGGAGTAGCAGGTTTCTTCTGAACATTATCAGGTTTCTTCGGGATACCTCCAGCAGGAGAGGGAGGCATAGGCGGCCTTGTTGAGGAATCTGAGGCTGCGGCAGAAGAAGAAACAATCTTTGGTTGGGAAGACATGTTGTGGATATTGAGAGTAGGGTTTAATTTGAGAGTGAATAATGATCAAAGCACCGTTTGCCCCACGGTGGGCGCCAAATTGTTTCGGTCAAAAATTGGCAAACAACTTTTGATCAAATTAGTGCATGAGGTGAAGTGCTTGTTGATAATAAAATCGAACACAACGATATGATTACGAGGGAAGAAACCCTTGATCACAATAATCTTACGTTGGTCAAGAATTAACAACGTAATCTTTGGTCGAATTTCTTCGGTCAAAGATTAAGAACGTAATTTTTGGTCGGATTCGTATATGATTATGGTAATCTCCGGCACAAAAAATCCCCGGACGGTGAAAACTATCACCGTCGACTTTATTAATATCAAAAGTAGGTGATTATAAGTGGTGGAGCTGATAAGTGATCGAATGCTAAGTGTTACAGAGTATGCTAGTAGCTAAGTAAGTGAAATGTGTGTTCTAATGATATTATCAGCTCATATATATAATAAAAGATTATAACTGTTATCCCGAAATAACCGGAAACCCTAGACTAAGTCTTCCACTCATCCCTTGCTGCCCACGTTTAATTTGACGAAGTCTAAGCACTAGTCGTTGCAAACCCAGGTTCATATTAGCATATTAAACACGTGGTCTTATCTTCAAAACAAATAGAACAATAAAGGACAACTGGATATCCCGAAGTATAATCCTCAGAATACTTGTATCGGCAGTATAGGCTGAAATCCCTAACCAACTCTCCGAGTATCCCGGAACTGAAAGAGTCTTCTAATATAGCCATTGGGGAACTCTTCTTTTGAGTCTATCCACGTTCTTCAATGTTCATCCCACGTCTTTGACCGATTCTTTTGGGAGTTACTCATCAAATGTGGTCCTACACATGCTAATATTAACTATAAGTGCGATATTTCAGCATAATAATCAATATTTGACCATTAATCATTACTTGGCCTTTAATACCAGCAGTTATAACTCATTCCACGCGTTTTATGTAACCACCAACCGTCTATTTCACATGGATTAAATCGACAATTAATATCAACAATTATAAATCAACACCAAGAGAGAAATATCTATTTATTAGCATTAATACTCAGGATACTAAACTTGTTCGAGAATCCTGAACATATTCGGGATCCTGAGCATAGATCGGACTATAAAATTTAGGCCCTAACATTTACCGAGTTGTCCAACCAAGTGATGAATCCCTTAGGGATTTTGTTACGAGGTTCGGCAGGGAAGCTCTGGAAATTCCTAATCTTGACATGGCTACTGCTGTTGAGGCCTTCAAGATGGGACTTCAGAGGGGCTCCCTCTTTTATGATGATCTTGTGATGACTCCTTGCAGGTCTCTAGATGAAGTAAGGAATAGAGCGTTAAGGTTTATACGGCTGGAAGATGATAAAAGGATCCAAGAAAGATTGGGGGCTCAAACAAAGCAAGAATCTCCTGACAGGAATGAAGGATCCTCATACAGGAACAACAACACAAAGCCGTACAACAAGTTCAACAATCAAAACGTAGGAGCAGTCGAAGAAGGAGATGACCATGAAGACTAAACCTGCATCTCCGAGTATTGTTTCTCCGTAGATACCCATGGCTTGATTTGCGCCATGAAGGATCTAGGAGAAAAAGCAAGGTGTCCCCGAAAGAATGAGAAGATGACCACCTTCAAAGAAAAGTCTAAGTGGTGTGCCTTTCACGAAGATTTTGGCCATATGACAGACGAGTGCATTGGCTTGAGGAGGGAAATTGGATACCTCCTGAGCAAGGGTCACTTTAAAGAACTCTTGGGTGGGAAGAAATCCAAGATCCAGGATCCTAAAGATCTTCCACAAAAAGCAACACCACCACCATCAGACGCTCACGTGATCAACTTCGTCTCCAGAGAATATAACATGATTCAAACTTCTTGTCCCGCAGAAGAATTCGAGTTGGAAGATGAAAGAAGACCACTCATCCCCACTACTCGAGTGACTGATCGAAGAATCTTCTTCGAATCAAGGATCCAGGATCCTCACAAGGATGAGCTGGATGTGCGAATGGTCAATTTCATCTCTGGAGGTTCAGACATATGTGGAACTTCTTTCTCTGCAGTAAGAAGACTTGCCAAAGAGGTCAAGATGGATAACAGAGACCAACCAATAGTATCCACCACCTTAACAACAGACAAAAGGATCTTTTTCGATGAGGAAGATAAACTACACATCTAGGATCCTCATCATGACGGTTTGATTATTACTTTATTTATCGCTAACCATTATGTACGCAGGATCCTAGTTGACGGTGGGAGCTCGGTCAACATCATCCAGCATGATGTCCTCATAAATATGAATATACCAGATTCAGAGATCATCTATAGAACATCAGTGCTATTCGGTTTCAGTGGAGAAACCAAGAAGACATTGGGGGACATCAACCTCCCAATTTATATAGGGTTAAATTCATACCAGAAATTTTGTGTTATTTATAACCTTTCTTGTTGCAATGTTATTTTAGGTAGGCCCTGGCTGCATGGAATGAAGGCAGTAGCCTCAACTTATCACCAATGCATCAAACTACCTACTCCTTGGTGAGTTGTGAAGATAGTTGGTGACCAAGAGGAGGCCAAAACTACTATTCTTCATCAATGAAGCCAACAGCCAAACAAACTATAGCATAGCAACCACAGCAACATCCTAGGGACATGCTGGAAGCTCGGGAGAAAGACCTTAAAGAAGTATCATTGGACCCCGAGGATCCAGAGATAAAGGTGTTCCTAGGATCCAATATCCCCAGTAAGATTGAGGAGGATTTAGTATCCTTCTTAGGGCAAAGAAAATCTACCTTTGCCTTCAAATACTCAGACATGACAGGTATTTTCAAAAGAGGTAATCACTCATAAATTAGGCCTTGACTTATCTGTTAAACCCGTCCATCAGAAGCGAAGGAAATTTGCTCCTGAGAGGAACAAGATCATACAAGAAGAAGTTAAAAAACTTCTTAAGGCCGGTATGATCAGAGAGGTTCAGTATCCTCGATGGCTAGCTAATGTTGTCATTGTTTCAAAAAAGAATGGAAAGTGGAGGGTGTGTGTCGATTTTACGGATTTAAACAAGGCATGCCCCAAGAATCCTTTCCCATTACCACATATAGATTCCATGGTGGATGCAACGGCAGGACATGAAATGCTTACCTTTATGGATGCTTCTTTCGGATTTCAACAAATTCAAATGGAACCATCTGATCAAGAGGATACATCATTCATGACTGCTACCAGCATATACTGTTATACTGTTATGTCGTTTGGACTAAGAAATGCAGGGGCAACATACCATAGACTAGTTAACATGATGTTCAAGGATCAGTTGGGCAAGACTATGTAGGTATCATAGATGATATGGTGGTAAAATCGAAGAAAGCTGAGGATCACCTTAGAGACCTCGAGGAAGCATTCAATATCATTGACCAATATAACATGAAATTGAATCCGTCAAAATGCCACTTTGGCGTTAAGGCCGGAAAATTTCTGGGATATATAGTGACTAAAAGAGGAATTGAAGCAAGCCCCATGCAGATTGAAGCCATCCTTAATTTGAAGTCTCCTGCAAATGCCAAGGATGTCCAAAGGCTCACAGGAAGAATAGCCACTCTCAATAGATTCATCTCAAAATCTTCTGAAAAGTGCAAAGATTTCTACGACATCCTTAGAAAGAATAAGAAGTTTGAATGGACGGAAAAGCATGAGGCTGCGCTTACAGCCTTGAAGAATTACTTATCCTCAGCTCCAGCTCTAATGAAGCCTGTGGATGGAGAATCCTTATATCTATATTTGGTCGTCTCGGGAAAAGCAGTAAGTGTCGTCTTGGTAAAGGATCATGAAGGTGAACAACATCCCGTTTACTATGTAAGTAAAAGTCTTCTAAATGCAGAAGCCAGGTATTCTCATTTAGAAACGTTAATTCTTGCACTTATTATGGCTTCTACTAAATTGAGACATTACTTTGAAACTCATACTATTATTTTGAGAACAAATTATCCTGTTAAGAATGTTCTTAGAAAACCAGATTTATCAGGTAGAATGGCCAAGTGGGCTGTGAAACTGAGTGTATATGATATTCAGTACGAGCCAAGAACAGCAATCAAGTCACAAGCACTCCAGACTTTGTGGCTGATTTCACTAGTGACCAATATTGTAAAAGTAGGATTCTAAGGCCGAGTACTCTCCGAGTACTAGCTACAAGGTATGTCACCGAGGTGAGTTTCTGTAAATCCTCCTAGTTACTAAGAATCGGTCAAATGTGGTCAACCTTAGCCAGAATCACATATTATAGGTGAACTTGGACCGATTTTGACTCAAAAAAATAAAGCATAGTTGTTATTTCAATAATATTAAAGAACAAATATCATTTTTTAATTAATGATTAGTAATTTTAGAATATTTTTATATTAAAAAATGTATTTCTTTTATTTATATTGATATTCACCTATTGTGTTATAAATATTAGTAAAGTTATGATATTTGACATATATATAATAACCAAATATTAATTTTCTTTATATTTACCATGTTCGAGTACTCTCCGATTACTCCCCGAGTACTCCGAGTACTCCCTCCAAGGGGGTCGGCCGCCTAGGGACCGCCTAGCGACTTTTGCAACATTGCTGGTGACCTACAAAAAGAAGCAGACTTGGAGGTCCAGCAACTAGAAAAGACTAAGGATCCTTGGATACTCTTCACTGACGGCGCTTCCAATGTGATGGAACGGGATTAGGGATCCTACTGAAATCGCCACAGGGGGACATATTACCCCAGTCTATAGCCTGTGAGTTTCAAGCAACGAACAATGAAGCAGAGAATGAGGCTTTGATCGCAGGTTTGCAATTAGCTAAGTGCATGAGGATCAAGTATCTTCAAGTATATATAGATTCATTATTAATTGCTAACCACTTTAATGGCTCATATGTTGTTAAAGGAGAAAAACTAATCAAATATCTAAATGTTGTGAAGGAACTAGCAAAAACCTTCGAACCGTTTAGTATTATACAGGTACCAAGAGAAGAAAATGTCGGGGCAGATGCTTTGGCAAGTTTAGCCTCATCTCTGAAAATTCCAGAAGACACGAAGATTCCAATCATCCATGTCCTCTCGCCAGCAATAGGAGAACAAGAAGTTGGGGAGATAATGAATGACAAAGAAATTGTACTTGGGATCCATTATTCTCGAATAATCAAGAATCATGGATCCTCCCGATCAAGAAGTACATCCAAACAAGAGAGATTCCAACCACTGAGAATCCCAAATCCTTCAAACTCAAGGTATCACAATATATTTTATTAGATGATGTGCTATACAGGAAATCTCTTGCAGGCCCATACTTGAGGTGCATCGAGGATCCTGAAATCCAAGAGGTGCTCAAAGATTTTCACGAAGGTGATTGTGGTAATCACACCGGAGGTAGAGCCTGTTTTCAAGGATCCTGAGAACATGATACTTCTGGCCAACAATGAAGAGAGATGCAATTGAATATTCAAAGAAGTGTGATGCTTGTCAAAGACATGCGAACATCCTTCACCAGCCAGCAGAACCTATATATCCTATATCCTCTTCATGGCCTTTCATGAAATGGAGTATGGATATTGTAGCAAACTACCTAAGGCACCAGGAGGAAAAGTATTCATGCTTTCAATGACAGACTACTTTTCAAAATGGATAGAAGCAGAAGCTTTTGTTCAAGTACGCGAAAAAGAGGTGATATCTTTCATTAAAAGAAATATTATTACTAGATTTGGTATCCTCTCGGAAATTATTTGTGACAATGGTTCCCAATTTATCGGGAAAAGAACCACTAACTTTTGTGACAGCTGGGGCATCAAGATGATAACCTCTACTCCAGTGCATCCTCAAGCTAATGGTCAAGCTGAGTCTAGTAATAAAATCACCATCAACAATCTAAAGAAGAAGCTAGGACCCAAGAAGGGAAAGTGGGCCGAAGAACTACCATATGTTCTTTGGGCCGACAGGACAACACCCAAGAATGCAACAGGCCAAACACCTTTTTCGTTGGTATTTGGATCAGAAGCAGTAATCCCAAAAGAAATGGTGGTTCCTACGGTAAGAACGAGCATCCGTGATCCTGAAGCCAATGAAGAAATCCTTCTTGAAGACTTGGATACTATAGAAGAACTCAGAGACCTAACCAAAATTAGAATGGCAGCTTATCAACAAAGGGTAGCTGGGGCATACAACAAGAATATAAGGATCAGAAGATTTCAAGAAGGAGATTTAGTTTTGAGGAAAGCCTTCCAAAATACTACCAATCCGGCTGATGGAAAGTTAGCACCCAAATGGGAAGGACCTTATCAGATCGAGTCGGAGGCAGGAAAGGGGGCATATCGTTTGCTCACAATGGAAGGCAACAGATTACCAAGAGCATAGAATGCTATCCACCTCAAGAAGTATTTTTTCTGATCAGGATCCAGTATCCTGAGAGGATATAATATCCTTAAAGGATCAAGGATCCCCGAAATTGGTAATATCTATCTGATTATTTATTCTTTTCAATTTCCTATTCTTAATTTCAGGATAACATATTCTTAACGATTTGTTTCTTCCAAGTTTTAAATATCAATGCAGGATATTAATAAGATGTATAATAACCAAGAGGTTGGCCACCTCTCCTTTACATTCGAGGTACTATCCTATTTCTCTGGGCCTAACCCACGTTTGGATATACCCCTGATGGTCATGTCATCTAAGGTTTAAAGGTTTTCACCTTTCTTATAAATAGAGTTTCTACACTCTCGCCTGGAGGGCACGTTATCCAACGTATAGTCCGGGGCAGCGGGACCAGTACATGCTTAGTGGCTGATAATTTCGTTGTTTTCGGCTATATGGAGGATCCTACGAATTATGGTAGACATACCATACCACCGTTTTATAACGTTTTCACGTTATCTTCGTTTGGGCTAAATCCCGGGTTGGGCGAGTCCCCAGTTAACATCCGTATTTGGGCCTGTCCCCAGTTTTGGGCTTGTCCCCAGTTTTGGGCTTGTCCCTAGTATTTGGGCTTGTCCCCAGTTTAACTCACGTTTGGGCTTGTCCCTAGTTTCGGGCTTGTCCCCATATTACACGAGCTTATCCCGAGATTACACGGGCTTGTCCCCAGTAGCACGGGCTTGTCCCCAGTTTATTTTTGGGCTTGTCCCCAGCTTAATGGATTTGATCCCAGTTAACATTATAAATTGTATGCAACAGATTTTCTAAGTTCATCACGAAGACAAAGTTCTATGGATTCAAAATCCTAAAATTATTACTTCAAGGATCATTAAAGGTTCGATACTTATGGTAACTTAGGTCTACCTAGACCTTCTTGTATGGCTTCTGTTAATGAATTTATATTGTCTTAGTTGCAATAATTTTGGATGTTTCAATTTAAAGGGTTGCTCCTTTAAGGGTAATCTATTATAAAAGCTTTTACCATTTTTAAGGATACTTTATCCTAGAGTTTGTTCTTTAAGAATATTCTATTCTAAATAATTTTCATAAGGATCTTTTATCCTAAAATCTTTTACTCAAGATTATTTTTTAAAACTATCAATAATGCTAAGATTATATCAAACAAACTTTTAAAATAAATAACAAGCAGATAGTTAAAAGTTTTGTATTATTAAAGCATAAGTCACTTGGACTTACCAAAATATTTAACCCGGATTTCACCATACAAAAAGATGGACCGTCCATCCGGGATAAGTGAGTACTACTAACTGTTCATGAGTGCAGGAAAATTAAAAACAGGGGCATCAAAGGCTTCATCCTCACAAACAGAGGATCCATCCACCTTCGTTACCCCCGCAAATTGTCTTAAGAATCATGGATCCTTTACCCTAGTTACTACTGTCTATTACAAACCAAAGTTATTGTTCATAAAAGCAAAATAAAACGGGCTTGGGCCTTGTCTTCTGTATCCGTCATCGCCTGTTTATGCGGTTGCTTCCACCTCCACCGTTGCCTCGTTGCCTCCTTCAGCTTCATCCTGGTCCTTCACACCGCTCGTTCCTGCTTCACCTGCATCAGCCATCCCTCCTTCAGCTTCATCCTCGCCTCCACCCAAGTCGATCAAGGCTTGCTTCCACTTCTGGATTTCCCATGAAGATTTGTCAAAGGACAGATAATTGGCCTCGGTCACCAGTTTGATTCTAGCTTGGAGGACCGACTTGGCTGCCCAGACCTTTGCCTCTTCAGTGGCTCGATTGATCTCATCCTGCATTTGGACTGCAAGTGTGGAAGCATGATCTTCTGCTTGTTTCTTCTCCTTGGTCATCTTGGAGAGGGCCTTGTCCTTGGCGGCAGCCATGGATTTCATCGCAGCAAGGGTCTCTTCATACTCGCCAACAGTCTTCTCATAATGGCTTCGAGCAGAGTTGATAGCCTATAACAAGGAAACAGAATAAGTTAAGAAAATAAAGATACTTGGATAATGAAGACTGAAAGGATCCTTACAGTAGAAAGCATTTCCAGAAGCTGTTTCTCGGCATCAAAGGGGTTCTCTGGATCTGAACTCTTCTGCCTCTTAGCTCCTGACTTGGCTAGAGTTGTAATTGGACGAGGCTCGGACGTAGGAGTTGGTTTCGGGGTCTCTTTCTTGGTAAACACGCAATCGATATCCTCAAGGGAGAACTTGGAAGCAGACTTTCCTGATTTTTGAGCGCCTGTAAACAGTAATTTGCAGATAAGTTTTCAATTATTGCACTTTTTAATATTAAAAATTATTACTCTTACATGACATGATTGACTCTGAGTTTTGATTCTTGAAAAGCTTCAATGAACTTGGCTTGAAAGGTTTTGATTACAGGATCCAGTGATAAGAACTTCTCGACTCTCTCTTCGACTCTAGGAAGATCAGACAGCAAATCAAAATTTTCAACTACACAGGCAATGAAAAATGTTAGCAAAAGAATAAATATTTTTCCTTGGTTACCTAAGGACCCTAGATCCTACCCTTTGGTATCCACTTTTTGGGAAGGTCAGTTCCACCCGGTATGGAATCCCTTTTTACAAAGAAAAATTGGTTCCTCCAAAGGGTACCATTTAGAGTGACTTTGGAAATGGGGATCACTTGGTGAGGTTTTGATTTGAAGGCGAAGCGTTTGGAACCGTGGGTAACCAGATTGTATAGGAACGATAACTCTGCTAAGCCAAACTCAACACCCTCCTCTACGATTATTCTTTCGATGGTATGAAGGACGCTCCACAGCATCGGCATGGTCTGGATATAACTAATCCCCATTAAGGTGAAGAACCTTTGGGTGAAATCGGGAAAAGGGTACTTATAACCTATGAGAAACGGTTGGGCCGGAAAGCAAACCCAGTTTTTCGAAATACTATTGCTACGGGCTGTAGAATCGAAGGGTCGGAAAAATGTATCGGTTGGAAAATGTGATCGGATTTCCTCGACTTCCGGATCTGTGAACTTACAGATCTCGGAAGAGGGGGCTTGGAGGATACCTTGCGAGTAGAGATCATTGGGGTCGGTATGATTGAAAGAAGAAGAGGAAGAGGATACAGAAAGAGACGACATACTGAAAGAAAATAAACAAAAAGAAAGAAGGATACCTGAAAGACGGCTGGATGTGTGGTTATAAAAGAGTTATGATCATCGCATATATAGGTGGCGTATAATAATGGTTTGTAGATATTAACCGCCTGACACGCGTCTAATCATCTTCTTTTTTGCAGGGGTTTGAAATTCAAAATGACAACTGATTTACATAATCACCCGCCATTTTGGGGGTAATTGTTAGGGCATGAATTTTATGCTGAGGATCCTTAATCCTTAACTATCTTATGGATAGATTATACTTAAGATATGTATCAGGTTATGAAGGATCAATGATCCTCGGTATTATTTGTTTACTAATGATTGCGTTTAGTATGGTGATATGTTAGACAGGTATAACAACTTTAAGATCCAGACTACTGTACATTCCACTACAAGACATCTGCAACACATGGTTGAGACTGAAGACTAAGCCAGTGGAAGAAGTAGCAGAATGACAGGACCAATTGCTGAGTACTAAAGACGAGATATGTTATTCATGAAGACGTGCATGGATCAATTATCCTCCTAGAGAGTTCTTTAGCTGAAGTCTGGATCTGGGATCCTTATCCAACATAACTATTAATGGATGATTTCGTATGAAGACTGATGTTTAAATAACCACAACGGTTCCTAGACCTAGTCCACCACTTAATTCATTACTAAACGGCTATTAGCACGTGGTCAAAGAGCACGATGATGAAGAGTGGAAGACTAGGGGGTTTATAGGACATAGTTGTTAGTTAGTTATAGATATTTTCCTTTATATACCGAGTTGTGATCAACTTTAGAAGACACGCATTCACACATACTCTAGCTGCTATATATTCTGTAATCACACACATAGCATTCGTTGATCAACAACTCCACAACACTTGTAACCACCTTTTTGTCATTAATAAAGTTGACGGTGATAGTTTTCACCGTCCGGGGGTTTTTTGTGCCAGAGATTATCATAATCACTATTTCGGTCAAAAATTGACAAACCAACTTTTGATCAAATTAGTGCGTGAGGTGAAGTGCTTATCGATAATAAGGTTGAACACAAAGATGTGATTACGAGGGAAAACCCTTGATTATGATCATCTTCGTTTCGGTCAAGAGTTTACAACTTAATCTTTAGTCGAATACCTTCAGTTAAAGATTATGAGCTTAACTTTTGGTTGAATTACGCTTGATTATTATGATCTCCGGCACAAAAAACCCCCGGACGGTGAAAACTATCACCGTCGAGTTTATTAATATCGAAAACAAGTGATTACAAAGGTTGGAGCTGATAGAATATCGAAAGCTAAGTGTTACAGTGATTGCTAGTAAGCTAGATCGTGAAAATGTGTGTGACCTATTGATATTATTAGCTCAATATATAATAAGAAGATTACAACTGTTATTCCGATTATTCCGGAAACACCCTAGACTACTTCTTCAACAAGCCGTTACTGCCCACGTTGTTAGTTGACGAAGTTCAAATAGCATTCTTATAAACATATTTAACACGTGATCTTATCTGCAAAACAGTTAGATAATATAGGACAATTGAATTAGTCAACGTACCTTCCTCAGAATAACCGCTTGAGTCAACATCCTTAAGTTAAGCTCAGTTCCGAGGATAAAAATCCACACCCAACAATTTCCCCCAATTTTTACTGCGTGACAGCTGTAAAAATTTTAAATTTCAAAAGCAATAATATCTATGATATGTGAAATGACGTGCGCGGGAAACTAGGAGACTCTACAACCGTCCCTCTAGGTTATAATTAAAGCATTTTCCTTCTTCTACACCACAATCCTCTTCCACCGATTCACAACCAGGTTAGTTCTCATCTTTCATCTTCTTAATTTCTTGAAGTTTTTCTTTCGATCCATACTGAAGATGAGGAAAAGAACCCCTCGTGCACCCAATCCTTTCTTTTTCGCAACCTTAGACGATTTCGTTGACCAAGGTCTCATTCCGGCGACCGATGAAGATCAATGCCTTTTCAAAGATTTAGATATTAGGTTTCTGAAAGAATCGGGTTTATTACCTGCCGAAACCGTCATTAGGCCATACGATCCCAAAGTCAAGGCCGACTTTTCTTCTAAAACCTGGACCTGCTTCTTTTATTATCCCTTTTCGATTGGCCTTTCATATCCGTTTCCCCCGCTTATACAAGAGTTCTTTGACGTGACCGGATTCTTGTACTCACAAGTTATGCCAATGGTGTGGAGAGTTTTGGCAACAGTAGACCGTCTGAACAAAATTCATGGACTATCCATTGGTGTGCCTGAGATCGCCGCAACTTATAACCTTCGAACCCACGGATCCTTTCGCTATTGCCTTCAATCTAAGTCCAGTCGTCTTTACATGATTCCCAAGGTGTCTGGTAGCGACCCTGATTGGAAAAAACACTTCTTTTTCGTTCGTCGGGATTCTATTCCTGATGGGATGAGCTTGCCTACTAAATGGGTTCATAAGGGTAGGAGATTTGTAGGATAAAGTATCTTTTTGCAAACGATTCATTTTGATATGGTTTGTTTTTTGACAGTTGTGTTTGAGGATTTGATAAAGCTTAGGAAGGATACGAAGAAAAGGCTCAAGGCATTGTTCAAGATTCTAGCAGAGAAAAGGGAGTTTTGGTTAGAGGAAGAAACGGGATAGACAAGTGTGATTGCCGCAAAACCTGCTGAAAGCATGAATTCCAGTAAGTGTTTTGGGGATTTTAGGTTTTCTAGGAATTTTGTTATCTTGAAAATAACTTGATGAATCATTGTGTAGGGATGCCAATGCCAAAGTCTTTTAGCTTGGTGGATTTGAATGATCTTATTGAGGATAGACCAGTGGTGAAACAAGAACATTCGAAGACACTTTCCCCTTCGATGAGAATTCCAACGACCCGCCAGAAAAGTGCTGCACAGAAGAAGAGGAAAGCTACTACTTCAGCTTAGACCGAGCCTTTTGCTGATATGACCACTACTGATGCTATGGAGAAGCTTCAAGCTCTTGCTAACTTTCTCGGAACTGTAAATACTTTTTTGCTTATCCTAAAAATAATAATCTGCAGAAAAACTAATATTAATTTGGGAATAACAGAAAACCGAAAGTTACCGTCAGATATCCCAAGATGTTGAATTTTCCAAGAAGGAGGTCGAAGCCAAGCTCGCCGATCTTCTACAGGCTGTTAACATCAAGGACAAGCTGCTCAAAAATAAGGATAAAGAGATTTCGGATCTCAAAGCCACATTTGAGTCAGAGAAGACTGAGTTTCTTGAGGATGCTAAGAAGTGTGCAAACGCCAGCATTCTGGAATCGATGATCAAGATGTCCGAGGAAGTACAAGCGAAGGGTCATGTGATGGAGTCTTGGAATTCTGGAGCTTGGAAGAAAAATCTCAAGGTGCTAAGGGGGGGGGGGAGATTGAAGAGGGTGAGACGGCTAGGACTTCCGAGGTGATCAAGGATGCTGGAGCTGATAAGGATGTGAAGGAGACTAAGGCTGGGGAGATGACAGATTTGGAGAAGAAGGAAGGTGATGATGCTGAGGGTGGAAAGGTCTAAACCTGGTTTTCCAGGTGGTTTTTATGTGTTTTGAATGGTTGTTTTGAACAATTTCTATTTTGGTTATGTATGGATAATGTAGTATGCTTAGGATAATGGTTTGGGTGGAGGGATCCTGGTTCAGGACGAAGCCCAAACTGTCTTTTACTTTCTTCACTTAGAACAATTATGATAGTTCGGGTGGATGGGCTCCGTTTTGAGTGAAACCCAGACTATCTTTTTCTGCATTATAATATTAGCACAACTTTTTATGACTTATATTGGCATGCTTTCACTTTTTCTGTTTTTAGAAAAATCTAAGTTTCATGAAAAATCTTTTAGTAAAAAGTTTAAGTTTTACCAATAAACCAATATCAAGTCATCAATTTTATATAATATGAAAGATAAAATACTTGCAAATAGTAAATCATACCAGAACCGTGTATCAATTAACCTGGAAATTGTCCAGACCGTCTTATCCTTGCAATAAGAGCATTGTTTAGAATATTCCTCTAATCCTGGGAATATAGAATCATGACATTAGCATTAACCTGAAAATATTTTTAGAAATTCTGGCGACAAGGCCTTTTAGAAGAGATGAAAAATCTCTTAAACCATTAGAAACGAACTTGCGACTAGGCCTTTTAGAAGAGATGTAAATCTCTTAACCCTTAAGAATGGACTGGCGACAAGGCCCTTTAGAAGAGATGTAAATCTCTTTAACCTTAGATTATGGTACGTCTACCATAAACTTATTATTCAAACCAATAGCCGAGGATAACGAGGTAACAAGTCACTATATTTCATGTGCTGGCCCCGCCTCTCAAACTAAGGCCGAATAAATCATGCGCTATAGGCGTCTTAAGAAGAGATGAAGATCCCTTAAACCTCAAGATCCACACCATTAGCCGAGGATAACGAGGTAACAAGTCACTATATTTCATCTGCTGGCCCCGCCTCTCAAACTAAGGCTGAATAATCGTGCTCTACAGGCGACTTAAGAAGAGATGAAGATCCCTTAAACCTTAGAAGAGGTGAAAACCCCTTATACCTTAAGGATAAGCTGGCGACAGAGCCCTTAGAAACTGGCGACGAAGGCCCAAGTTGAATATATTTCCTCATATCTACAAAACGGTTAACTCTAAGTGAGGGGTGGGTGTTAGCAAGGCTAACACCCCTCCGATGCTTAAGTCAGTACCTTGTTTGAAGAATAATAATAATAATGAAAATGAATAAAAGTTTAAGTTTGAATACATACCTTGACTGTTTAGTATAACAGTTATCCTTGGGATAGAAGTCTTACATGAAATATTTTTTGAGATGTATAGCATTCCAAGCCCTTGGTAGTAAGTCACCATCCAAAGTAGATAATTTGTATGCCCCATTTCCTGCTTCCAAGTCAATCAGGTAAGGACCTTCCCACTTTGGTGCGAGCTTCCCATCCGTAGGATTGTTAGTATTTTGAAAAGCTTTTCGGAGAACCAAATCCCCTTCTTGAAACCTTCGAACTCTGATATTCTTGTTGTAGGAATTTGCTATCTTCTGTTGATAAGAAGCCATTCTGATCTTTTCCAAATCCCGGAGTTCTTCTACCACATCTAGATCTTCAAGTAGGCTTCGAGTGTTATCTTCGGGATTTTGATGAGTGACTCTGGCTGTTGGGATAACCATCTCTGTGGGGATAACTGCTTCAGATCCAAACACTAATGAGAAAGGAGTCTGACCAGTAGCATTCTTCGAAGTGGTTCTATCTGCCCAAAGAACGAAAGGAAGTTCCTCGGCCCATTTTCCTTTTTTAGACCCCAACTTTTTCTTCAGGTTATTGATGATGATTTTGTTGCTTGATCCGGCCTGTCCATTAGCCTGAGGGTGGACAGGTGTTGATGTGATCATCTTGATTCCCCAACTGGCACAAAAGTTGGTTGTTCTTTTGCCGATGAATTGTGAGCCATTGTCACCCACTATCTCTGCTGGAATCCCAAATCTAGTCAAGATATTGCGCTTGATGAATGAGATGACTTCTTTTTCTCTGACTTGAACAAAGGCTTCCGCTTCGATCCACTTCGAGAAATAATCTATCATAGCCAGCATAAAGACTTTTCCTCCTGGAGCTCTTGGTAGTTTCCCCACGATATCCACTCCCCACTTCATGAAAGGCCATGGGGATATAATGGGATATAATGGTTCTGCTGGCTGGTGTAGAATGTTGCTATGTCTCTGGCATGCATCACATTTCTGAGAATAATTCATATCATCCCTCTTCATCGTTGGCCAGAAATACCCCGTCCTCGGGATTTTGGAGAATAGAGCTCTGCCCCCAGTGTAGTTCCCACAATCTCTATCATGGATATCTTGAAGAACTTCTTGAGCTTCTGCCTTCTCCAAGCACCTAAGATATGGTCCTGCAAGAGATTTTCTATATAATATATCATTCATTATAGTGTATGGGATTACCTTTATGCGAAAAGCTCTTGGTTTTTCATCTTTGGGGATAACCCCATCCTTAATATATTCTTTGATTGGGATAATCCAGGAGTTTTCACTATTCTCAGGATTCTTGGCTCCCATATCTTCGCCATCTTTTGATATTTCATTGACACCTTGCTCTTCTATTGCTGGGCTCAGGATATGTACGATTGGGATCTTGACACCTTCTGGTATCCTGAAGGATGAAGCTAAATATGCTAGGGCGTCTTCTTCAACATTCTTTTCCCTAGGTACCTGCGAAATATCAAACATTTCGAAACACTTTGCTAGTTTTTTAACTAGCTCTAGATATTTAATTAGTCTTTCTCCTCTAACAGCGTAAGAACCATTAAAATGATTAGTTAATAATAATGAATCAACATGTACTTGCATTTCTAAGCCCAAAGGGCATAGCAATATAACAATAAATACCTGTGGGAGTCATGAAGGCCGTATCTTCTTGATCTGAGGGCTCCATCTGGATTTGCTGAAATCCTGAGGATGCGTCCATAAATGTCAGCATCTCGTGGCCGGCTGTAGCATCCACCATTTAATCGATGTGTGGTAGAGGGAATGGATCTTTAGGATAAGCCTTATTCAAGTCTGTGAAATTTACACAAACTCTCCATTCACCATTCCTCTTCTGTACAACCACCACATTTGCTAACCATCGGGGATATTGAACTTCCCTAATCATTTTTGCCTTCAAGAGTATTTCTACTTCTTCTTGAATAATTATGTTTCTTTCAGTGCAAATTTTCTTCTTTTTTGATGGATTGGCTTGAAATAATAATCAATTCCAAGTTTATGTGTTATAACATCTTTGGAAATACCTGTCATATCTTCATGTTTCCATGCAAATGTTGACAGTCTTGATTTGAGGAAATCGGGCAATTTTGACTCAATATCCCAAGGAATGCTAGTTCCTATCAGCACTTTGACTTCAAGATCCTCTGGATAAAGAGGTACTTCTTTAATTTTTTTTCCCTGGCCTCCATTACGTCTCGTGCTGGCTTCTGTAATTGCTACGCCTGCTGGGGTTTGGCAGTACACTTCATGGAAGAGGTGTAGCAATTCTTCGCGTCTTGTTGGTCACTGATGATTTTGATAACTCCCCACGGACTTGGGAGTTTCACACATTGGTGATAAGTGGAGGGAACTGCTTTCATCTCGTGTATCCAGGGCCTGCCTAATATAATATTGCAACAAGATAAACAGTCAATAACACAAAATTTTTGCATTTTATTTAC
This sequence comes from Bidens hawaiensis, assembly GCF_021521415.1. NCBI lineage: Eukaryota > Viridiplantae > Streptophyta > Magnoliopsida > Asterales > Asteraceae > Bidens > Bidens hawaiensis. Next base: position 281,515 of record NW_027493114.1, on the reverse strand, counting down.
ACATTCGACATATATTGGGAGCTTAATTTCCCCAATAGTGTTCTTAGTTTCTCCACTGAATCCAACCAATACTGAGGAACTGGGGACGATCTCATCCTCAGGAATATTCATCTTTTTCAGCACGTCTAATTGAATAATGTTGACAGAGCTTCCGCCATCTATGAGGATCCTGCGAACATAATGGTTAGCCACATATAAAGTTATTACCAAACTATCATGATGAGGATCCTGAACGTCGATCCTATCACTTTCATCGAAGGATATAATCCTTTCTTTAGTGAGAATAGATGTCTTTGTTGGCCTGTCAGCCACTTCTAACTTTCTTTGGTCAGCATTTCTTTTTGCAGCAGAATAAGAGGTTCCACAGATGTCGGATCCTCCCGATATGAACATGATTTTTCTTGCATCTGTTGGTGGAGGAGTCGGCTTTTCAGGAATTTTCTCGGGATCCTGCTCTCTTCCCTTCTTCTTGCCAAGTAGCTCTTTCAAGTGGCCCTTGCTGAGAAGATATCTGATCTCCCTTCTAAGTGCAATGCAATCATCAGTCAAGTGCCCAAAGTCTTCGTGGAAAGCACACCATTTTGATTTGTCTTTCCAGGCTCCTGGTCTTTCCGTTTTCCTTGGACACCTGGCTTTCTCACCTAAATCCTGCATAGCACACATTAATCCACCAATATCAACAGAAAAACAATATTCATAGATCTTAGGATATTCTTCATCTTTTTCCTTATCTACTGCATTAATCCTGGGGTTATCAGGCTTGTAGTAAGGCTTTGCTCGATATGATTTTCCTGGGGATTCGGATTTCCTGTTCGTCTGATCATACTTCGGGATATCGAGCTTAGAATTTTTCTTGTCATCTTCTAGCCTGATAAACCTCAAAGGCTTGCTTCTTGTTTCGTCTAATGACCTGCATGGAGTCATAACGAGATCATCATAGAAAGAGGAGCCCTTTTCTAATCCCAACTTGAGAGCTTCCACTGCTGAAGCTGGGTTTAGATTTGGGATTTCCAACGACTCCTTACTGAACCTGGTAATAAAATATCCCAAGGATTCCCCAGGATTCTGGGTAACCCTATAAAGATCACCTATCATTTTCTCAAAAGTTCTACTGCAAGAAAACTGGTTATTAAACAGGTTAACTAAATGAGAAAAAGAATTGATAGTGTTAGGAGGAATACTTAGTAGCCATTTCATGGCTGCTCCGGTTATGGTAGACCCAAACACTTTGCAAAGACATGCTTCCTTGATTTCCATAGGGAAAGGATTGATCTCCATACGTTCTCTATATTGTGCGACGTGTTCCTCAGGATCCATTGAGCCATCATATAGTTTCATATTTGGGGTTTGAAACCGTTTTGGGATCTGTACGTTGCTAATTGATGGCACAAACCTGAATATCCTGTGACTATTAGTGGGGACTTCAGCTATGGGACGGATTACGCCGGGGACATTCGATATCATGTCCTTAAGTTTTTGTAATTCTCGGGCTAAACTCAAAATTATGCCTGCATCCTGCAAAAATCCTTGATTAGCATTAAAAGGAATCGTATTGAAGGAGTTACCCTGATTAATATTCTGAGGAGCGGTCTGGGTGTTGTAGCTCGTATTCCCAAACATAGTATTTCCAGGGTAGGTAAGCGGAGCAGTTGGAGTGTTAGCCTGCATCGGGATAAAGTCTCCCTGGTGAACATCAGAGGATCCTTAGGGCTGCTGAGCTTGAGCTAATCCTGAAGATACCGCCTGCTGGTAAGGACCAGCCTGATGAAACAATCCTGAAGATCCGGACTGTTGAAACAATCCTGAGGATCCAGACTGTTGGAACAATCCTGAGGGTCCTCCCGGCTGTGACAATCCTGAGGATCCTGTATGTTGAAAAGGCCCAGCAGATGACGCATACGGGTATCCTTGAGATCCCGATAAGTGCAATCCCGCAGACCCCAAATGCTAGAAAGATGGGGGTCCAGGGTTGTATGACGTGGTTGGCTCTGGATACACCAATCCTGAGGATCCTGGAGGAGTGAAATCCAGAGATCTCGGGATTAGTGGTGTGAATTCTTCCGCCTGCTTCTTGGCTTTCTTGACATCTTCCAATTCCCTCACGAGCATCTGGTTGGTCTTGTTCTGGCGATCCATCTGTTCCTGTAGCCGTTTGTACAGAGACAGAAGGTCGTTGTTGGACACCATGATGGGATCCTGGGAAGATGGTTTCGATCCCGAGAACACAGGAGTAGCAGTCTTCTTTTGGACGTTATCAGGCTTCTTCGGGATACCACCAGTAGTTGGAGGCATGGGTGGCCTCGCTGAGGATTCTGAGGCTGCGGCAGAAGATGAAACAATCTTGGGTTGTGAAGACATGTTGTGGATATTGAGAGTAGGGTTTCGTTTGAAAGTGAATAATGATCAAAGCACTGTTTGCCCCATGGTGGGCGCCAAATTGTTTCTGTCAAAAGTTGACAAAGCAACTTTTGATCAAATTAGTGTGTGAGGTGAAGTGCTTATCGATAATAAGGTTGAACACAAAGATATGATTACGAGGGAAAAAAACCCTTGATTATGATCATCTTCGTTTCGGTCAAGACCTTACAACTTAATCTTTAGTCGAATACCTTCAGTTAAAGATTATGAGCTTAACTTTTGGTCGAATTACGCTTGATTATTATGATCTCCGGCACAAAAAACCCCCGGACGGTGAAAAACTATCATCGTCGAGTTTATTAATATCGAAAACAAGTGATTACAAAGGTTGGAGATGATAGAATATCGAAAGCTAAGTGTTACAGTGATTGCTAGTAAGCTAGATCGTGAAAATGTGTGTGACCTATTGATATTATCAGCTCAATATATAGTAAGAAGATTACAACTGTTATTCCGATTATTCCGGAAACCCTAGACTACTTCTTCAACAAGCCGTTACTGCCCACGTTGTTAGTTGAAGAAGTTCAAATAGCATTCCGTTGTACTCCACGTTCTTATAAACATATTTAACACGTGATCTTATCTGCAAAACATTTAGATAATATAGGACAATTGAATTAGTCAACGTACCTTCCTCAGAATAACCGCTTGAGTCAACATCCTTAAGTTAAGCTCAATTCCGAGGATAAAAATCCACACCCAACAATCACGTACCAATCCGACCAAAGATTACGTTGTTAATCTTTGACCGAAGCAATTCGACCAAGGATTACGTTGTTAATTTTTGACCGAATTAAGATTATCATAATCAAGGGTTTTTTCCCTCGTAATCACATCGTTGTGTTCATCAAGATTTCATTTATACATTCATTGTTATCGTATTAGCACTATACCTCACTTTTACGAATTTGGATACATTATCCTTAGTAGATTTTTATCCAAAACATATATATACACACACACACAGATAGTAACAATAAAAAAATGGTATTTGTGTTCAATTGTCCTTTGTGTGTCCTCCGTGAATATTAAAATTATATTATAATATATATATATATATATATATATATATATATATATATATATATATATATATATATATATATATATATATATATAGGGTTGGTATCATTTAAGAACTCTGAAAAAGTTAAGAACTCTTAGGAACTCATAACAACCAAACGTTTTTTAAATTTTTTTTTATATATTAACATTATTTAAGAATAGTTCTATCATTTTTTATATATAAATTTTTGATTACATATATTAATCACAAGTTTACATATGTGTAAAATTTATATACTAACAAATTTACATATGTGTAAACAAAAACATAGGCATGTATAAAAACTAATTTTCAAGATTGTAATCAAATAACATTAACATACAAAAACATTTATAAAAAACATTAGTTTTCAGTGGTTCCTTCAAGTCCTTAAATAATTTAAGGATTCTGTAATGATACTCATCCTATATATATATATATATATATATATATATATATATATATATATATATATAGTATTACATCCAGTCACTCACTCATCCTCTATAAACTACGTAGATCTTTTTTATATATTTTTTGGTATAATTTTTTCTTTTTTTTGATTTAAGTGTATCATGAAACTAGAAAAATAATTTTTTTGTGTTGTATTTTCAAACCTTGATAGAAACCCGATGGGATTTAAGTCGGAAATACCCGACGGGTATTTTTAATAAACCCGCTGGTATACCTGAAACCCGCGGGTATACCTGATGGGTATTTACCAGATAAATACCCGACATGTTTGGGACGGGGTTTTATAATCGGGTCCGGGTCTGGGAATACCGAGACCCGTCCCAAACCCAACCCATTGCCATCCCTAGTCATTGTAGAATAACTTAACCCATGAATATTAACCATATATATATAATTATCTTATGAGAAAATCACCGTTTGCGTCCCTGTGGTTTTAAGGCGGAAGCACAATGAGTCCCTGAAAATATTTTTGAACTGGTTGAGTCCTTGTGGTTTCAGATCCGAACCATTTTAGACCATGCTGTTAATTAACATTGTTAGCTTTAGGGGTAGATTCGACATTTCACTTCTATATATATACATCGTCACTCTGAGTCCCTGAACTTTTCATAATTGGTCACCTTGAGTCCCCTTCCCATTTTAACAAAAATAAATGAACTAAACTAACTTTTTTAACAAAAAAAAAACATGAACTACCTTTTCAACAAAAGTTAACGAACGAAACTACTATTATAACAAAATAAATGGACCAAACTATTTTTTTAACACACTAAACGAAACGAATCACTATTTTTAACAGATAGTTCATTTCGTTTAACAAAATAAGCGAATCAAACTACTTTTTTAACAAAAAAATGGATCAAACTTATTGTTTAACGAAACTAAACAAATCGAGCAATTTTTTAAACAAAAATTAACTAACCGAACTACTTTTTTTAACAAAAATAAACTAACGGAACTACTTTTTTTTAACAAAAATTAAATACGGAAACACTTTTTATTAATACAATTAATAAAAAGATTTTCCATATAATATATCATTCATTATAGTGTATGGGATTACCTTTATGCGAAAAGCTCTTGGTTTTTCATCTTTGGGGATAACCCCATCCTTAATATATTCTTTGATTGGGATAATCCAGGAGTTTTCACTATTCTCAGGATTCTTGGCTCCCATATCTTCGCCATCTTTTGATATTTCATTGACACCTTGCTCTTCTATTGCTGGGCTCAGGATATGTACGATTGGGATCTTGACACCTTCTGGTATCCTGAAGGATGAAGCTAAATATGCTAGGGCGTCTGCTTCAACTTTCTTTTCCCTAGGTACCTGCGAAATATCAAACATTTCGAAACACTTTGCTAGTTTTTTAACTAGCTCTAGATATTTAATTAGTCTTTCTCCTCTAACAGCGTAAGAACCATTAAAATGATTAGTTAATAATAATGAATCAACATGTACTTGCATTTCTAAGCCCAAAGGGCATAGCAATATAACAATAAATACCTGTGGGAGTCATGAAGGCCGTATCTTCTTGATCTGAGGGCTCCATCTTGATTTGCTGAAATCCTGAGGATGCGTCCATAAATGTCAGCATCTCGTGGCCGGCTGTAGCATCCACCATTTAATCGATGTGTGGTAGAGAGAATGGATCTTTAGGATAAGCCTTATTCAAGTCTGTGAAATTTACACAAACTCTCCATTCACCATTCTTCTTCTGTACAACCACCACATTTGCTAACCATCGGGGATATTGAACTTCCCTAATCATTTTTGCCTTCAAGAGTATTTCTACTTCTTCTTGAATAATTATGTTTCTTTCAGTGCAAATTTTCTTCTTTTTTGATGGATTGGCCTGAAATAATTATCAATTCCAAGTTTATGTGTTATAACATCTTTGGAAATACCTGTCATATCTTCATGTTTCCATGCAAATGTTGACAGTCTTGATTTGAGGAAATCGGGCAATTTTGACTCAATATCCCAAGGAATGCTAGTTCCTATCAGCACTTTGACTTCAAGATCCTCTGGATAAAGAGGTACTTCTTTAATTTTTTTCCCTGGCCTCCATTACGTCTCGTGCTGGCTTCTGTAATTGCTACGCCTGCTGGGGTTTGGCAGTACACTTCATGGAAGAGGTGTAGCAATTCTTCGCGTCTTGTTGGTCACTGATGATTTTGATAACTCCCCACGGACTTGGGAGTTTCACACATTGGTGATAAGTGGAGGGAACTGCTTTCATCTCGTGTATCCAGGGCCTGCCTAATATAATATTGCAACAAGATAAACAGTCAATAACACAAAATTTTTGCATTTTATTTACACATTCGACATATATTGGGAGCTTAATTTCCCCAATAGTGTTCTTAGTTTCTCCACTGAATCCAACCAATACTGAGGAACTGGGGACGATCTCATCCTCAGGAATATTCATCTTTTTCAGCACGTCTAATTGAATAATGTTGACAGAGCTTCCGCCATATATGAGGATCCTGCGAACATAATGGTTAGCCACATATAAAGTTATTACCAAACTATCATGATGAGGATCCTGAACGTCGATCCTATCACTTTCATCGAAGGATATAATCCTTTCTTTAGTGAGAATAGATGTCTTTGTTGGCCTGTCAGCCACTTCTAACTTTCTTTGGTCAGCATTTCTCTTTGCAGCAGAATAAGAGGTTCCACAGATGTCGGATCCTCCCGATATGAACATGATTTTTCTTGCATCTGTTGGTGGAGGAGTCGGCTTTTCAGGAATTTTCTCGGGATCCTGCTCTCTTCCCTTCTTCTTGCCAAGTAGCTCTTTCAAGTCGCCCTTGCTGAGAAGATAGCTGATCTCCCTTCTAAGTGCAATGCAATCATCAGTCAAGTGCCCAAAGTCTTCGTGGAAAGCACACCATTTTGACTTGTCTTTCCAGGCTCCTGGTCTCTCCGTTTTCCTTGGACACCTGGCTTTCTCACCTACATCCTGCATAGCACACATTAATCCACCAATATCAACAGAAAAACAATTTTCATAGATCTTAGGATATTCTTCATCTTTTTCCTCATCTACTGCATTAATCCTGGGGTTATCAGGCTTGTAGTAAGGCTTTGCTCGATATGATTTTCCTGGGGATTCGGATTTCCTGTTCGTCTGATCATACTTCGGGATATCGAGCTTAGAATTTTACTTGTCATCTTCTAGCCTGATAAACCTCAAAGGCTTGCTTCTTGCTTCGTCTAATGACCTGCATGGAGTCATAACGAGATCGTCATAGAAAGAGGAGCCCTTTTCTAATCCCAACTTGAGAGCTTCCACTGCTGACGCTGGGTTTAGATTTGGGATTTCCAACGACTCCTTACTGAACCTGGTAATAAAATATCCCAAGGATTCCCCAGGATTCTGGGTAACCCTATAAAGATCACCTATCATTTTCTCAAAAGTTCTACTGCAAGAAAACTGGTTATTAAACAGGTTAACTAAATGAGAAAAAGAATTGATAGTGTTAGGAGGAATACTTAGTAGCCATTTCATGGCTGCTCCGGTTAAGGTAGACCCAAACCCTTTGCAAAGACATGCTTCCTTGATTTCCATAGGGAAAGGATTGATCTCCATACGTTCTCTATATTGTGCGACGTGTTCCTCAGGATCCATTGAGCCATCATATAGTTTCATATTCGGGGTTTGAAACCGTTTTGGGATCTGTACGTCGCTAATTGATGGCACAAACCGGAATATCCTGTGACTATTAGTGGGGACTTCAGCTATGGGACGGATTACGCCGGGGACATTCGATATCATGTCCTTAAGTTTTTGTAATTCTCGGGCTAAACACAAAATTATGCCTGCATCCTGCAAAAATCCTTGATTAGCATTAAAAGGAATCGTATTGAAGGAGTTACCCTGATTAATATTCTGAGGAGCGGTCTGGGTGTTGTAGCTCGTATTCCCAAACATAGTATTTCCAGGGTAGGTAAGCGGAGCAGTTGGAGTGTTAGCCTGCATCGGGATAAAGTCTCCCTGGTGAACATCAGAGGATCCTTAGGGCTGCTGAGCTTGAGCTAATCCTGAAGATACCGCCTGCTGGTAAGGACCAGCCTGATGAAACAATCCTGAAGATCCGGACTGTTGAAACAATCCTGAGGATCCAGACTGTTGGAACAATCCTGAGGGTCCTCCCGGCTGTGACAATCCTGAGGATCCTGTATGTTGAAAAGGCCCAGCAGATGACGCATACGGGTATCCTTGAGATCCGGATAAGTGCAATCCCGCAGACCCCAAATGCTGGAAAGATGGGGGTCCAGGGTTGTACGACATGGTTGGCTCTGGATACACCAATCCTGAGGATCCTGGAGGAGTGAAATCCAGAGATCTCGGGATTAGTGGTGTGAATTCTTCCGCCTGCTTCTTGGCTTTCTTGACATCTTCCAATTCCCTCACGAGCATCTGGTTGGTCTTGTTCTGGCGATCCATCTGTTCCTGTAGCCGTTTGTACAGAGACAGAAGGTCGTTGTTGGACACCATGATGGGATCCTGGGAAGATGGTTTCGATCCCGAGAACACAGGAGTAGCAGTCTTCTTTTGGAGGTTATTAGGCTTCTTTGGGATACCACCAGCAGTTGGAGGCATGGGTGGCCTCGCTGAGGATTCTGAGGCTGCGGCAGAAGATGAAACAATCTTGGGTTGTGAAGACATGTTGTGGATATTGAGAGTAGGGTTTCGTTTGAAAGTGAATAATGATCAAAGCACTGTTTGCCCCATGGTGGGCGCCAAATTGTTTCGGTCAAAAGTTGACAAATCAACTTTTGATCAAATTAGTGTGTGAGGTGAAGTGCTTATCGATAATAAGGTTGAACACAAAGATATGATTACGAGGGAAAAAAACCCTTGATTATGATCATCTTCGTTTCGGTCAAGAGTTTACAACTTAATCTTTAGTCGAATACCTTCAGTTAAAGATTATGAGCTTAACTTTTGGTCGAATTACGCTTGATTATTATGATCTCCGGCACAAAAAACCCCCGGACGGTGAAAACTATCATCGTCGAGTTTATTAATATCGAAAACAAGTGATTACAAAGGTTGGAGATGATAGAATATCGAAAGCTAAGTGTTACAGTGATTGCTAGTAAGCTAGATCGTGAAAATGTGTGTGACCTATTGATATTATCAGCTCAATATATAATAAGAAGATTACAACTGTTATTCCGATTATTCCGGAAACCCTAGACTACTTCTTCAACAAGCCGTTACTGCCCACGTTGTTAGTTGACGAAGTTCAAATAGCATTCCGTTGTACTCCACGTTCTTATAAACATATTTAACACGTGATCTTATCTGCAAAACATTTAGATAATATAGGACAATTGAATTAGTCAACGTACCTTCCTCAGAATAACCGCTTGAGTCAACATCCTTAAGTTAAGCTCAATTCCGAGGATAAAAATCCACACCCAACAATCACGTACCAATCCGACCAAAGATTACGTTGTTAATCTTTGACCGTAGCAATTCGACCAAGGATTATGTTGTTAATTTTTGACCGAATTAAGATTATCATAATCAAGGTTTTTTTCCTTCGTAATCACATCGTTGTGTTCATCAAGATTTCATTTATACATTCATTGTTATCGTATTAGCACTATACCTCACTTTTACGAATTTGGATACATTATCCTTAGTAGACACACACACACATAGTAACAATAAAAAAATGGTATTTGTGTTCAATTGTTCTTTGTGTGTCCTCCGTGAATATTAAAATTATATTATAATATATATATATATATATATATATATATATATATATATATATATATATATATATATAGGGTTGGTATCATTTAAGAACTCTGAAAAAGTTAAGAACTCTTAGGAACTCATAACAACCAAACGTTTTTTAAATTTTTTTTATATATTAACATTATTTAAGAATAGTTCTATCATTTTTTATATATAAATTTTTGATTACATATATTAATCACAAGTTTACATATGTGTAAAATTTATATACTAACAAATTTACATATGTGTAAACAAAAACATAGGCATGTATAAAAACTAATTTTCAAGATTGTAATCAAATAACATTAACATACAAAAACATTTATAAAAAACATTAGTTTTCAATGGTTCCTTCAAGTCCTTAAATAATTTATGGGTTCTGTAATGATACTCATCCTATATATATATATATATATATATATATATATATATAGTATTACATCCAGTCACTCACTCATCCTCTATAAACTACGTAGATCTTTTTTATATATTTTTTGGTATAATTTTTTCTTTTTTTTGATTTAAGTGTATCATGAAACTAGAAAAATAAATTTTTTGTGTTGTATTTTCAAAACTTGATAGAAACCCGATGGGATTTAAGTCGGAAATACCCGACGGGTATTTTTAATAAACCCGCGGGTATACCTGAAACCCGCGGGTATACCTGATGGGTATTTACCAGATAAATACCCGACATGTTTGGGACGGGGTTTTATAATCGGGTCCGGGTCTGGGAATACCGAGACCCGTCCCAAACCCAACCCATTGCCATCCCTAGTCATTGTAGAATAACTTAACCCATGAATATTAACCATATATATATAATTATCTTATGAGAAAATCACCGTTTGCGTCCCTGTGGTTTTAAGGCGGAAGCACAATGAGTCCCTGAAAATATTTTTGAACTGGTTGAGTCCTTGTGGTTTCAGATCCGAACCATTTTAGACCATGCTGTTAATTAACATTGTTAGCTTTAGGGGTAGATTCGACATTTCACTTCTATATATATACATCGTCACTCTGAGTCCCTGAACTTTTCATAATTGGTCACCTTGAGTCCCCTTCCCATTTTAACAAAAATAAATGAACTAAACTAACTTTTTTAACAAAAAAAAAACATGAACTACCTTTTCAACAAAAGTTAACGAACGAAACTACTTTTATAACAAAAATAAATGGACCAAACTATTTTTTTAACACACTAAACGAAACGAATCACTATTTTTAACAGATAGTTCATTTCGTTTAACAAAATAAGCGAATCAAACTACTTTTTTAACAAAAAAATGGATCAAACTTATTGTTTAACGAAACTAAACAAATCGAGCAATTTTTTAAACAAAAATTAACTAACCGAACTACTTTTTTTAACAAAAATAAACTAACGGAACTACTTTTTTTTAACAAAAATTAAATACGGAAACACTTTTTATTAATACAATTAAAAAAACGAACTAGTTTTTTTTACTTAACTAAACGAACTGAACAATTCGCTTTAACAAAAACAAACGTATCGAACTACTTTCTTTTAAAAAAAGTATATGAACAAAACTTATTTTTAACAAAAAAAACGTATCGAGCTACTTTTTTTTACCAAAAATAAATATATGGACCAAACATTTTTTAAACAAATAAGCTGCCGAACTTATTTTTAACGAATATCATCGTAGCTTGCGCTAAGGTGGAGTTCATTATTTATTTTAGAAGTAGCTACGTTCGTTTAATTTAGTAAAAAAGTAGTTTGGTTCGTTTATTTTTGTTAAAAAGGTAGTTCGGTCATTTATTTTTGTTAAAAAGGTAGTCTGGTTCGTTTATTTTTCTTAAAAGTAGTTCGGTTCCTTTATTTTTGTTAAAAAACTAGTTCGATTCATATTTTTGTTAAAAAAAGTTTGGTTCGTTTATTTTTGTTAAAAAAAAATTAATTTGGTTCGTTTATTTTTGTTACAAAAAAGTTCGGTTTATTTATATTTATTAAAAAAATGTTTGGTTCATTTATTCTTGGTTGATTATAGTTTTGTTGGTTGATTACGGCGTGATTAGTTATAGTTTGGTGGTTAATTCTTTAATTTGAAGAAAATTTTTAAAGAGGGACTAAAACTGAGCAATCACTTAACCACAAGGACTCATACGAATCATAAAAAGGGTAAACTAGTAATTCCACATTTTCAGGGACTCAAATTGTTGTATCTGAAACCACATGGACTCAACCAGTTCAAAAAAATTTCAGGGACTAATTGTGCCTCCGTCCTAAAACCACAAGGACGCAAACAATAATTTTCTCTTATCTTTATTTGGGAATTATCTATGTAATATCTATACTATATATCAATGGTGTTAAAGTAGGTTTACAATGCCGAGTACTCGCTACAAGGTATGTTGCCGAAACGAGTTTCTTTAACTATGCATAGTCTCTAAGAGTTGATCAAAGGTGGTCAACATCGGCCAGAATCGTATCTAGTCTGTGAACTTGAACCGATTTTGACTTAAAAGAAAATAAAACATAATTTGTATTTAAGTAATATTTAAGAACAAATATCAATTTTTAATTAATGATTAACAATTTTTAGAATAGTTTGGTATTTAAAAATGTATTTCACTTATTTATATTGATATTTACCTATTTTGTTATAACATGTCTGAGTACTCTCTGAGTACTTCAAGTACACTCAACTTCTCAATCGGTCGCCTAAGGTCCGGTCCTCTTAACGACTTTTGCAACATTGCTATATATAAAGCAAATAACAAAAACCTTTTAAAACTTAAGAGATATAAAACTATTTGCTTTAGGTAAAATCTACAATGCATAAAATTATGAGTTACTACGGGCAATTTGGTCTTTTAGTCCACAGTGTGCAAATTCTCAAAACAAATTTGTTAATTAAATGAATAGTTACATGTATACCCTCTAATTCAAAATCAACTACCCCATGACATTTTAACGGTATAGTGCCATCGTGATGGTGATGCGACACTGCCATTTTGCAGCGCCATACAATATACTTATATACCGGTGGCCCGCTTAATCCCTAATTCTTGTCCATAGCAAAGATCAAACAAACATCAAATTTGTGGCAGTGTAATTAGATGGCCATCTCTTCGATCTCCTAACTCTCTCATGTGACATGTCGTATATGATCCCCCTCTATGGTTTCTTCGAAGTTTCACAAGTATAATATCGCAAGGAATTCCTTTAATTTAATATTAATAATAATTGCTATTTGTCCCACCACATATTTCACTTTATCAATCGATATATAAGCAAGTGGCATGTATGTGCATGCGGCTACAAATGAACACCATCTTAAATGAAATAATCTGTGAATCCCAAAATGACTTGGTTTCGATAAATCGTTGGCCTAAGACAACAACCGGAAGCTGGATAGAAATATAGAGAGAATACTTGAGACTATTTTTCATAATTTCATTCAACAATTAAAATGATCTTTTATAGGCTTAGGGTGAAGGCCTGGAGGGCGTGGGCTTCGGGTAGTGGACACTGGTGGTTTGGCTATTCGGTGAACACCAACGCTAGCCTTAAAAAACTGCCCTTAGGGGTGTGTTTTAAGGTAGTATTCACCGATGAAAGGGAAAAGAATTTGACTTGGGGTTTGTGTCCAACGATTATAAATGTAACCATTTGAATTTATCACATTCTCCACTAATTTTCCACACACTATTCTACAATTTTTTTAATTTCTCTTCAAACCATCACTTTAAATGAAACAACCAAATCCCCAACCGATAATAAGAAAGGGGCCACGAAGATGGAAATATGAAGAAAAAATAGTTTTGGCAAATGTTTTGGTCCATGTTTCCAAGACGAATGTGGAAATGGCACAAGTTTGATACAATTTTGTTTTAGAGGGAGGGTCAAACGATTGTACAGAGCAACAAGTGTGTTCGAAATAGAAATGGCACAAGTTTGATACAATTAACGTTCACGATGACGACACGTTTGAATAACAAAAGTTAAAAGCCAATGGAATTAGGAATAGTATTTTTATCTATTTCTTATTGAATGAAGTGTTTAATTATTTATGTATTTTTAAATTTATAATCTTGGCATTTTTGGTGTCCGCGCGATGCGGGGTGTTTGAATGCAGACTCTGTCAATCATGTAACAGTTATGATTGTTTGTGGTTATGGTTCGGTTTAAAGCCTTGAAATCGTTTAAACTGGTTATCGGTATGGTTTCACAGTTGTTTTTTTTTTTACTTTCGGTCAGTTGGCCAGTTTCAAAATTTTCAAACCGTAGCGAAAAGTTTGGTTCGCGGTTTATACCGAAAACATGCCATATAATACCAGACCAGACTGTAAATGTTGAATGCATATAATCTTTTTTTATTGTTTAGTATTAGATATGTTTTGTTACATATATTAGATATAGTTAAAATATAACTGAACAACATCTTTTTTAGTACAAGTAAACTTTGATATTACAACTTTATATTAACCGAATTCCAGTATGATTTATTGTAATATTTGTTCTTGTAATTATTTCGCCTCCTAGGCCTTCCATTAATGATTATTATTTATGTGGCTAATAGTATCATATTTTGTTGATGCTTAGATAGGATTGATGGTACAGTTAAATTAATAATTATTTTAAACCAAATTTATTATCAAAGCTTAAATTGTGAAACCAAAATAGAACAATACCATTAGTAATAGTTCGGTTTCAATTTTCAATGGTTCAGTTTTGGTTTAGGACAACAAAAAACGGTTAGGCTCACAAGTTTAACTTAAATACAATCAAAACCAGCATTAAACACCCCCTACATAACATATTTGTTTAAATTGAAAAAAATGTAACAATATCATATTCAAATTAAAAAGAATAAAATGCTTGTTTTTTGGTGTAATTTTTTTTATGAAAATATTAATTTATGAAAAAGTTATAGTCGTTTAAAAATCGTTGGTGGGAAGTTATCTTAAACTTGAAATTAAAAACATAATATGGTTAAAGATGAGAGACAAATTTATAAATTGAGTGAATTTTGTTTAAAAGACAAGTTTACCCTTATTAATACATGTACTTTATTAATTAGTATTTGTAAAACTTTTAAAATTAAGTGTCTTAATTACCATTGTCTGTATTATATATGGTACATATTTTCAAGTTTTTTAATTTATAATTTATAATTATTTTTAATTAAAAAATAGAATTCTTTAGAGTAATTCAGTGACATGCCGGTCTACTTAAGAACAGTATTAGATTGGTCAGAGCTTAAGGCATTTGGGTACCTTTAATTCCACACCCTCCAAACATGATTCAAATAAACTAACCAATGCTCGGAAAATAACGGTAAAACTTGGATCCCACGTCCCTACTTCATGCAGTACGTGCGCACATGTAAAAGTTCCAATTATTGGCCAATGGCCACTAGAAGCTAAGTTGTACGTATGAAAAAACAAACATATTTATAAGATTTTCAGTTATTACAGAACATTTATAAAAGTCCCATCTACTTAAGAACAAGGGGTTGCTGAAACTAGTATAGGACACTTCTTATGAACAGTAAGACCACTTGTCTCACTCATGTCCAAGACCTCTTCTCCCATCAATGCCAAATCAAACTTATACACCAAATTGGCCAAAACAAGCTCGTTAATAACCATTGCAAATTGGATACCTGGGCATCCTCGCCGTCCAGCACCAAATGGTATTAACTCGAAATGAAACCCGTTATAATCGATAGGACTGTTCAAGAACCTCTCTGGTCTAAACTCCTCGGGCGCTTCCCATTTCAAAGGATCCCTTGCTATAGCCCATGCATTGATGAATACTTGTGTGTCACATGGGATGTCATATCCGAGTACACTGACATCTTGCGTTGATTCACGAGGGACAAGCAGCGGAATTGGAGTGTGCAGTCGTAGCGCTTCTTTGAGAATGGCTTTTAGGTAGGGCATGTTTTCTAAGTCATCTTCTGTAATCATTGATCTCCCTTTCCCTATTTTGAGGGCCTCTTGTTGCACTACCTTCATTGCCCGTGGGTGTTTTAATAGCTCCGCGATCGCCCACTCTAAATTTGTGAACGCCGTATCAGTTCCAGCAGCAAATAGGTCCTACATCAAGTCATAGTATATGTATCATGTAATCAAGTCAAGTGACACCATTCAAGTTACTACACAACCCTAAAACGAAGTGATGTGGTGCGACTTTCAAGTTGTTTCACACTAATTTTAGCATGAGGCACATTTTATACATCGAATGTATTTCCTAACTCTCAAAAGTGTACATAATTATAATTTTATGAATTATGACAATTACCATAGTGTGCGTTTCTTAAAAAAATAAATAAATAAAATTTTCCCAAATCTGAAAATAGAATTAACTACAGTAATAGTATATTCTTAAACATGTCACGATAACAAATAGTTGCGTTCATGCAATAAAAAGTTCTTATATTTTTAACCATATTTGTGGTTACTTAAAGGTTGTTTGGTACAAAAATGATCATAGCAACCTGCAACCTTACGTATAAATCACACACAACCGCACACATATATATTCACATAATCACATTAATCCAAAAGAAAGGCATGCATCTTACCAAGATGATAGCTTTAATCATATCTCTCTCAACTGTAACGTTGTTTCTTTGAATTTCTAATAAGATATCACAAAGATCTTGGCCTTCAACACCAGACTCCTCCTTGTTTACATGTTCGTCGATAACACCCTCTAAAAACTCATCAAATTCTTTCGCAACATCATCGACTTTCTTCTCTAATCCACTCAGTCGATCGACCCATCTTAGCGACGGAATATAACTCCCAACACTAAAGCATCCCAACAACTCTAAAGTCCTTCCTAATAAGCTCTTAAAATTCCTCCCATCATACCTCCTCCCCAAAGCCACCCTACAAATCACATTATTCGTAAGCGAAATAAGTAACTCACTCAAATTAATAGCCGATCCATTCGCTCTTCCAATCTTTTCCATCATAAGAGCCATCTCCTCCTCTCTTACATGTCGGTATGACTGAACCCTTTTATTACTTAAAAGATGGATAACGGATATGCTCTTTACTTGCCTCCAATACTCCCCATATGGTGCAAAGGCTATGTCTTTGGAGGCATAAAAGATTCTACTAGGGATGTCTAAATACGGTCTGCTTGCAAATATTTTATCATGGGTTTTCATGATCTCTCGAGCTGCATCAACAGAGGAGGCTACAAGTATCGGCACGGTGCCAAGGCGAATCAGCATGAGTGGACCATAAGTTTGAGCCATGGCATGAAGGGCGCAATGCGGGCTTGAGCCTAGTTGGTGAAGGTTTCCAATTAATGGTAGCTTTGGGGGACATGGTGGTAGGTTTTTGTGGGATTTTGAAGAAACAATGTATGTTTTTAAAAGAAGTAAGGCAAGAATGATGGGAAGAGAAGAGAAGATGAAAACTTGCAATAACATGGTTGATACTTAAATCTAGAGAGAACCTAATAGGTGTTTGCTGTTATATATGTTGTGGAATATTTCATGCTTATATCAATACTAGACGGGTGCCCGCATGATTCAGCGGGTGTTTGAACATGTTAATCACGTACAAATATAAGTGTTTATGGTTCGGTTAAAACAGTGAAATCGTTTAAATCGGTAATTGGTTTGACTTCTTTTTTCTTTTCTTATTTACTTTCGGTTTGTTGGTTGGTTTCAAAATTTTCAAAACGTAGTGTACGGTTGGTTCGCGGTTTATATCGGTAACCGGCCATATGAAACCAGAAAAGACTGTAAATTAACCTAATAGCAATATGATTCCTTTTGTAATCTTTGTTGTTATCATTTCACGTCATAGATCTTCCAATAATATTTACCATTTATGTGGTTAAAATTATAATTTTTTGTTTTATGATCTTCTCAAGTATCACATTATGTTGGTTTTTAGTTAAAATTGATGATACATTTAAATTATTAATTATTTTAAACTAAATCAATTATTAAAGTGTAAACTGTGAAACTAAATTGGAACCAGACCGTTAGTAACGATTCGGTTTCAACTTTCAATGGTTGAGTTTGGTTTTGGACGACAAAAAATCAGTATTAATGGTTTGACTCACAAGTTTAACTTAAAACCCATCAAAACAGACACTAAACACCCATACATAACATATTAATTAATTTAAAATGAAAAACATTACAACAATATCATATCCAAATTAAAGAAAATAAAATGCTCGTTTTTATGGAGAAATTTGTTTATAAAAATATTAACGTATGTAAAGGCTATAGTCGTTTAAAAATCATGGGTGAGAAGTTAGTTTACAAGTTAATTAAAAACATAATATGGTTAAAGATAGAGGACCAAACTTGTAAGTTGAATGGATTGTGTTTAAAAGACATGTTTACCCTTACTAACACATGTACCCCATGTTTTAAGTGTTGTAAATTACTTAAAAATAGGTGTCTTAATTTGCTCTTTTTTAATGTATTATATATAGTATAGATTGTAATTATTTCAGATGATGACACGTCAGGCTATACATCCTCCACCCCTCCACCTTTTTTAGCTTTTTATTTTTGTTTCTTTAATGGCCATTTATTTATGAAACAACATAACTAGACTAGTAATAAGGAGTTAAACTAGAGATCACAACACAACTACACCAGGTTCCTATCCAACCTTACTATTTTTCTTCTATTCTTAACCTAACTTAGTCTCTTGATGTTCTTCTTGATTTTGTTGATCGAAACCCATTTGTTATTAAAGAGAGCTTTGTTTCTTGTCTTCCATAAAGACCTGCACGTAGTGAGAATTACCGCATGATTGCTTCGTTTTCCGTCTTCTCTTGGCCTCCGGTATCCAACCTTTTTAGCTAATAGATCTCTTTAATTTTAAAAGTTATATGTCAAATTAATCATCTTTAAGATAAACTTAAAAATTAGTTAATAGTTGATCGAATGCTACACCTATTCAAGTTGTGTACGCTACTAATTAATAACATTAATAATCATTCTTAGGACATGCAACACAAATTTGTTTTTTCTTTATTCAACTTTTTGAAAAAGTATAATAAATTTTATTAAATGATTTGTGTGAACCGCATATTAATATTCAGATGAAAGGACAGCAATAATTTTCCGTAGCAATAATTTTCCGTCAGAGACTTTGCCTTCAGCCTTCTCAACATTTGAAAAGGATACACGAATTGTTTTACTCCAAAATCCTACATAATTCGTCTTTTTTTCCTTTTCTATTCTTGGACAAGAAGAATTATTGACCACAAGATGGATGCGGTCCCTCTTTCCAATAAAATACATCTCTGGTTTTGTAGTACGTTATTGTAAATAGAAATAAAAAAAAAATTCTAATGGGCTTATATAACTTTGGTAGTCATTGTCAAAATACTCTATGAAACAAAACCTCAACAGCCCACCTAAAAGGCCTTGCCGCTAGCGTGCTACCTTTACAAAATTAAACACAACTAAATTTATACCCGCGGGCTTGTGCTGGATTTCAACGAAGATAATATTTATATTCCACTATATATGTCTTGTGTCAAAAGAAACAGTAAATTGTGGTTTTCGTTTATGGGATTTGTTCAAATATACGGTTTTAGTCCAATAGTTTCAAATTTGTGATTTTCATTACTATGATTTCATTTCACTTGCAATTAAACCCGACCCCACTAATGCCGTTAAGCTTGGTCGTTAAACCCATCACGTTGATGAATTTAACGACTAGACTTAACAAGGTTAGTGGAGTCGGTTTTAATTGTGAGTGAAATGAAACCACATGGATGAAAATCGTAAATTTGAAACTATTTGACAAAAATAGCAGATTTAGACAAACCACATGAACGAAAACTGCAATTTACTCCAAAAGAAATATCAATTGATTTGAGTGGGAAAATGTAAAACTTTATTAATAGTTGTACTCCTATTTATACAACATTAATTAACTAACTTATCTAAACTTACCTAAGTTGTTAACAAACTCAAATAGATACAACATATATAAATAAACCCCATAACCCCCCCCCCCCCCCTCCCCAACCACCATCACCACCACCACCCTTTTTCAAGTTGGAGGTTGTAAAACACCCAACTTGGACAAAAGAATATGATGTGAAGATGGTAAGCTCTTTGTAAGAATGCAAGCCAATTGATCAATAGTAGGAGTATGCTGAAGAGTGATTAACCCATTTTGTAACTTTTCTCTTACGAAATGACAATCAAGTTTAATATGTTTTGTTCTTTCAAGAAATACTGGATGTTTGGCTATTTAAATTACAGCCTGATTGTCACATTTAACCGGTACATAAGTGGTTTTTAGGACATTAAATTCATGTAACAATCTAGTAGGCCACACCAACTCTGCAGTGATCTGACGAAGTGACCGATACTCAGCTTCTTCAAAACTTAAGGAGACGGTATTTTTCTTTTTAGATTTCCAGGAGATAGGACTACCACCAAGTGAGATATACAAACCACTAACAGATCATATTGTATTAGTACAAGATGCCCAATCTGAATCACAATGAGCCAGAAGAGAAAAATCGCATGTATTGTTGAAGAACAATCCTTGAGATAACGAACTACGAACATAATTTAGAGTGTGCATGGTAACAAGCCAATGAGGTTCACGTGGATCCTGCATAAATTGACTAAGAAATTGAACTGTGAAGGCCAAGTATGGGCGAGAATGTGTTAGGTAGTTCAGTTTACTAACAAGTCGTCTGTAACATCTCGGATTTTCATAACTGAATTCGTATTCGTTTACCCGACTCGGGAATACATTTTGAATCTTTCGTATTAATAAAAATTTGTATTTGTTAGTATTTAACTTGGTTTAACTAAGTTTATGTTTTAATAACTTTTAAACTTGTCAAACAATGCTTAAAGCCCCTTAAAATCGATTAAAACGACTAAAAATCGCATGTATAAAAGTTCAAGGACTATTTTTGCCAAAAAATCAAGAAACTTAATCCCCAACATAAGTTATATAATATTATAAATTGTCCATACTCTTACCTCTAATATTAAAAATGAATTTTTATTGTTAATTGGTTCGATTTTATCATAATGAGCTTATTCGGTTTCCTTAAACGAACTATTTCCTAATAAACGATTTTGGGATGATTTAATTAACCAAAACACATCATAAAACCCTAAAATATTATTGAAAACATCAGCCACCATCTCTTAATCTCGAAATCCCTATTCCCCTTTATCAATTTCATAAAGTTTGTTCAAGTTCTTTCACCCACGGTTTGACTGTAGCGTTCAAGACTCTTTGACTTGTGATTTCTTATTGTTTCATAATCTTTTCGGTTAAGTTGTCTTCATGAAAAACATTTATCTTTTTCCTAACTAACAAAAGCCTTCAATCAATTTTACTGATTGATGGGGTTTTGTCGTTCAATTGCTTTCCAACCCGTATTAGGGCATAAAAGTCAATTTCAAAGGTTTTTCAATTACTACTGCTTCTGGTCAAAATTAGCTTTCGGGCTAGAAGACTTTTATGTTTATTTTGAGATTTTGAGTGTACTTATCAAAACCCGACTTCCCGCTTGCTGTTCAGATTCTTGTCAGTACCAGCTCGCTTATTTATTAAAAATATCATAACCAAAGTTCTATACATCCGTTGGGATTTATTCCAGTGGCTATGTTCTAGGTTTTTACTCTATTTTTTTTGTATAAGTCTCAGGTTTATTTAGATCGGAATACTTGTCGCGATAACCTTGCTCGTTTATTTTATCTATTGGTTTGCTCGTTTAATCATCAAGGTGAGTAATCACTCCCCTATTTTACTGTTTTCAAAGGCTTTTGAGACTTTTTATGTATCAAATATTTTTCATACTACACATTATACACACTAGAAAATCATAATTATTGTGTTGTTGATCAATTAAATGGTTATTTGCTAATTGATTATCTACTTATCTGTTTGATTATATAATTATAGCAATTCGGAGGGTCCATCATTGATTCTAGCAAGTCTTGATTCTAGCAAGTCGTCATAGTAGCCATAGCCTGTTTGTAAGGCATGGTCAACTGACACCAGTTATTTGTTTTCATTTAACTATTGATACTCATGATATTGATTTGCATATTTTATATATAATATATTTATTATCAAAATTTGGTAATTACTTTGGTTTGAAGTGAAGAGTTAAGGTTACGTAGATTAGCTTTATGTTATATATAAAAAGACAACTAGTTTGATGTATTTGTTTTTTTGATTTATTTGTAACAAGTTGAGACGATGTGTATTTAATTTAAATAAATAAATTAAATATTGTCATATTTAAATTTATGATAGTACCTTGTGAGCTGTGAGCAATCAGTTCGCGCCCCGATATTTTTGCCTTAGGTTGGGGTGTGACATCGTCTATACATCAAAGGATCCGTACAAGGAGAACCTTTACCAACACAAATTTGAAAATTTGGAGGTAATGGAGAGTTGGCAACACTCTCAGAGAAAGAAAACTCCTTTAGTAAATCAGAAGCAAATTTTCATTGTGTCATTATAACGACCCAAATCCTTGGTTTTGAAAGTTAAATCAAGAAATGTCTTGAGGGCTCGTATTTCAATAGAATGATTCTTTGTAACTAGTATGTCATCAACATACACAGCAACAAAAACATCTTCTCCGATGGATTTGGAAAATAAGGAGTAATCATTTGTAGAGCGAATGTATCCTTTAGACTTAAGTGCATCATAAAGTTTTCCATACCATTGTCTTAAAGCTTGTTTCAAGCCATATAGAGATTTCCTGAGCCTGAGACAATGTGTAGAAGGAACATTCATGCCAAGAGGTGAGAACATATAAATTTCCTCATTAAGATCTCCATGTAAGAATGCATTGTTAGCATCCAATTGGAAAATATCCCAATTAAACTATGTGGCAATAGCAATGAGGCTTTTTATTGTTGTCATTTTAATAACAGGGGGTAATTATTCTGTTTAATCAATACCCTCCTTTTGAGTATCACCACAAGCTACAAGTCTTGCTTTATAGCGCTCAATAATCCATCAGCATGATATTTGAGTATATAAACCCATTTACATTTACTGGGCTTTTTATGAGAATGAATACGAACAACATCCCAGGTATGATTTGCCTCAAGAGCAGAAAACTCTTTGTGCATATCTTCTTGCCAAGAAGGATTGTTAGCAGCCTCAGTATATGATTTAGGTTCATATAGAAGATTAACAACAACAACAACAACAACAACAACAACAACAAGAGATTGAGTATGTGTAAGGTAGAACATGGAAAGAAAAAGAAGAAACATAAGGAATATTGGTGTTTGTATACGCACAAAAAGAAGAAATATTAGAGTTATAAACATAATCATTCAAATAAGGAGGTGGAGCATGTCTTGTAGAACGTCTGGTATGAGGAGAAGAATTGGGAAAATAATTGAACACAAAATTAGGAGGAGATAGAAAATGAGAAGATAAAGAATCAGGGGGTGGAGAAGAATTAGAGGAAAAAGAATTATGCGTTTGGGAAGATGAAGGAGTGAGTGAAGGTAAGGGTCATTTGAAAAACCTTGTAATATCATCAATCGAAGGAAAAATAAAGAAGGATCAAATACTTGTGTGGGTGGAAACATATTTTCAATGAAAATGGCATCCCTAGACACAAAAATGCCATGTGTATGAATATTATTCAACTTATTTCCCTTTTTAAGAAGAGCATATCCGAAGAAAATGCAAGGTATAGCACGAGGTTGGAACTTATCTCTACCATGTTTAGGAGAAGAAGCATATAACAAGCACCCAAAGGCTCTTAAATGTGTATATGATGGAGGTTTGTCAAGTAAGACTTCATGAGTTTTACCTTTCAAAATATCAGTTGGAAACTTATTAATAAGTGGGTTGCAATTAAAAGACAATATCCCCAAAACTTAAGTGGAAGTTTGGATTGAAAGAGTAGTACTCGAGCAGTTTCTAGAAGGTGTTTATGTTTACGTTCAACAACACCATTTTGTTGAGGGATACCAACACAACTTGTTTGATGAAGAATTCCTTTACTTAAAAAATAAGCAGCTTGTTGAGTACCAGATGCAAGTTCAAAAACATTGTTAGATCTTATGCATATGATTCTAGTATTAAATTTTGTTTCTACCATCTCAACAAAGCCTTGAAGAAAAATAAAAGCATTGCTCTTTGTGGACAATAAATGTGTCCAAGTTGTCCTACTAAAATCATCTACAATTGTTAAAAAATACTTGTGTCCATTATATGTGGGAATGCAATAAGGACCCCATGTATCAATACGAACAGGTACAACGAGATTAGAAGTAGAGGTTTCGCTCTCAGGAAATGACAAACAATGCTGCCTAGCCTTTGGACAAACTTCACAATGATAACTAGACATATTAGACAACAAATTTAATTGTTTTAAGTATGTAATAAGGCAAATGCCCAAGTTTATTATGCCACTTAGTACTAGTAACGGGGAGAATTACAAACAGTAGTAAAAGAAGCAGATTTATTTGAAGGAAAGGATGGTAAAGTAGCATGTAGGAGATAGAGCTCATGAAGAAGTTCACCAAGAACCAGGGGCTTCTTCATTGAAGGGCCTGCAAAACACAACTAGTATTAGAAAAAGAAAACTATGCCCGTTTTATCTTGACAGGCTGTGTTTAAATTCAGGAACATGTAAAACATGATAAATAGAAAGAGTGGAATTAATAGGAAGATTACCAAACTTATGGATAGAACTAACTTGTCCATTAGCAAGATCAAGATACACAAGTTTTGAATATTAGTTAGAAGGGAATCATTAAAAAATATATGGACACGTGCGCCTGTATCAAGGATCCATAGTGTTTTGATCAATGAAGTGGTACAAGCCATTATATCTGCAAAGTTTCCAAGACTGATCTTTCTAGAATGTGCATTTGCAGACTTGTAAATGTGGTTCTTTCGTAAAAGCTGTAACAGATCATCAATTTGTTCATTGGTAAAACCGGTAATGGTCTTTGTGAGTGGCCCAACAGATTCTTGTGAGTCTTGGTCTGTTACATCAGCATTTGCATAGAATCTTTTGGTCTTTGTGAACTTAAAGTCCTTAGGAAATCCCACAAGTCTGTAGCATTTATTAACTGTGCGACCAATTCTTTTGCAATGGGTACAAAACATCCCTTTCTTGTTGTCAAACTTACCATAACCACCTTGATTGGTAACGTTCATATATTTTGACTCATAAGCAAATGGTTTGTTAGAATGCATTTCTCGTTGCTTTTCATCTTGAACAAGAAGGGAATATGCTTCACTACTCGATGGAAGAGGCTTCATCATTAGAATGGTGCTCCTTGTGTTATCATAACTAGGGTTTAGTCTCATCAAAAACAATTGAGAAGAACCAAGAATAACTCAGGAATGTTATCTAAAGCACTTAATTCATCCCATATAGATTTCATTTTAGTGAAATAAGCGGCTATATTATTAGTTCTCTGTGATATTGCACATAAATTCTAGTGCAATTGATACATTTAGGCACCATTAGCTTGGCTAAACATTAATTCAGTTTGTTCCAAATGGCACTAGCAGTTTCATCATAAAGAACACTCTCAGATATATCTCTTGAAAGTGTGATAAGCATCGAAATTACCATGTCATTGCATCACGTCAATTGTGATAGAAGAAAGGAATATGTAGGCCTGATCAAATCACCAGTAACAAAGGATAACTTGTTCTTAGCAGACAAATCTATTGTTATCGCACGCTTCCACGCCCAAAATCAAGTTCCTTTCAAAAAGGTTTGACACAAATATCATACTTGGATGGTCTGAAGGATGCAAATAGAACGGACTTGAAGAATCAAGATTAGGAACAATTGATTTTGATGTCATCGTTGAACTGAATCAAAATTGAAGATGAAACGGAATTTAATAAGACATTGAAATTGGAATGATAAGCACATCGAAATTGAAATTATAAGAGTGAAATTGAGAAATTTAAGAAACGAAACATATTAGATGATGAATTTGATAAATGAATGATGATAAACGATGAATTTGTTGATTGAAGATGATGAATTTGATTAATTAGGGTTTGAATGCTGATGAATTTGATGAGTTAGGGTTTGAACGCTGGTGAATTTCATGAGTTAGGGTTACGCAGGTAAGAAATTGAAATGACGATCGAGAGCTAAATATGCTCTAATACCATCTTGTGTGACAAGAAAGATCAATTGATTTGAGTAGAAAGATGTAAAATTTTATTAACAACTCTGCTCCTATTTATACATGATTAACTAACTAACTAATTGATCTAAACTTACCTAATTAACTAGCTAACAAAGTCAAAGAAATACAACATAAATAAATAATAACAATAATCTATATTTTAGTTCTTACAAAAGGAGTTAAGGTTAGCTAACATCTAGATACACAATAATGCAGTCGTAAACTGCATTTAGTTAAAATGTCTAGAAGTTTAGCCTTGTGTTGCCTATTTTAGTAGTTTACAAACTGTAAGTAGCTATTGACTCGTATTAGAAAACTAAAAGGTTTGCAGCCCGTGTTAGTCGGAAGTCATCGGTTGTTTCATTCTCAGGTTTCCTTTGCTTGAACCTATCCAAGAAGGGTTTTGTTAGATTTCATTTGTTAAAATTCTACTTATAGAACATAATTAAGTGTGGCATAACCTTATGATGAAAGCAGGTAAGCATAATGCAAGCACAAACAAAACATATAATAGTTTATCAGACGGAACAATCTGATCAATTAAAAGTATACATAACTGATGCTAACAAAAGTAAAAAATGTAAACACTTACTGCAGTCAAATAAGGTATAACCCCTAAAGGCCTAAACTGCTGACTTTTCAAAGCTTGTATTTAATGAATCTATTTGGATAAAAGTCAAAATAGGAAGTCCAAAATAAGTTTGTATGACCATAAAGTTGAATTATTTGGCATTTAACCGCCCCTAACACGCCACAACAAAATGGCGTGGTAGAAAGGCAAAACCGAACTTTAATGGGGATGGTGCGGAGTGTTCTAAAGGCGGTGCAAGTACCAAATTATATGTGGGGAGAAGCGGGTCTTATGTATACAAAATTATACATCTTTATAGTATCAAATAATATCTAAAAACTACAACTTCTATCAAATAATATAGGTCGAATGACTACTTATCATGTTAAAAATGTATTTTCAGGTGAATCCAAGCCTAAAACGAATAAACAAACAAAAAGCCAAAGAAAAATCAAAGAAAACACAAGAAAACAAAAAAACACGCCCCCATGCTTCATGGAACACGCCTCTATGCTTTCCGGTACAAGAAAAGAAAAAATCTACAAGAAAAGACAAAATACAGGACAGCTGGACACTGGGTCGTGCTTCAGAGAACATGGGGCCGTGGTCACCTTTCAGAAAAGACAAACTAAAATATAAAAGACACCTAAAACACAGGGCCGTGCCTCATGAAGCATGCCCCCGTGGTTAGTCGGCATGTACGATCTGACATAGCATTAATCGAGAGTGGACAGATGGACACGGTGGCATGCCTCATGAAGCACGGGGCCATGCCTGATCCTCCATGCTGGCTATATATAGTGGAGCATGTTGCATTCATTAAATGTTCTTGAAGAAAAGTTCTATACGGTTTTCACTTATAAAAACGCCCACATTACACTCATATTGAAGATCTTGTGGAGAGTTTGAAGGCTTTGAGGCTATCATCATCATTATCCATCACCATTGAAAAAGGAATATTCATCCACATTTGGTTAGATTGTTCTTGTCACACCCTCAAAATCCACTAACGGAGTTTTACCGTCAGAGGGTGTGAACTAACAGGATCGGAATCATTAGTTATAATCAAACCATAAATAAAGTTTTCAAAACACGAAAACATTTAAGTGTAAATAAGTGCGGAAGCGTAAAACCATAAACCAAGTGTTGCGTCACGCAGGACGGCTTAAAACCCAATTAATAATAACAGTTTAAAAATGAGTTTGCATAAACATAAGCGTTCAAAGTAATGCATGAGCCTATACCGCGCGCCCGCCTCGGCTACCTGAGAATGACATACTAAAAGTGTCAACACGGGGTTGGTGAGTTTACAAGTGTATATAAAATAAAGCGTTTGCGTTTAGCGTTTTGTGTTTAGCGTTTTGCGTTACCAGATAGTGTTAAATCAATTATATATCTATAGGTAGCTAGCCTATAAAGCAAGTATTACTAAGTGTTCGACACCGAAGCTGACTGTTTATCATGTGCCTTTGCCACCAGGTCTATCCCGACCATGGTAATGTGTTAGCCAAAATTACACCCACTCGACCTCCAGTCGAGCTTAGCGTTGGGTGGGGTTTGTCAAACCCAGTAGTACTACTCAACAGTGACTCGCTATTATCCAATACTAAACGGTTCGATGTGTAGGACTTCAGTTGTTTCGTTTGCCACTTAGCCTTTACAAGTGATATATAATCTAATAACAAAATCTAAAAGCGTTTCGGAGTATGTATTCTCCCCCAAGTGAAAAGCGTTTAAAAGAGTTAAAAGGGGAAACGTGAAACTCACTGTTTGCGAAGAATTCCAAAAACAAGTCACCCAAGTGATGCGCGTCACAGAAAACCCTCACTAGCGTTCTAAAACAACAAGGAGATTTTCTAAGTGTTGGAACTATTATCGAGTCTCTAGACTCGGCACATAATATCTATGCACAAGATACGTTTCGTGTTTCGTTTGTGAATTGTGTGTGTCTCAACAAACACATTTGTGATACGTTACATGTGTGAACAACTATTTACGTGTCAAGTATTAATAGTGTACATTTCTAGCAATTATTCCCCGCAAGGGCAATTTGGTCAAAACATAACAATTATCTAGCAATTAGCACGTTTCATGTATTTTCACAAAGTTCAGCAGCTAGTTTCATCAAGACAGAATTCTACTTGAAAGATTACTCTATTCAACAGATCATAGCATCTCAATTAATTCACCAAAAATCGTCACAAAAGCATACATGAATTAGGTTTCCAGAACATATTTTATTGTATTTTTATTCCTCATAGATTTCTTACAATGATCAAAACATTACAGCAAACTCACAGCAGTCAAAATCATGCGCAACAGAATGTTATTTGTTATTTCCGTTAAATGAAAAATCCAACTAATGCAAGACCAATTGGGTTAGGTTCTTAACTCACAATGTTAACTTCCAGAAGTGGAACCAACCCATTTGGTCTTGTAGTTCATGAGATATGATAATTACAAAACAACCTAACAGCAGGTCTCACAATTTTGATTTGCACTTCAGTTTTGTAAAATAATAAAAGTTAACCTTTTCTCTTCCAAAAATTACAAACTTGGACTTTATAGAAACTAGACTCAACATAGTACTCTGTAGTTTTAACAACCTTGACCAATTTCCAAATTAACATTTAGTTACAGTTGTCTAAACATAACTTACAATCTGTCCAGTACCAGTTTTGACTTTTAATCACATTTAAATCGTTTGAGCAACCAAAACACCTCCAAATTAGGCGTGGTTGGGTTTTCTGGAAACTAGACTCAGAGTAATACCTCTTAGACTCATAAATAGCTCAGTTTGCTTTTATATTTAACAAGTTACATGTCGTTCAAGTTTAACAATCTTTGCTGTCAAAACTCAGGAAGCACAAACAATTGTCTAACATGCATCGTAAGCACACGACATATCTCCAAACATGTAATAAACATAATTATTCATAAAAATCAGTAGTAACCCTCTAGGTTTTACAAACAATCAATGATTTAACAATCTTTCAACGTTCAAAATCACATATGATCATCTAAATCAATAACCAACGCATAAACAATCATCATCTAGCATAAATCAAGCATAAGAACACTTAATACATGATATTCAATAATTAGGGTTTCATGTTTATACCTTAAAAACGCAGAAACAACTAAGAGAGACGTGAGAGATGCTTAGAAACGAGTGTGGGATGCGCCGATTATGAAGAACAAGATCAAACGAAGGTGATATGGGTGTGGGTGTGGCTGCCGATCGCAAGAGAGAGGGGAGGGGGGGGGGGGTCCGATCGGGTGTGAGGGAGAGGGAGGAGAGTTAGGGTTTATTAATATTATTTATAATAATATGTTACACTAAGGCCCCTCAACTTCTAATTATTTCTTTTCTAGCATAAAATAACTTGTTTGCATCTTGAGTTAGTGTTCTAAATGATATTATCAAATAACACATAAGCCTAACACATAATTATCACATAATTATTGTTTGGATGTTTTTCGTTTATTCACCAATGGTTTGCGTCAACTCGTTTGCGTTTCGGTGCAATCCCGAAAGACTACACATGTAGTAATTGTCAAGCGTCATTTAAAACCCTAGTTTAAATGTAATGAGATGTGCGTTATAGATCAAGTGATCTTAAGTTTGAATTGACGGAGTTTGGATTAACGGAGTTAACCTAAAATTGACGAGTGTCACAGTTCTAGTTTTGATCATGTGTTTGTTATCTTCATCTCTTTTGATGTTCATAACCATGCTCATTATTAGCTAAACTCCATTTACCATCTAATTTCTATGAAGAAGCTTTGTTCTACTTGATGATTATCTTAAATATGTGATTTAGTTTAGTAAAGTACATGGTTATCTTGCAATTATCATTTGATGAAATAAGTTTTATCACATTAACTCAACAAATCAAGGTTGATGACTAACAATCATTCATGTTCTTGGAGACTAGAAATGGTAAAAAGAATATCTTGATAACTTATCTAAGATAAAACATGGATCCTTATATTATACTTAAAAATGATGAGATATAAGCTTTAATCTATTTCTCTAATATTGGTAATTCTGAAATAACATTGTTAACACGATTTCTTAGGTTATCATGCTAGTTAAAGTGTTGGTGCATGATGCCACTAGTTCATTTATCTCGTGTCATTTGTGTCTGTAATTGTTACATTGTTCTTATGTTTTGGTGAACGTGTTAGTTTAGTTATGGTTTTGGCGAACTTGTTAAGTGGCGAAGTTAGGGACAACTTCGCCTAGGGTGTTAGGAGAAGTTGTGGTGATATATAACCTAACTTCGGCCGTTAACTAGATAGACTTCTTGGCAGTTTTTGTTCGCAACCTGACGTGATACTTGTTTGGTGTGTTTGTTTCTTTACATTGTTATAACAAGTAATCATTTGTGTTTACGTGTTTCGTGTCACTTACGTATCTCTCGTGTAAACACTCGTATCATATACGTAGGGGATTCCGCACCTTCGTGTTACGAGATACTCCTGTATAGATCCGGCTGGTAACCTACAATTGGTATCAGATCATTTGCTCGTGATTGTGTGGTTCGGGATTATCACACGAGTGTTAAAACTGTTCTGCTAGACTTTTCGTGGAATCGTTTCACGTCAAAAACTGTTCGTTCATTCCATTCCTACACCCTATTACTCTCGTCGCATACCATACTACCTCTTAAACCATTCGAAACCAAAAAAACTGTGCTCAAAATCTGATTTCATCTTCAGCGAACTTGCCGTCACTCATCTTAGGGTTTCAGCGAAGTTACAAGGGGCGAAGTTGTTACCTAGCGGAGTTGTTGCCTGGCGAAGTTGTTATCTAGTGAAGTTGTTTGGTGAAGTTAATAGAAAGTAAAATTAAGTTATATTTTCTAACTTCGCCTAAAGCGAAGTTAACTCAAGCGAAGTTATCCTAACTTCGCCATCTACTATTCAAATAATACATTTTGGTTTGATTTTAGATCTCGTTTCAGTTAAATATGACTTCGATAAACATCACTGAACTGGTAAGATGGAAGTTGAAGCTGGCTCTGCTACTAAAGCTCCAAAGTTACTTAAAGGCACTGACTTTGTTGCATGGAAAGACAGATTTGAGCAGTATGTGAAGTATCAAGATGCAAATATGTGGGTATGTATTCAGGATGGATATATTCCACCAACAACTGAGTTCGAAGGTCGTGAGCAACTCAAGAAGTATAATAAGATGGAGGATTATGAGAAGAAAATGTATGACGCTGAGAGTAAGGCACTAGCTGCAATAACCATGGCACCACCACAAGAGATTTTACACACTTTCAGAAAGTACAAGTCTGCTAGAGAATTGTGGGAAGCATTAGAGAACCGCTATGAAGGTAATGTTGGAATTTGAAACTCCAAGACAAAGTTGTTGAAAACTCAATTCTCTGTATTCAAGTACTTTAAAAATGAATTGCTTGATGACATCATCACACGATACTATCACTTAATGACCGAGTTGAACAACTACTCCATAGAGTACACTGAGAGTGAGATTGTGGAAAAGCTTCTTGATGCTCTTCCACCAAAATGGGAGATGTACACAGTTCTGATGAGAGAAGATAAAGAATTTGATAGTTTTGACTTAGATAAGGTGATTAACAAGTTACGTAATTATGAGCTTAATATGGTACGAAAAGAGACGCCTACTGATCAGGTTCAGGATCCGGGAATGTATGGTGCAAAAAGCTCTCCGAACTCAAGTTCTAAAACATAATCAACTGCCTATTACTCAGGTAGGGAACCAAATTCTACTCAAGATGGTCATGTGGTGATGAATATGGATGGAGACATATGCTTTGTAGCGGGTGGAAGTAGTTCTTCAAAACCTCTGTCCTCAATTGGTAACTCCTCCACCATTTCTTCTAGTGTGAATTACTCAAAGATGCCTATGAGTGTGAAATATGTTGAACAACAATTTGCTCTTTATGCCTCTTTCTTTGCTTCTTATGAGAATTACATCAAAGGAAAGATAGTTGACCCTGCGACCTTGGATGAGGACTATGATCAAATAGATGCTGATGACATGGAAGAAATGGATCTGTAGTGGAAAATGGCAATGATAGTAAGAAGGGTGAAGAGGTTTATGAAGAAGACTGGAAGAAGTTCGTTGAAGAGAGACCGGGATTTGACAAGTCTAAGGTTCGTTGCTACAACTGTCAACAAAATGGACACTTTGCAAGAGAGTGTACAAATGAAAGAGTTGAACGGAATCAGAACAGGACTACTCAACAGAATGGGAGTGGAAATGAAATAAAGTCCATGGTATCTCAACAGAATGGTGGGTATAATTGGAATGTACAAGTTGAGGAGGTGATTGAACAAGCGAATCTGGTGAATATCGAGACTGGAAGATGTGACAAACAACCCATGGAGGATCAAGCGTACATGGCAGAAGTGAATGATTAGCTCTCAGAGGTATGTTCTGAACCTCATTGTGAACAATGTGAAAAAACTGTCTAATCAAATAAAAGCTTTAACCGATCAATATGTTTGTTTGGATAAAGAATTAAAAACGTTAAAAGAGGAACATCATTATTCCAAAAATAAAGAAAATAGCTACTCGGTAAAAATAAAAGCTAGTGAAAAAGACATAAGAAGCCTTAAGGCCACCCTAGCTGAAAAAATACAAGTCATTGATCTTAACTATGAAGTTGTAGAAGAAAAGACCAAACTGATAGCTGAAAAGGATAAACAGATAGTTGATTACCAAGTAAAAGTGGTGGAATTGAACAGGAAAATTGAAAAATTTAGGAATTCTTCTGTGATGCTTGATCATATACTGAGTGTTCAACGTTCCCCAATCAACAAAAGGGGAATTGGATACACAGAAGTTCCACCACCGTTCAATAATAATTATACTTATAATCCTAGTAATCAGCTATCAATTGGTGTTGAAATTGATCAGACAGTACCAATTAAGGTCAAGTCAAACAATACTGATGTTCATATGAACGAAGTGGTTCGGACAAGTTCTAATATCAAAAGTCCTGTTTCATCAAATTCGGACAAAGCTTTTGAATCTGTTACTCAAACGGGGGGAGGACTTCACGTTTGATGAAAAGAAATCTTCCTTAAACCCATTTGTTCCCCCCTATGTGAGACAAACTGATAGTAACACAGCCTTATCATCTACAGCAACTTTCGATACGAACGTTCAAAGGAACACTAATAGTTCGAACAAGAGTTGTTTTAGACGTAACAGGATAGGACACTTTGTCAATGACTGTCCTCTGAAAAGGAGGAAATCTAAAAATATGAGGCCAACTAAAACTGAGAATAAAACGAACTTTAAAACTGATGCTGGTAAGAATACTAACGCATCCAACTTTAATCGTTGGACAAATTCAAGATTTTAAAGAAACCAACCTCGTTTTTTCCCAGTTAATCACAGAACGGGTAATTTTGAATCCATTAATGCTAGAAACTCAAGGATGTTTGGATGGCCTCATAACCAGTTTTCTAGAAATCATCCATTAAGATCAAATGGGAACTTTCCTCAAAAGAACATTAGGCAGCCAAGGAGTTGGATGCCGGCTAACAGGTTTGACCAACCCAAGACTAGAAGGTCTTGGGTCCCTCGCTTCTAATTCATTTCTTTAATTGTGCAGGAACAGTCGAACAGGACTGTAAACAACATGTGGGTTGTCGACAGTGGCTGTTCCCGGCACATGACAGGTAACAAGAAATTGTTACGTGATTGGAAAACTATTCAAGGAGGAAGGGTTAGTTTTGCAGGAGAAAGTGGAGGAAAAATTACTGGAATTGGTACGATTACGAATGGGAGAATAAAGTTGAAGAGTGTTAATTTCGTGGAAGAGTTAAAGCACAATATTTTGAGTGTCTCTCAGATCTGTGACAAAGAATATACTGTGCACTTTACAAAGGATGAGGCACTCGTGCTTTATCCTGGTTTCAAGATCCCTGAAACCCGGGTTGCGATGAAAGCTCCAAGAGAGAAGAATACTTATGTAATGGACATGATATCAACCGAGATGGCAATGGAAGAATCATGTCTCTTGTCAAAAGCAACAGAGTCTGAGTCGGAACTGTGGCACCGAAGGATGGGTCACATCCATCTACGAAAGATGAACTACATTGTCAAGAATAGGCTGGTACTTGGGGTTCCTTTAAAGAATTTCAACTTTGAAGATCAATGTCTGTCATGCAAGAAAGGAAAGCAGCACAAGAAACCACATCACTCCAAACTGGTTAACTCAATTGTCACACCTTTGGATTTGCTTCACATGGATCTGTTTGGTCTCATGAATGTTAAAAGCCTGGGTGGAACATCCTATTGCTTGGTTGTGACTGATGACTACTCACGCTACTCATGGGTTTACTTTCTGAAAGCTAAAGATGAAACAGTGCAGTTGGTAATCAACTTGATTACCAAAGTGGAGAATATTGTTGGGGGAAAGGTCAAATTCATCAGAAGCGATAACGACACGGAGTTCAAGAACTATCAAATGGAGATGTTTTGTCTGCAGAAAGGGATTAAGCATCAGTTTAGCGCACCATATGCTCCACAACAGAATGGTGTAGCTGAAAGGAAGAATAGAACTCTAATCGAGGGCGCCAGGACTATGCTGGCAGATGCTAAACTTCCCGTGGTGTTCTGGGCTAAGGCTGTGGCCACGGCCTGCTATATCCTTAATCGTGTTTTAACTATTAAAAGATTGAATAAAACCTGTTATGAACTAATGCATGGTAGAAAGCCAAATCTGAAAGGTCTTGAACCTTTTGGGTCCTCCTGTTCGATATTAAAGACTAACTCAAAATTTGGTGAGAAAGCTGACGAAGGTATTCTGGTTGGCTACGTAGTTGGGTCACCCAACAGAAGAGTCTTTAATTTAACGATCAACAAGGTTGAGGTGGTCTGTAACTCTGACATTATAAGTTACAAATCACCAAAGCCTAGCATGGGATCAGCAGAGGCTTTCGACTATGATAAGTTATTTAAATCTTTTAATGTACCTTATTTGGATTTTGCAGACACGGAAGAAAAGATGGCCACACAGATGCTACTCGATGAAGAAGAGGCCATTATGCATCGTCCACAATGTAATGAAAAACAATCTACCATGTCCAGTGCTGTTGAAACTCCTGATGTCTCAAGTGATGATGACTTTTTCAATCCGTTTCACACTCAACACAATTCAGATGAAGTCTCTCCGAATCTTGGAGAAGACTTAGAAGTTGGTCCTGTCCAAACCATCAGAATCCACAAGAATCATCCCTTGGGGAATGTGATCGGTAATCCTTCCGATGGAGTACGAACCAGAAGAATCTTGGAATAAAACACATGTGTGTATGCAAACATTAAAGACACTGGTATAATGAATGAATGCTTGTATGCCTGTTTTATCAGTCAGATTGAACCAAAGAACTATCAGATAGCATTGAAAGATAGCTCGTGGGTAGAAGCCATGCAGGAAGAACTGGCTCAGTTTGACAAAATGGAAGTATGGCGTTTGGTTGAAAAGCCACAAGATGTGAATGCACTCGGTACGAAGTGGGTATTCAAATGCAAGAGATATGAGAAAGGGGTAATCATCCGTAACAAGGCAAGATTAGTAGTAAAAGGATTTAATCAACAAGAAGGGATTGACTACAATGAAGTGTTTGCTCCTGTGGCAAGATTGGAGGCAATTAGACTTTTCTTTGCATTTGCTGCACACAAAGAGATGAAAGTGTTTCAGCTGGATGTTAAAAGTGTGTTCCTAAATGGCAAGGTCGATGAAGTGGTATATGTCGAGCAACCTCTGGGTTTTCCTGACCCAGACTTTCCGGATCATGTGTACAAGCTCAGTAAAGCATTATATGGTCTACATTAGGCTCCGCGAGCTTGGTATGCAACTCTATCTGATTATCTGCTGGAAAATGGGTTTCTGAGAGGAAAGATCGACAGTACACTGTTTGTAAAACGGAAATGGAATGATTTTCTTCTCGTCCAGGTCTATGTGGACGATATCATCTTCGCAGCCTCAAAAATTTCTATGTGTCAGGAGTTTGAAGCGGTCATGAAGAAAAGGTTTGAGATGAGTGCCATGGGTGAATTAACTTTCTTTTTGGGTTTACAGGTAGATCAGAAGAAGGATGGCATGTTCATTCATCAAACTAAATATGTTCACGATGTGCTTAAGCGTTTTAAGATGGAGGATAGCACCCCATTTGACACTCCAATCTGTGTCAACCACAAACTAGGTGCTGACTTTGAAAGTGATGAAGATGTGGATCCCACTCAGTATCGGGCTATTATAGGTTCTGTGATGTATTTAACTGCTTCTAGACCTGACATCATGTTTGCAGTTTGTCTTTGTGCTCGTTTTCAGGCTAATCCAAAGGAGTCGCACATGAAAGGAGTGAAGAGAATTTTGCGGTATCTTAAAGGAAAGCCTAAATTGGGTCTCTGGTATCCAGAAGGAGGAGAATTGGAGCTGGTTGCATACACAGACTCAGATTATGGAGGATGCAACCAGAACAGGAAGTCAAAAACGGGTGGCTGCCAATTTCTAGGAGGAAGATTGGTGTCTTGGCAGTGCAAGAAGCAGACCTCTGTGGCCATATCCACCTGCGAAGCAGAATACTTGGCAGCATCGAACTGCTGCTCTCAGGTTTTATGGATACAACAACAAATGCGCGATTATGGTCTGAATTTCAATCAAACTCCTATTTGTATTAATAACACTGCTGATATCTCAGTAACTAACAATCCTGTTAAACATAGTAAAACAAAACATATTGACATTCGTTATCATTTTATACGGGATTGTGCTGAGAAGAAATTAATCTTGCTTGAAAAGGTTGATTCACTGGATAACTTTGCCGATCTTTTTACAAAAGCTTTAGGCCGGTCCCATTTTCAAAACCTTATTGAGCTTAATGGGATGATCAATCCCGAGTAACCGTGTTCTCTTTGTTTAAAAAAAACATCACTATCGCTGAGAATTATGTCGGTAGCTTAAGTTTGAAGGACATATTCTTGAATATGTTTGGTCCTTGCTTCTACTTGTAGACTCAAAGGATAGCCGTTAACCTAATAACTGAAAGCAACTGGGGCGGTTTATGATGAGTTTTTATTCCTTCGCTGAAAATTATGTCGATTATACTTAGTCAGAGGGACACATATAAATATGTGGTTGGTCCTGCTAATCCACCGAATTTTTAGGATAGCCATTTACCTAAAGACTTAGAAATGACCGGGGCGTCTGAATATGAAATTTTTTTAAGGGAAATGATATACTTTTTCAGTCTATAACTTCTCACGAAGTTTTCAAAAATCTGGGTTAAATTGAAAATTGATCCAACCTTTGGAAAGTGATAGATGAACTGTTTTTGTGTGCCTAACGGGTGAAGTTATTAGGCTTAAAAGACTTTAGATTAGTCATTGTTTGATACGGTAGCTTTCAATGGTGCGTAAAAGTGAACGTGATACAAATTAAACTTACTCGATTTACTGTGGAGGGTCATTTTGAAATGTGCATGTCTCCACATATATCTCTCCGAATGATAGGCAGAAAAGTGATTACCCAGTCATACACGAGCCCGTGAGTGTCTTGATCCCCGCAAAGCTTGTGTTATCTATCTGCAGTGATCCAGATTCGGGATTTGCAGGTGTTCGTTATGGTTCTATTAAAAAAAATGATGAAAATTTTATTATGTCTTATTGCCTTTGAAATTCATCAAGCCCAAAACAACATGGATGAGGCACCAACTGAGTCTTATGAAAGTTATGTGTAAGGATTGTAAAGCCGACTCAAATGTACATTGTTTGATCAGACACTACTGGTCGAAGTCAAGTCGGGGTGATATGGGGAAAGCCAAATACGCCTTTAGAACAGATAGGAGGCATCACAATTCCTTAAGTGATGTCCATCTAAATTTTGAGCCTAATTCAACATAATCCGTATCACATAAGCAATGAAAACCATGCTAAGTTTTATACCTGCCTGCAACCTGTTTCTCTATGTCATAATAACGCTGAACATGAATCCTTGTGACAGCCTCTTAATCAGTATGATTCCTGCTCGGATCTTTTCTTAAAGATGCAGGGTATTCTGAAAGACTGAAATTTGATCCCGTCTTTTTATACTAACTTTTGTTTTGTATTACGTTATGTGTCTTATCTTCTTTGTGTTTAAAATAACATCTTCGGTTACTCGTTTTTGATCTTTTCTTTCAAATTTTTCTAAGTTTAAGTTCGCTGTGGCGAAGTTGTCAAGTTGGCGAAGTTAAATTGACTTCGCCCATGGGTTTTTCTCTAAAGTATAAAAGGCAAACGCAGGTCAAAGTTGGTCAAACCATAGTCTCTTAAACCCTCGGCGAACTTACCCTCCGAATCAACATTATTGTAATATGATTTTCGTCATCTAATAAGGTTCATTGGCCTATATTGATTCATAATTTATACTTTTCGGTTGTTAATCAGTTCCACAATGTCAGATTTTAATAAGTTTTCTTGAAAACCCCTTAAAACACTAATTATCATCGGTTTGAGATTGTTTTGGTGACATCTGGACATTCGTAACCTTAATCGCACCTTCCTATACCTATTGTCGATCTCTGATTGTCCATGTTTTCAACTGACAGGGTTCTGGAATTGGCACCGTTTATGCGGCGAAGTTAACCCTAACTTCGCTTACATGAGAACTTAGCTGCATAAACTCTTTTGTCCACATACTCTAACTTCGCTTGTGTGTTACAAATTATGTTACAAACTGAGTTAAACCTTTGTTACTTACAAACCAAGCGAAGTTACAAACTTCGCTGATGCTCCAACTTTGCTACTTTCATATCAGCGAAGTTACTAACTGTGTTCCACACTTGTCTAACTTAGCTCGTTTTGTTGCAGATATGGTTGTTGTAGCAGGTGCGGGTGGTACAGGTGGTGATGAAGGAGATGGTGATAAGAGACAGTTCTTTCCGGGTCACAACATGTACGTTACTTTGGATCCGGATAGTCGTGGAGCTGAGGATTTTATTGAGATCATCTCGTTTCTCATTTGTTCACGTATCTTTCATGCTATCACCACTACTCTGCCGATATCTCTTCCAAATATTGAAGACTTTTGGAGAACGGTTGAATATGACTGTCGTGTTGAACCTCCAGTTATGCGTGCTACGGTCAACAATCAGGTGGTACAGTTCTCAGCAAATCAGATCAGGGAAGCTCTACAATTCGGGGTTGAAACCACTCAAGATCCTACTGAGTATTCTGCTACTTTCAGAAACAGAGCTTTTCTTCGTATGGGGTATTCGGGTCTGTTGGAAGATTCACAACGTAGAAAGGGATTTTTGTTGGACCAGTGGTGTTTCTTAATGCACGTGTTGATTGTGTGTATGTCTGGTCGCAAGGCTGGATCCGATGGTATGGGTGCGACAATGCAATCTGCAATGACAACGTTGACTTATAACAAGCCGTTTAGTTTCAGTCAGATGGTGTTCTATGAGATCGATCGTCAGCGGTGAGCTGTGGCACGGGAACGTTTCTTAATGTATCCCAGATTCTTACAAATGATTCTCAATCATGTCGCTCCAAATCTGCCACAACGTGGCCCTATCTCTTATATGGAAAGTATAAACAAGAGAATTTTTGCACAGTGTAGGTCATCCAGTGCACAAAGCAAGCGTGAACTTCGTCTGAGGCACACTGCTTTATTTGGGTATCTTGTGAACCCTGCTTATGTTGCTCCACCAGAGGATGGTTTTAATTATCCGGCTTTGCCACAAGTCGATATAGTTCCACCACCTCCTGAGATTCAACCACCATTGGCGGTTCAAGAAGTTCCTATTGTTGACCCAGTTGCAGCTCCTGCCGAACAGGTTGATCTTGAGGTTGCCTTTGGAGGGCAAGGTTTCTTTGATATGGATAGGGTTGATCCAGCTGAAGTTCAAGCCTCAGTAGTTGATGTTTCTAGTGTGAATACTTCTATGGTTGGTACATCTGTGGGTCCATCTATTGCCTCAGTAGAGGATTCTGAGGAGACTTTATTTGACTCTTCCACTGATGACACTGTTGAAGCACAGAGAGTTCTGGCTACATAAGAAAGGATTCAAGGAAAACGTAAGAAGGATTCAGATGATAGTGAGTCAGATTATGAGGAGAAGGTGTACGCCTTAGTCCGGAGATCTAAGAAAGCTAAAGCTGGTGAAAGTTCGAGTGTTGTTCATTTTACCCCTCCATCATTATCTGGTATGTCTATGCTACCTCCATCTTCGTCTGATTCGTTACCAGTGACCTCCAGTGTACCAACGGTGGCTTCGCCAGCACCATCTATTGCACCCACTACGGTACAGGTGACTACACCAGAGATTGTTACTTTACCACTTCCTTCTGTTACTCCATCGGAGGTGGTTTCTATGTTTGTTCAGTCCACACTGGTGGCTACTGCTGGGTTATCTGTCTCTATTTCACCTACAGTTACTACACAGTCTACATCTGCTATTCCAGTAAGCTTGGGAATTCCACCGCCTTATGCTCAGGATACTTCTCACATGGATTTTGACTGTGATGCTGCCTTGTCGGATTCTGAGCGGATTGATGCTCTTGAGAGAGTTGTTGCTGAGCAGTCACGAATAAATCTCATTCAAGCACAAGCTATTCAACGGCTAGTGGCTGAGAACCAAATTCAGATGTCTCTCCTTATTGAACATGGTAAACTCTTTGATGCGTTGAAACAGTTCTTAGCATCTCAGGGGGAGACTAGTTGCAAAGGTGATGAGTTAAGAACGAAAATGAGACAGGAGAAAGATGATGATCCCAATGCATCGAAAGATACAGGTGGGGAGCCGCCAAGAACTGAACAAACTCTTGGGGCTTCCACATCTCTGGGGGAGTCTACTGCTCCATCGAGTAGTGCAGGTGGTGAGACCATGGTGGTAGATGATGAGGATGATATGGGTGATGATGTATTGACTTTTAGTGAGATTGAG
Source organism: Bidens hawaiensis (assembly GCF_021521415.1). NCBI lineage: Eukaryota > Viridiplantae > Streptophyta > Magnoliopsida > Asterales > Asteraceae > Bidens > Bidens hawaiensis. The sequence goes on along the minus strand of NW_027493114.1, from coordinate 240,139 downwards.
AAAATTGGTGAACAGATTGAGATCGATAGTGGCTTAGAGGAAGGTGAGATACTTGATGATAGTGTTGAGCATGACATTCCTAGTGCTGGTCAAGAAAGTTTGGGTCAAGGTGATAATGTGTCCGGTGATTCTGAGTGGGAGGGACAACCAAGATGGAAAGAAGGATGTGCTCAGTGGTTTTTCAATACAAAGAAGCCAGTAGTACCTGTGATGTTCAAGAAAAGTTATAATATAAAGGGATATGTTGAATCGAAGAAAGGTATTATTTGTTGGTTGTATGATGGTCAGATAAAGTTGTTTGTGGTGAAAAGATTTGATGGGATTAAGTACTTTGCTAAGAGGTTGAGATCGTCCAATACGTTGCCTGAGTGTGAGGTGAAGGATTTGGCTCGCTTAAGGTTGATTAATAGAAGTGGTGATAACTTTGCTAGCTGGGTTGGGAAGATAGTGTGGAAGGAAGTTGTTAAGGAGAAAAAGTTTGAGTTGTTGAAGCCTCAAATGGGGAAGTTGATTAAAGATATGGAACGGGGAATGTGGGCTGATGGAAAGCTTTGGATGGTGATGAAGTACAAACCGATTCGATGTCTGAAAGAGGTTCCAATGAAGATCATGCCTCAAGATGTGTTAAAGGATCTTAAATGGTGGTATGTTGACTGCCAGACTGCCGAAGCCGTGATGGAAGATCAAGATGAACAGAATATTTTGAGAGTGTATGATCCAATGCACTTGGTTAACTTATCTCAAGCTGATTTGCAGGTACTCAATGATAAGAAGATCTTTTATATCCCTGCATGGAAAGACGAAGCGAAGAAATACCAAAGGGTGGTCTCAGTTTGTGTGAGACAAGGTGTTCATGCTTGAAGACGGAGGATACGTGCTTTTTGGATTACAAGACATGGAAAAGGTGTTGGAGATATGAAGCTACTGCCAAGGGGGAGTCTGTTGGTGCATGATGCCAGTAGTTCATTTATCTCGTGTCTTTTGTATCTGTAATCGTTACATTGTTCTTATGTTTTAGTGAACGTGTTAGTATAGTTTATGGTTTTGGCGAACTTGTTAAGTGGCTAAGTTAGGGACAACTTCTCCTAGGGTGTTAGGCGAAGTTGTGGTGATATATAACCTAACTTCGGCCGTTTTCTAGATAGACTTCTTGGAAGTTTTTGTTCGCAACCTGACGTGATACTTGTTTGGTGTGTTTGTTTCTTTACATCGTTATAACAAGTAATCATTTGTGTTTACATGTTTCGTGTCACTTACGTATCTCTCGTGTAAACACTCGTGTCGTATACGTAGGAGATTCTGCACCCTCGTGTTACGAGATACTCCTGTGTAGATCCGGATGGGAACCTACAATTGGTATCAGATCATTAAACGAGAGTGGACAGATGGACACGGTGCATGCCTCATGAAGCACGGGGCCGTGCCTGATCCTCCATGCTGGCTATAAATAGTGGAGCATGTTGCATTCATCAAATGTGATTGAAGAAAAGTTCTATACGGTTTTCACTTATAAAAACACCCACATTACACTCATATTGAAGATCTTGTGGAGAGTTTGAAGGCTTGGAGGCTATCATCATCATTATCCATCACCATTGAAAAAGGAAGATTCATCCACATTTGGTTAGATTGTTCTAGTTTGATCATGTGTTTGTTATCTTCATCTCTTTTGGTATTCATAACCATGCTCATTATGAGCTAAACTCCATTTACCATCTAATTTCTATGAAGAAGCTTTGTTCTACTTGATGATTATCTTAAATATGTGATTTAGTTTAGTAAAGTACATGGTTATCTTGCAATTATCCTTTGATGAAATATGTTTTATCACTTTAACTCAACAAATCAAGGTTGATGACTAACAATCATACATGTTCTTGGAGACTAGAAATGGTAAAAAGAATATATTGATAACTTATCTAAGATAAAACACGGATCCTTATATTGTACTTAAAAATGATGAGATATAAGCTATGATCAATTACTCTAATATTGGTAATTCTGAAATAACATTGTTAACACGATTGCTTAGGTTATCATGCTAGTTAAAGAAATCATATATTAAAGGAATGTGTAATTATAACCTAATTAAATCAACCAAGGGGAGGTTGTGTGACTAAACTATAACCACCCGCATTTGTTAGAACTGGTATTTGAGAAATCGAAGTCAATCCTAATCTTTCTACTTTACTAAACTACTTGCCTACTTAAATTGACATTCTCGTGGTAGCATGAGATTAAGCAAGGATGGACTTGAAAATATGCATGCTAGTTTCTTTTATGTCATAGAATATGTTCACTTAGAAATGAGGGACTATTCTATCATATATTATTAAGTCAAGTTTGTCACATATTTACATCATAATCATCAAGAAAGAATGGAGTGGATTCTTGATCTTAGATGGTAACCTTTATATAATTGAATTACTCATTTAGAATTTCTCTTCTTGTTCACATATTATATATATATATATATATATATATATATATATATATAATTTGATGAAAATTTTAAAAACCACCTCAAAATGACTAAACTCTCCAATTGAATTAAAACGAAGATTTATTACAATAAATATTTGTGTCCACTGGTCGATACTTAGTTCTTACCAATCCCATTCTTCATATACGATAGGTTCACTTGCCTATTTTGTGTATGTTTAGTCTTAGTAGAAGTCACTTTATAAATATAAACACGAAATCTTGTGCGAAAGCTAAATTCCAATCCTTTATACTTTTTAACCATACCGCACCACAACACCAAGTTTTTGGCGCCGTTGCCGGGGACACGGTATATTTTTAAGAATGATCCAAGTTTTAATTTAATCATTGTTTATAAATTGTACAAATTTCTAAATTTTTTTTTTCTTACTAACTATTAGATTAGATTTTTCTTATTTTAAGGTTAGCCTAACCTTTACCTTAGTTTAACTTTAACTAACCTTCACTTCAGTTTAACTTAGCCTAACCTTTAATTTTAGCTAACATTTACTTTAGTTTTAATTCAAATAGTTTAAATTTGACTTAATCCCATGTATGTCCTATACATTCGGACCTGCGCTTGTTTCTCCAAATTCTGAACCTGAACGACTCTTTCGCCGAAGAATACACAAACAAATAGCAGAAACCGCTGAAACAATCAAAGACGAATCAGTAGAAGCCACGACATCGGAAGAAAGTTGTTGGTGCATAAATGTCAGTAGTTTATAGTCTAGTGTCTGTAATCGAGTCTGTAATGTTATTTATGTTTTTGTTTAAGCGAAGTTGTTAACAAGTTCGCCTAGGCGAACTTGTTGAACAAGCGAAGTTATGGACAACTTCGCCTGAACATATCAGGCGAAGTTGTCGTGTATTTATATATAGGTTACGGCTTGTTTTGTGTAGGTTAAGAAGTTAGTCGTTTGAGTTGATCGAGTTGACGAGAGTCAGTATCAGTGATTCATATCACGTGAGTTCGGTTATTAATATATAACGTGTTTCGGTTTGTTCGTGTGTGTTTGTTTGATTTGCTTTCTACGCTCGTAACGATCTACGCAGGGATTCCGCACCTGAGTAGACCGAGATATCTCGTGTGATCCGTCTAGGAAACCTACAATTGGTATCAGAGATATCTCGTGTAATCTTTTGCTTTATTGTGCAGGAACAGTTGAACAGGGCTGCCAACAATCTTTGGGTTGTAGATAGCGGCTGTTCCCGGCACATGACGGGTAACAAATACTTGTTACACGATTTGAAACCTGTTCAAGGAGGGAGAGTGAGCTTTGCCGGTGAAAGTGGTGGCAAGATTACTGGAATGGGAACGGTGTCAAACGGAAAGATGACTTTGGAGAAGGTTAACTTTGTAGAAGAATTGAAGCACAATCTGCTGAGTGTGTCGCAGATCTGTGATAAGGAGTACACCGTTCATTTCACAAAGAATGAGGCGATTGTGTTGAAACCTGGTTTTCAGATACCAGAGGAGTGGATTGTGATGAAGGCTCCACGTGAAAGAAATACTTATATTATGGATATGAGATCAACTGAAATGGCCACGGCAGAATCATGCCTTATGACAAAAGCGAGTGAATCAGAGTCCGAATTGTGGCATAGGAGAATGGGGCACATTCATCTTCGGAAGATGAACCACATTTTCAGGAATGGACTTGTGCTGGGCGTTCCCTTGAAGAATTTCAATTTTGAAGATAAATGTATAGCGTGCAAGAAGGGAAAGCAGCACAAGAAATCCCATCTCACCAAGAAAGTCAATTCAATTGCCAGTACTCTGGAGTTGCTTCACATGGATCTCTTCGGTCCCGTGAATGCAAAAAGTCTAGGAGGAACTTCTTATTGCTTGGTGATCACTGTTAAGTTCATCAGGAGTGACAATGGAACGGAGTTCAAGAATTTTGAGATGGAGATCTTCTGCCTTCAGAGAGGGATTGAACACCAATACAGCGCTCCGTATACACCGCAACAGAATGGAGTGGCTGAAAGGAAGAATAGAACATTAATTGAAGGAGCCAGAACAATGCTGGCTGATTCGAAGCTTCCTGTGGTGTTTTGGGCTGAAGCTGTTGCTACAGCCTGTTATGTTCTGAATAGAGTCTTAACTGTTAAAAGACTTGGTAAAACTTGTTATGAGCTTATGCATGGGAGAAAGCCCAACTTGAGTGGTCTTGAACCATTCGGGTCCCCTTGTTCGATTTTGAAGACAAATTCTAAATTTGGTGAAGTAGCCGATGAAGGAATCTTAGTCGGTTATGTTGTTGGGACTCCCAACAGACGTGTCTTCAATACATCGACCAGCAAGGTTGAGGTGGTGTGTAACACCGATATCACAAGTTACCAACCGCCAAAACCAAGCAACGGACCTGCTGAGTTTTTCGACTATGTTAAACTTTTTAAGTCTTTTAACATACCGTATTTGGATATTGCTGAAGAAGAAGAGAGAGTTGCTACGAAGATGATCCTTGATGAGGAAGAAAACCTATTTCAAAGACAGCTGATTGATAAATGTCAACCATCCTCATCAAATGCTGTCGATACCCCTGCTACCTCGACTGAAGAAGAATTTTTCAATCCATTTCACTCTCAGCATGAAACAACCATTGACGAGCTCTCTTCTAACTTGGAAGACAATTTGCATGTCGGTTCTGTTCCGACCACGAGAATTCATAAAGATCACCCTTTGGAGAATGTGATTGGTGATGTGTCCTCCGGTGTACAAACAAGACGTAGCTTGAATGAGCACACCTGTGTTTACACAAGCATCAAGGAGACAGGGATAATCAACGAATGCTTGTACACCTGCTTTATCAGCCAGATTGAGCCGAAGAATTATCAAATGGCTCTCAAGGACAGCTCGTGGGTCGAAGCTATGCAAGAAGAGTTGGCTCAATTCAAGAAAATGGAAATCAACAAGAGGGTATTGATTATAATGAAGTGTTCGCTCATGTCGCAAGGTTGGAAGCCATTAGATTGTTTTTGGCGTTCGCTGCTTATAAGAAGATGAAGGTATTTCAGTTGGATGTGAAGAGTGCGTTTCTGAATGGGAAAGTTGATGAGGTAGTGTATGTTGAGCAACCTCCGGGTTTTCCTAACCAAGACTTTCCTGATCACGTGTACAAGTTGAGCAAGGCATTGTATGGACTACATCAGGCACCTCGTGCCTGGTATTCAACTTTATCAGATTACTTGCTTGAAAATGGTTTTGAAAGAGGGAAGATTGATAGCACGTTGTTCGTTAAGAGAGAAGGAAGCGACTTCCTGCTGGTGCAAGTCTACGTGGATGACATTATCTTTGCTGCATCTAAAGTCTCCATGTGTCAGGAGTTTGAGGACGTCATGAAGAAAAGGTTTGAAATGAGTGCTATTGGTGAACTAACTTTCTTTTTAGGATTGCAGGTTGATCAGAAGAAGGATGGGATGTTCATTCATCAGACCAAGTATGTCCATGATGTGCTCAAACGCTTCAAGATGGAGGACAGCACTCCATTCGACACTCCAATCTGCGTCAATCACAAATTGGGTGCTGAGTCAGACGGTGATGCAGATGTGGACCCAACTCAGTATCGGGCTATTATAGGTTCTTTAATGTACTTAACTGCTTCTAGGCCTGATATAATGTTTGCTGTTTGTCTTTGTGCTCGTTTTCAGGCAAACCCAAAGGAATCTCACATGAAGGGTGTGAAGAGGATCTTGCGGTATCTCAAGGGCAAACCGAAGCTGGGGTTGTGGTACCCGAGAGGAGGAGACTTGGAGCTAGTCGCTTACACAGATTCTGATTATGGAGGGTGCAATCAGAGTCGGAAGTCAACAACTGGAGGATGTCAGTTTCTTGGTGGCAGATTGGTGTCGTGGCAATGCAAGAAACAGACTTCGGTCGCAATTTCAACCTGTGAAGCAGAATACATGGCAGCATCCAACTGCTGCTCCCAGGTTCTTTGGATTCAACAACAGTTGCGCGACTATGGTCTGAATTTCTTACTTACACCTATTTGCATTGATAACACAGCTGCTATCTCAGTAACTAACAATCCCGTGAGGCATAGTAAAACTAAACATATTGACATACGTCATCATTTTATACGGGATTGTGCTGAGAAGAAACTGATTGTGCTTGAAAAGGTGGATACGCTTGATAATTTCGCTGATTTATATACTAAAGCATTTGACAAAACGAGATTTCAAAACCTTATCGAGCTGAATGGGATGATCAATCCCGAGTAACCATGCTTTTCATGTTATATTTAAAAAAAAAAAAAAAAACGTCACTATCGCTTAAAATATGTCGGTTACCTCAGTTTGAAGGACTTGTCTTCGGATATGTTTTGGTCCTCATTTTCTACTTGTAGATTTTGAGGATAGCCATTAACCAGATGACTGAAAGTGACCGGGGCGGTTTATGATGAGTTTTCATTCTTTCGCTTAAAATTAGTCGATCATCGTACTTAGTTAGAAGGACACATACTAGTATGTGGTCGGTCCAGCTGATCCATTAGATCTTCGGGATAGCCGTTAACCTGACGACTTGACTTGATCGGGGCGATTGAAGTCAAAAATTTTTCTTTATGGGAAATGAAATTATTTTTCAAGTCTACTACTTCGTAAGAAGTTCGTTAGCTATGTTTAACAGAAAATTGATCCAACCTTGGAAAATGATAGATATACTGATTCTGTGTGCTTAACTAGTGAAGTTATTAGGCTTAAAAGGCTTTAGGACAGTCATTGTATGTCATGGTAACTTTTTATGGTGCGTAAAAGTAGATGTGATACAAACTAAATCTACTTGATTTTACGTGGAAACTCCTTATGAGTTTTGCATGTCTTCATATATATCTTTCCGAATGATAGGCAGAAAAGCGATTACCCAGTCATACACGAGCCCGTAAGTGTTCTGATTCCCGTGAAGATAGCGTTTCAAGAAACTGCAGTGATCCAGATTCGGGACTTGCAGTTGGTTACTACTCTGAAGTCTATGTAAATGTTTATCATAAAAAAAAAAAAAAAAAAAAAAAACAACTTATGAGTTATTGAAACATTTTAGAGTTCAACATATCAAGACTTCTTAATCATGGAGTAAGAAAGAGAACGGGAAGGAGATGAAGAGTAATTACAAACTTAATCAGACACTAAGGGTCGAAGTCAATTCGGGGTGACTTGGGGAAAGCCAAATATGCTTTGAGAATAGATAGGAGGCATCATAATCTCTGAGTTGTTGCCCACTTAATTTTTGAGCTTAATTGAACTTAACTCGTATCACAGAAACGATGAAAACCATCTTAAGTTATTTACCTGCTTACAACCTGTTTCTTTATGTCAAAATACAGCTAAACACGAATCTATGTGACAGTCACGTAATTAGTATGATTCCTGTTTGGATCTTTTCTAAAACGTAGTAGTCCCTATCGAGACTGAAATTTGATCCCTTATACTTTAATTGTTAAAAGTTTTCTTTTTATGTAGTCGTATGCTTTTATAAATGGTTACTTAGACTTGATCGTGTTATTTAATTCTTAAAGGGAAGTTTTAAAAGTTAATTGCAAAATGTTCAAATTATAAGGGTTGAGTTTGTAAATATAGGCAATGTTGTTAAACAGGCGAACTTGTGAATAACTTCGCCTAGGCGAAGTTAACCGTAACTTCGCCTGTATAACTTCGCCCCTATATAAGGATTTTCAAAGGTCATCAGTTCATTATTTGAAATATCAGCGAACTTATCCTCGATTATCACAGCGAACTTAATCCGATTTTCATCCGATTATCTTTTTTTCGATTTCAATCAGTTTTCAAGGTGTGTTTGGGTTCTATATCTTATACTCGATGTTCGATGTTGTTAATCCTAGGTTGTTTCGACACCCGGTTAGCGACCTCGGATGTTCGAAACCTATACCCGATTTCAAAACTTGTTTTACGTGTTCATGAACAAACTGATCATCCGGATTACTTTACTATCATGTGTTTTAGTCTCCTTAATCGTCTAAATTGGCCGAAACACCAGATTTTCAATGTTTGAATCGATCTCACTGTCGCCGATTCAGATTCAGGCGAACTTAAGGTTTGGGCGAAGTTATCCGTAACTTCGCCTGAGTCTCAACTTCGCCTGAGGCGATGTTGTGGTGAGGCGAAGTTATCATTAACTTCGCCTGAACCTTTTAACTTATCAGTTATCAGACGAACTTAAAGCTGAAGCGAAGTTGTTCTTAACTTCGCCCCAACTTTAACTTCGCCGATACAGATTTAATCACAACTTCGCTCATGGTAACAAGCGAACTTGTGTTATGCTTTAACGTTTATCTAACTTGATTCGTTTGTTGCAGATATGGCTGCTGTTGCCGGTGCTGGAGGTGCTGGAGGAGATGACGGAGGAGATAATCAGAGACAATTCTTCCCGGGTCACAACATGTTCATCACCTTAGACCCGGAAGCGAGTGGTGTGGAGGATTACCGCGAGATAATCACATTCCTCCTTCGCTCGAGGATATTCCACGCAATCACGACGACTCTGCCGATATCCTTACCCAATATCGAGGATTTCTGGCAGACGGTGGAATACGATTGCCGTGTTGAGCCCCGGTTATGCGAGCAACCGTCAACAACCAAGAAGTTCAGTTCTCGTCTGAACAAATACGGGTGGCGTTACGTTTTGGAGAGGAGACTCGGAACGACCCTACAGAGTTTGTGGCTCCGTTTCGTGATGGAGCATTCCTACGAATGGGATATTCTGGTCCCTTGGGCGATACCCAGAGACGGAAGGGGTTCCTGCTAGATCAGTGGCGCTTCCTAATGCACGTCATGATTGTGTGTATGTCTGGGAGGAAGGCGGGTACTGACGGAATGGGTGCGACCATGCAGTCAGCAATGACTGCTCTGACTTATAACAAACGTTATAGCTTTAGTCAGATGGTCTTTTATGAGATCGACAGACAGAGAAGGGCGATGGCTCGTGAGCGGTTCATAATGTATCCAAGATTCATCCAGATGATCTTGAACCATGTGGCTCCAAATTTTCCTCAACGACGCCCAATAAGATACGTGGAGAGTGTGAGCAAACGTATCTTTGCTCAATGCCGTACTTCGAGTGCGAGGAGCAAGCCTGAACGTCGTCCAAGGCATACTCCACTCTTTGGGTTCTTAATAAACCCGGGGTATGTGCCAGCTCGGGGGGATGAGTTCAGAGACCCTCAACCACAACAGGCAGGAGCAACTCGAGATGTACCTACTGTGCCTGTGTTGTCGGCTGAGGAGGATGTAGACCTTGATGCTGCATTTGGCGGCCAAGGATTCTTCGACATGGATCGGTTTGATCCGCAAGAAGAGGTGCAGGTCTCTGCTGCACAGGTTCGGGAAGTAAGTGTTACTAGAGCAGCTACGACGGTGGCTGACTCAGATCTTGATGATGTTATGGATGAGGCGAGAAGGATGTTGGTGAGACGAGAAAGAACGTTAGGGAAGAGGAAGAGGACAGTTGATGATAGTGAGTCAGAAGAAGAGGACGAAGATATCCACAAGTTGATTAGACGTTCAAGACGGGAGAGGACAGGTGCAGGTATGGGAGCTGGAGAGACTTCAAGGGTTGTACGTTTTGCTCCATCCGCACTGTCAGTTATGTCGATTGTTCCTACTTCTGTACAGGTTACAAGCGCCGCGGATGTTCCCGTGGTGGCTACATCAGCTGTCGGCATCCCATCCATCACACTACAGACGACGACTCCGGAGATTGTGTCGTTACCACCTCCAACGCTTACTCCTTCAGAGGTGGTGGCACAATTTGTAGAGTCTACCGTCGTTGCAACTGCAGGGTTGTCGGTCACGATACCACCTGCGGTTACGTCCACAACTGCTTCTGATGTCCCGGTTACATTCGAGATCCCTGCTGAGTATACTCAAGATACATCTAACATGAGGTTTGATTTCGATGCAACCCTCTCAGACTCGGAGAGAATAGCTGCACTTGAACGGGTCGTGGCAGAGCAATCGAAGATAAACTTTATCCAGACCCAGGCTATTCAGCGCCTTGTAGCAGAGAATCAACTACAGTCGTCCCTCCTGGTTGAACATGGGCGAATTATAGATGCTATGAAGGAGTTCTTGGCATCTCAGGGGGAGACAGGCTGTAGAGGCGACGAGTTAAGGACGAAGAAGAGAAATAACAGAGACGATGATCCCAAATGCACCGAAAGGTGCAGGTGGTGAGTTGCCAAGAACTACTCAAGCTCGTGGGACTTCCACAGCTCAGGGGGAGTCTGCAGGTGCAGTTGGTGGTGATGAGGTGGTGATGGTTGATGATGATGATGTGATCGATGCGTTGAAAGAATTGGATGATGATATGCTAGAGGATGATGTGATGTTTGATGATGATGTGCTGCCTATTGAGGAGATTGAGAAGATTGGAGCACAGATTGTGATTGAAGATGAGATTGAAGAAGGTGAAATAATTGAAGAAAATGTTGAACACGAGATCCCAGATGTTGAGAAAGCCGATTTATGGGTACTGAGATGGAAAATGATGAGACTGAGTGGGAGGAGCAGCCTAGGTGGAAGGAAGGCTGTGCTCATTGGTTTATTAAAACTAAGAAGCCTGCTGTTCCAACCATGTTCAAGAAGAGTTATAATATCAAAGGCTATGCTGAGTCGAAGAAAGGAATTATTTGTTGGCTATATGATGAACAGATAAAGTTGTTTGTGGTGAAACGTTTTGATGGGATTTAGTATTTTAAAAGAACGTTGAGATCTCTCAATACATTGCCGGAATGTGAGGTGAAGGATTTGGCTAGATTGGGGCTGATCAATAGAAGCGACGACAACATGGCAAGGGTTATTGGGAAGATCGTGTGGAAAGAAAGCATAAAAGAGAAGAAGTTTGAGTTATTAAAGCCACAGAAGGGAAAGCTAGTGGAAGATAAAGAAAGGGGAATGAGAGCAGATGGCAATCCATGGATGGTAATGAAGTACAAACCGATTCAATGCATTAAGGAGGTTCCAATGAAGATTATGCCTCAAGATGTGTTGAAGAATCTTAAATGGTGGTATGTTGATTGCCAGACTGCTGAAGCCGTGATGGAAGACGAAGACGAACAAGAAGTGCTGAGGGCCTATGATCCGATGCATCTTGTTAACTTATCGAAAGCTGATCTGCAAGTGTTGAATGAAAAGAAGATATTCTATATTCCTGCTTGGAAAGACGAAGCGAGGAAGTATCAGCGAGTAGTCACGGTATGTGTTAGAGAAGGAGTGCATGCGTGAAGATTACGAGACAAGTGCTTAAAGATCAAGATATGAAGCTACTGCCAAGGGGGAGTCTGTTGGTGCATAAATGTCAGTAGTTCATAGTCTAGTGTCTGTAATCGAGTCTGTAATGTTATTTATGTTTTTGTTTAAGCGAAGTTGTTAACAAGTTCGCCTAGGCGAACTTGTTGAACAAGCGAAGTTATGGACAACTTCGCCTGAACATATCAGGCGAAGTTGTCGTGTATTTATATATAGGTTACGGCTTGTTTTGTGTAGGTTAAGAAGTTAGTCGTTTGAGTCGATCGAGTTGACGAGAGTCAGTATCAGTGATTCATATCACGTGAGTTCGGTTATTAATATATAACGTGTTTCGGTTTGTTCGTGTATGTTTGTTTGATTTGCTTTCTACGCTCGTAACGATCTACGCAGGGATTCCGCACCTGAGTAGACCGAGATATCTCGTGTGATCCGTCTAGGGAACCTACAAAAGTCAACCCGAAGAAATGATGGCAGCATAAAACGATGAACCAAACATGAGCCAGAATGCCAAGCCAACCCTCGAAGGCAATGGAAATGGAGTGGCTCCACCCGAAATCATCGAAAATTTTGAAATCAAATCAAGCACCATTCATATGGTGGAAAATTCAGTTCAATTTCCTGGTCACCTCGACGAAGACCCTCTTTCTCATATATCTCGATTCTTAGGAATCTTCGGAACCTTTAAAATTCAAAATTTTTAAGAAGATCAGATCAAACTTAAACTCTTTCTTTTCTCTCTAACGGGACAAGCCTTAGAATGGATAGAATCTCTTCCTTCTGTTTCCATCATCAACTGGGGCCAGAAGGTTGAACAGTTTCTCCACAAATACTTTCCGCCTGATAAAACTGCCAAATATCAAGCCATCATTACCGGATTCCGAACCGATGATGATGAATCGCTACACGCAGCATGGAGAGATATAAAAGTCTTCTGAGAAGGTGCCCACATAATGGATTGAGTGCATGGTTACAAGTACAAACTTTCTTTGACGCACAATCCAGTTTAAACAAATAGGCCATCGACCAAGTTGCCAGTGGAGACCTGGGATCCAAATCACCTAACGAAGCATTTGAAATTACGGAGAAGGAAGCAAAGAAAATTTTCGCTTATAACCCACCAAGATCTACACCAACACATAAAGGAATGCACCACTTCGATTCCAACACTCTTGTCACCGCACAGCTTGAAGCACTCTCTAAAAAGTTCAAACCACTTCAAGCCAAACTATCAAAAACCAAGATCACCTATGACACCTGTGGAGGAACACACAAGACAAGTGACTGTAAACAAGTGTGACATTCTTCATTTTCGTGTCTTTTTTTGTATTCGTTTTCGTACTCGTTTATCATGTAAACCGACCCGTTTTGTAAACCGAAACCTTCGATATAATCAAAATGATGGATTTTATGTTACATTTTTGTTTTATACTTGTCGGGTCTTGAAAACACCATTTTCGGTCCCTAAAATGCATTAAAAACGCTAAAAACCAACTCTGGGGGCCAAAACTGCCAACTTTGAAAGTTCACTCCGTGAACTTAGCGCCGCGCTAAGGTCAAGGGTAGAGACCTTAGCGCGGCGCTAAGGGGAGTATGCACCGGCAGCTCTTGTTTTGTGGTTTGTGCTATTATCCAATCCGAATTTTTCCCATTAGATCTCATGCTTAACCCTTTCAACCTTATCCTATATATACCCACCCTCATGCTTCGTTAATCTCAGCTCACACTTCATTTTCTCTCTCAAATTCAAGATCTTTCAAGGCTTTGTTCATTAAACGCGTCGTTACGGTTAATCTCCATATTACCAATCTTTCAAGTTTATTACCTGAATGTGAGTACTTTCATACCCCGTTTTTCATCTTTCGTTTTGGGGGTGATATTGCATATTTATTCAAACTAAATGCTTTATACTGGAGTCTTAAACCACAACTTTATTGTATACTTTACTTAAATAAATGCTCGATTTGGTGTTCTATGTTTACATGCCTATATGCTAATGTGTTTACCGCCTTTGGAGGGTTGATTCATAAATCCTTAGCTATTTGGTATTATCTTATGACAATGTTTCGTTAATGTATTCTTATTAACGATTTCATACAAAATCCTAGACTATTTGGTATTCTCTTGTAGCAAGGTGTCGCTAATATATTCTTATTAGCGATTTCATTTATCCAAATTATTGCTTTTATTTATTGTTTCGTATACAAGTTGTGGAATTTCCTATTATATACATATTGTTCAAAAACTATGAAATTGCTCACCAACCTTTGTGCTGACAAACTTTATTTTATGCAATGTTACAAGTTTGACTTTTGGTTGACTCCAGACTTGGAGAAAACATAATCACCACCATTAGGATATTAGCAAAAATGAACAATATATTATTTGCTATATTTGATTTTGGTTATTGTATGAACATGTTATGTGACTTCTTATGATTTTGTGAAATTAAATTAGTTGATTAAATATTGTCACTTTAATAGTGTCTTGTGTATCTGGGCAATCGGTTGCACCCCGGCATGTTCCGCCGCCTTTGGTCGGGGTGTGACAGATTGGTATCAGAGCAACGAGACTATAAGATAGGTGGTTAGATGTAACGACCTATTATAGTTTTCGCTCTAGGGTCCCTATACGTGTGCTTATACGTGTTTACTTTATTTGATTGTTCATTACACATGTTTATTTATAAACTTATTTAATTCAACAAATATCATAAATGTACACATACACACACTTTTATAGTATGCTCAAGGTATCCTTACCTTAAAACGCAAAAAAATCGATGTTATTGTGTTTTACGGATTACAAGCCTAACTTGAATCCCGTTATTTAAAATCCCTTAAAGGTTGCATTTATATCGGGTTTGTAGTATCATAGAAAGCGAGACACTATGAAACGACCATTTGACAAAAAAGATTCCAAGAATCGAAGGTGGTTTACTTACCTGGGATGGTTGAATTGTAGTGATCTATTTCTAGGATAACGAACCGTGTTATACGTGTCCATACTTTAAATAGTCGAATGCGAGCGTTCCGGTCGCCATTCAAAATTTCGGTGTTGAAACAATAGAGCCACGTTGATACGCGGACTAGCGTTTTGACATGACGTTGTATTCCGACTTATTATTTTTGTTACAATCGTTATTTGAGTTGAAAACATGAAAATGGCGCGGTGGTACATGCACATGTTTAGACTCCAACATGATGTTTTATAAAAAAAAAAATTTAGTGTCGGAATATCAAATCATGGTGGTTTATGTACAATTTCCCGACTCTACAAATCTCAATATCTCAAATTTTCAAGCTACAACCTCTCAAAATCATTTACGTTTTGTTTACGAATTGTTATTTATATACAAAGTTTTTTTTTTAATAATAGCATCTCCTCCTCACTAACTCTAGGAATTCACAATCAAACTTGAAATTTTATTTTATTTTATACACCCTCATATTCATTCTATTTACCTCAAACTTATTCCATTTCTTTATAATTTTTTTAGCATGCCTCCGGTAAGTCGCCACCCGTGCAAGAACTCCAACCGATGCATGTATGCTTTCGTCATCAAACAAATGGCCGCTGTGATTCCCGAACTAATAACCCAAATTCAAGCTACCCAACCTCCTCCACCTGTTGTTGCACACCTTGAACCCAAACACGCATCCTACTTGTATAAGCAATTCACTAGTACTAACCCAACCGAGTTCTTTGGAACAAACTGTGCGACTACTTTGTTCCAATGGTTTGAATCGATGAAAAGTGTGTTTCGACATAGCGAGTGCCCGATGCGAAAAAGACAAATTTCGCTTCGAGCATGTTTAAGAAAACGGCTCTTACATGTTGGGGTAGTGTCATGCACCTCTAAGGGACGGATACGGCTATGGCGCTTCCATGGTCCGATATCAAGGCACTCATGATGAAGAAATTTTGTCCCAAGCACGAGCTCTAAAAGCTCGAGGAAGAATTTTGGAACTTGAAGCAAGGAAGTGGTGATAACGCTGCCTACTCGCTCCGTTTCCAAGAATTGAGCATTCTCGTCCCTCATTTGGTTACCCCAGCTGAACGTGAACTTGATAAATACATTGGGGGTTTACCTATGCAAATCCGGGACTCAGTAATGAGTAGCAAACCCGTGAACCTTGAGGACGCCATTACTCTAGCCAGTACGCTATTTGAGAACCATGTGAAAGCGGGTACCCTAACTCTCAATAAGTCAAGTGAGAAAAGCAAGACCGAACCCGCACCTCAAGCCAAAGTTGACCCACCACCCCAAGCCATCAACTACTCAAACTCCTCTCGCCACAACAACAACAAAAATAAACCCAAAACCAATCACCGAAACTTTGCCGTTTCCCAACCGCAACCTCAACAACAACCTCAAGCTCCCTCACGAATCCGAAAACCCTACCCCAGTACTTTCCGCTATGGAACAATTGCCAACTTCACCACCCATCAAACTTACCATATCGTCATTGTAACCTTTGTAACCGATTCGGTCACCTAAACACTACATGCCGATCCGCACAACGAACCCAACCTAACCAACCAAGAACCACTCCCTAAAATTCCCAAAACCGATATGCACCATACCCACGAAACCCTCCCCAACAACCCCGAGCTTGCTTTAATTGTGGTGATCCTAACCATTTCCGCAACAATTACCTTCGCCCAGCCTATGCAAACCAAGCCCAAACCTTGACCGTACCCTACTACCAAACCCAAGCCCACCAAGTCCAAACCTACCAACCTGTTAGTGCACGGTTTTGCGTCTAGAGTCTTTGTATTTATCGTTAACGTTTGTTTATTAATTAATGTAATAATTAGTTTATTTAATAGCTAGTTCGTTAAGTTATAGTCTAGTTCGCTAGGGGATGTTAGCGAACTAGACATTAAATGTATTTCCTTCTGATTCGTTAGGGGATGTTAACGAATCAGGGGGTGTTTCGCTATGTTAATGTATGTAACGAAGGAGAGGCTGGTTCGCTAGGGGATGTTAGCGAACCAGATCACCTTCTATATATAGTGAACTCCTGTTCACAATTTAAAAAAAAAAGCGAGTTGAATAAAAGTTTGGTGAGTTAATTAACGAGTTGTTGTCCAAACTCTCTCTCAAGCTTCACCTAATATTATACAGATAATATATTGATAATAGATATACATATATAACACTGAATCAATTTTAATTATGAGCTAGATCCTTAATCGTATTAATAGTATAAACACAGATCTGAGATCTGTTAGTGGTTATTGTTATTGATACGAATCATACGGGTTCCAACAAGTGGTATCAGAGCTGTTGGTGCTCATACACTTGATTTCATGTTGATTTTGTTATCGTTTTTATTAAATTTTCTGTTTAAGAGGTTTTGAATCAATTTGTGTTTGAATTGGTTGAATTATGGACGAATTGGATTGAGTTTGTGTTGATTAAGGTATTGGTAAGGATTTGTGAGGTGGAATTGAGGTTTGAATTGGATCTGTGTGGATTGGTTTTGGATTCGGTTTAAGTCCGAAACAGG
Source organism: Bidens hawaiensis (assembly GCF_021521415.1). Classification (NCBI taxonomy): domain Eukaryota; kingdom Viridiplantae; phylum Streptophyta; class Magnoliopsida; order Asterales; family Asteraceae; genus Bidens; species Bidens hawaiensis. The sequence continues at coordinate 222,878 of NW_027493114.1, read as the reverse complement.
GGATAGTTTTCGGTGTAATTGAATTGGTTTAGGGTGTTAATCGGTTACGAGGTTTAGTGTACTGGATTCGGAATTGGTTTACGAGGAGTTTGATAGGTAATTTGTGCGATTTGGTTGAGTAACGAGGTAGTATTACAGATTTGGTATTTCTGGGTTTCTGGGTTGGTCTTCATAATTTCTGGAAAATTATGTTGAATGTTTGAAGATTTGAAGATGAACATAATTCGTTATCATCTGTATGGTGATTCGTTAGATGTTTCATCTTGATTCGTTATCTGAATTTGTCAATTCGTTACCCATTTTAAGTAATTCGCTAGCCTGTTCGTTATAGTGACTGATTCGCCTAATCTGATTCGTGTGACACGCGTCCAACTTGGGATTTGTGTCCTAACAACCTTTGCCACGTGGCATAAGGTGTCAGAGTTTGTTACAAACGGTTGTAGCAACCTTATTCGTTATAGTTGATTCGCTATCAACTGTAGCTGATTCGTTATCTTAATTCGCTAAGCATTCCTTAGTGATTCGTTACTGATTATCATCTGATTCGCTAAACTAATCCTTTGTGATTCGCTAAACTAATCCTTTGTGATTCGTTTGGTCAATTCGTCAAGTTGACTTGTGATTCGCTAAACCTTCATCTCATTCGTTATCTGTTTCACCATTTGGTCAATCTTAACCTTGTTAAGAGTTGATTCGTTAAACACTGTTCATAGTTCGCTATAAATGTTCACAGTTCGCTATAACTGTTCACAGATTGTTAAATTTTATTTGTTACACCCTTTAAATTTTTGAAACTTTTCGAAGATGGCCGGTATGTATGCATTAGCGTCTCAAAACATGTTAATGCAACAGATGTTGCAACTTGATACCGAGATAGGTTCGCATTCTAAATGTCCAAGATTGATGAAGTTCAGTGACTTTGCCAAGTGGGAACCTCGGTTTCGTGCACATTTGGGATCTGTTCATCCTGATTGCTCTTACTGTCTTGATGAAGTTTATGTGGCACCAATGATTGGTGATGATACTATTGGGTATACTCCTAAAGTTGTTTCTCAATACTCACAAGAAGAGAAAGAAAGCTTTAGAAATCGAGATGACTACTAGATTTAGTCATTTAATTGCTGAAATAGACAAGATGAAAATGGAAATTTCTTAGAGGGATAAAATTGACACTATTAAAAGTGTGCTTCCAAGTTCTTACTCAACATTTCTAATGGTTTTGAAAGAGAATGACTATTTTGTGAATGAAGACTTGACGGCACTTGAATTTCTACAAAAGATCGAAGCTAGAGAATATGATCTTAAGTGTCAAAAATCCTCCAAAGAAAATCAAGATCCAGCTTTCTATGGTGGAAGTATTCCTCTTAGTTCAACGATCTCTCCTATCACTGCTTTTCTTACTCATGCTGCAAGTAAACAAGAATCAACTATGTTGAATGATCCAAAAGTTTGTTTCTACTCTGCTGGTAATTCGGGTGGTTCTGGAAGTTCAACTAATACAAATCCATTTGCTACACCACCTAGTGTTAATATGAAGGAAGCTGAGCAAAGCTTTGCTTTTCTGACAGCTTTTATGTCTTCATATGAAAACTTAGTGAGTAGTAAGATTACCACAAGTGATTTAACAGATGAGGACTATGATCAGATAGATCCAGATGATCTAGAAATCATGGATTTAAAATGGAACATGGCTATGATCGTCCGTAAAGTTAAAAGATTCATGCAGAGAACTGGAAAAGATCTTCCAGCTTTAAAAAAGAAGTAGGGTTTTGACAAATTAAAAGTAAAGTGTTATAATTGTCAAGAATTTGGGCATTTCGCGAAGGAATGTGACAAACCAAGGAAAGAATACACTGGTCCTCGTGGTCAAAGTCAAAATGCTTCTACACCACGAGGAAGTGATGCTGAAAAGAAACCATCTTCTTCTACCACACAAGCATTGTTAGCAGATGGAACCGACTAGTCACAACGGTTACTATGCAATGATGTTCAAGCAAATTTGGCTATGTTTGGGTTACATAAAGATTGTCAAGATGCAACTGGTAGTGAGATGTCTTCTGATAATGATTCTGGATCTGATTCTGACGACTCTTGCGACAAGCCTTCCGAATCAATGTTTGCTTGCATGGCCAAGATTAACAAGGTTAGTAATTCTATTTATGTTACTTCATCTGTTAAAGCATCATGTGTTGACTGTTAATCTAACAAATCTAAGTTTGAAGCATTGAAAAATCAAAATGATAGTCTAATAAGAGAAATTGCTTCTCTTAAGGATACTTATCGACAATCTCTTGAGTCTCAAATGAGATCTCTAGAAAAGATTGATGCATTGTCGACAAGTAACCTCGATCTCAAGGCTGAGTTCTCTGTGAAGATGACAATTAATGAACAAAAATTTCAAGAGATTTTGAAACATCGTTCAAAGATAACTGAGCTTGAGAATGAGGTTCTTGAGTTGAAGAACAAATTGGGGAAATTTAGAAATTCATCTTTTCTGTTGAATGAAATCATTGAGGTATCTGGAAAACAAAAGGATTCCAAGAAAGGTATTGGTTTTGTTGAAATTCCACCACCTTTCCATAATGATTATAAAATTAATCATTTTGCAAGAAAAGAAGAGGATTTGATTCAAAAAGATTCTGTGACTTCTGAAAAACCTAAATTGGTTAAATCTGAAATTGTCAAACCCCAAGTTGCTCCTCAAAAACCTCATGTGGAAAGTAAAAAGGTCTTTGTTGAAAATGTTGACAAAGTGATTATTGAAGATGTGTTTGAACCTGAGATAATACACAAGAATAAGAACATTCCTAGTTCTAATCATATTCTTTGCGAACCTTAAGAGTTTGAGGAAGTTGTGTATGGTTCATTCAAATCTCAAGTGAACAAGGAAGAAACTGTGAAAACCAAACCAGTGAGGGCAAAGAAGTCAGTTAAACCAAAGATTTGTGATGAGAACTTAATGCGTTTCATTAAGCTTCCGAGTTCTAAGTCTTCATCGGCTAGAGTTTTTAAGTTAAAAGGAATGGACACGATGTTCACAGAAAAAGATATTCCAATAAGTATCATCAAACCTGAACGTATTGAAAGTGTCTTTATCAATGAAACTTCAAAAATTCAAGAACTTGAACGTGTGTATGCTCAAACAAAAACATCAGTTCAATCTGACCCATTGACTAAGGCAAAACAACTTTTAAAACAAGCTAAGAAAATTAACTTTGTGAAGTCAATTGGGACAGATACACTAAAAAGTTTTTCGAACTGTTCTAATTTAGATTTTTACTTAAAGAAGAAATCTGAATTATCTGATGAGTTTGCTAAGAGCATGACTAAAAATGTGAGTCATCATCAAACTTCTGGGTCATTCATTCCAAATACCTCGCAACAACATCGTGTAGACATGTGAAGTTGTTTCTTATGCGGTCAACAGGGTCATGTTGTGAGGAATTGTAGTCAGCAGAACTATCAGAATCTTCATCCTTTTATCAAGGACAAATCTAAGCCAATTCCATTGGTCAAGGAGATCCTGAAACGACCTGTGTCGTATGCTGATGATACTTATATTTTGTTCTCTAATGTGAATCCTCGGAAGGTTCTTCATGTCAATGAGACACATGGTCAAGTGAAACCAAAATTCGTTCCAACTGAACCCATATGTCAGAACAAGAATTCAAACATTGTTCAGGCAGCTTACTTAAGACGAAAGTCTAGGAAGCCGGTAACTTATTCACAAGTGGCTGAACAACAGTTGACATCTGTTCAAGTTAATGATCAAAGAGAAAACTAAAAGGTGCCCAAGACTGAGGCCTGGGCTGCCTTTTTGAACTAATCACTTTTGTTTGTGTGTAGGGTTCATCCAAGACAATCTCTGGTGAAAACTGGATCATGGATAGCGGATGTTCTCGTCATATCACTAGGAATCTCGACCTATTAACAAACGTAAGAAATATTGAAGGGGTTATGTAGCGTTTGCTGGGAATTCTGGGGGCATGATCACACAAGAGGGTGAAGTTTCAAATGGTCACATTACGTTTGAGAAAGTGAATTATTGCGACAAAGTTGATCATAACTTATTGAGTGTATCGCAGATTTGTGATAAAAAGTACACTACGATATTTACTGACAAAGAATGTCTTATCTTGAAACCGGGTTATGTTATTCCCGAGGACATGGTTGTCATGCGATCACCATAATCAAATGATATTTATGTCTTAAATATGAGTTCTAAGGTATCCACATCGATCGAAACATGTTTTGTCTCGAAAGCAACCAGAAAGACTCCATACTTTGGCATCGAAGAATGGGTTACATACACGTTAGAAAGATGAATTATTTAATGGCGAACGATTTAGTTGAGGGTGTCTCGTTAAAGAATTTTAAGTTATCAGTTCATTGTGTTGCTTTTAAGAAGAGCAAACAAAAGAAGAAATCGCACCCATCTAAGGTATTCAATTCCATTGATACTCCGCTAGAACGACTTCATATGGATTTGTTTGGTCCAGTGAATCGTGCGAGTATTTCTAGAGACTGGTATTGTCTTGTAGTGTCTGATGATTATTCAAGATACTCTTGGGTGTTATTTATAAGTGTAAGAAGGATGATCGTGGGGTAATTGTGAGAAACAAGGCACGTTTAGTGGTGCAGGGATTTCATCAGCAAGAGGTTATTGATTACACAGAGGTATATGCTTCAGTTGCAAGATTAGAGTCGATTCGAATCTTCCTGGCATATGCAGCTTATAAGAATATCAAGGTCTATCAAATGGATGTTAAAAGTGCTTTTCTCAATGGTGAATTACACGAGGAAGTGTTTGTTTTACAACCTCCTGGTTTTGAAGATCCTAATTATCCGGACCCTGTTTACCGATTAAACAAGGCCCTGTATGGTCTACATCAAGCCCCGAGAGCTTGGTATGGCACGCTCGCCGACCATCTGACTGATAATGGCTTCAAACGAGGGACTGTCGACTTCACTTTATTTCATAAAACTGTTGGTGACCATCTTCTCCTAGTCCAGATTTATGGGTCTACAAACGACACATTGTGTAAGGAGTTCGAGAAGTCCATGCAAACAAAGTTCGAGATGAGCTCGATGGGAGAGATGAATTTCTTTTTAGGGTTGCAGGTTCACCAGTCTGCTCACGGAATTTTTATTCACCAGACTAAGTATGTGAACGATGTCTTGGAACGGTTCAAGATTACTGCCGGAAAATCCCTTCTACTCCTCTTCCAGATGAATTGGAGGATTCCGTTGATCCTACCCTCTATCGTGCCATAATCGGTTCTTTAATGTATTTAACGGCTTCTCGCCCTGATATTATGTTTGTTGTTTGTCTTTGTGCTAGGTATCAAGCAAGTCCACGAGTGACTCACCTAGCTGCAGTCAAGAGAATTCTTCAGTATTTGAGGGGAAATCCTGACATCGGGTTATGGTACCCCAAGGATGATACTTTCGATCTTACTGCCTACTCAGACTTAGATTATGGAGGATGCAAGATCAATTTCAAGTCTACTACAGCGGGATGTCAATTTTTAGGAAACCGGCTTGTTTCCTGGCAGTGTAAGAAGCAGACAACGGTCTCCACTTCAACCACCGAAGCTGAGTATGTTGCAGCCTTGATTTGTTGTTCCCAGGTTTTGTGGATACAACAACATCTTCGCGACTACGGTTTGAAGTTTCTTACTACTTCTATTTTGATTGATAATTCTGCTGCAATTTCTATCACAAAGAATCCCGTACAACATTCGAAAACAAAACATATCGAAATTCGATATCACTTTATACGGGATTGCTTTGAGAAGAAGTTGATTGACCTTGAGAAAGTACATACAGACTTTCAGAAAGCCGATCTATTTACTAAAGCTTTTGACAAAATGCGTTTTAAATTTTTGCTTGATTTAAACGGATTGAAGACCCTCGCTGATATCCTTAAACAAGGATGACTATCTGTATTTTCTGTCATATTTTTCTTTTAAAATTTATTTTGGTTTTAGGGGGTGAAAATCTAGAAAATACAAAAAAAGTGTGTTTTTCGTTTGTATAGATAAAATCCAAAAACATTAAAAAAAAATTTCAAAAAAATTCAAAATTCAAAAATATTGTGATTTCTGTTCTTTAATGTTTTTCTTTTAAATATTTAGAAAAACCAAAAACATTTTAAAATTTTGAAAAACCAAAAAGAATGTGATTTATGTTTGTACAGAAAAAAAACGAAAATCCAAATAGATTGTGAAGGTTATTTTGTTTATAAGAAAATTGAAAAAGACAAAAATATTGTGTTTTTAAAGTTTGTATAGAGAAAAACCAAAAATATTTTTGCAGGCGTTTTTAGATTATTTTCTCGCTGAAAATTATGTCGGTTATTTAAGTTTGTGAAGCATGCTTGCATGTCTTGGTCCTATTGTTCACTTGTGAATTGATGGTTAGTAATTTATTTATAAACTTAAGTTAACTGGGGCGATTAAATTTATTTTTCTTTATTTTATGCTCCTCAAAATTTTGAGTTTTTGAAGCAAAAAGAGAACATGATAGTACATTGATTATCTTGACCCCAAATCCAGCAAAAAGTAAGCTTAAAAGACTGTGTGCTTAATTGCATTGGTGCATTGGTAGGTCTTAAAACAACCAAGTAGAGTAAAGTATGTGATATAAACATAAAGAAACGCCAAATTGAAAGAGGTGTTAGTCTCTAGCAAAAGTCTCGGTGAGGATGGCAGAAATGTAATAACCAGTCATACTCAAGCCTTATATTTGTTGATCACCCAAAAATAAAATAAAGCAAATAACAAGCGTTAGGATTCTAGACACTGTGAGTCTTTATGCAGCTTAATCATCTGGGTATTCATAAGCATGAATATTTCACTCGCTTTCAAGAAGCAAACCCAAAGTCATTAAACTTGATCACCGCTGTACTTCGTACAATCTAAATTACTGACTTGATCAAAATCCGTTGTTAGTCATACAACTGTTCCTCCCTTGCGTGCGTCTTAATACCAATAAGAAACGGACCCCAGGGGATACAATGTATGTAAGCCGACAGATGGACTCGTGCATACTCACTCACAGTAAAGGAAACTTGATGCCTTGCTCAAAATTTCAAAATTGGTATAAAAAATTATCATCAACAATATAATGGTTTAAGTCAAGTTGGGGTGATTTGGCAAAAATCAAATTAAGCTTGAACCGAGATTAGAGACTGATAGTTTCTGATATTCTGTGCTTTAATTGAACAAATTAATCATATCACAAAAATACTTGAATGTGTGTTATTAGATTTATGTGGATAACAATACCAATGACCGACTTATCGCCAGTCATAATATCGCTGAAATATAAAACTGTGATGGAAGGGCAATTTGGTTAATATGATTCTCTGCTCAAACTCAACAAAAAATACAAAAATATGTTCTGTTTTTGAAAAATTAATGAAAACACAAAAAGATTGTCTATTTTTAATTGTTCGGATATTCTTTTGTAAATACATTCTTTATTTTTTCAAAATACCAAAAATATTTTCGTTTTTTCTATTGAACATAATAATTTAAGTTATGTTTCGTAAAAGTGAAACGTTTTTTTAAAGTATTTAATTATCGGGATAAAAGTTTCTCGGTAATTTGTTTTAAGTTAACTCTATTTATTATTTAATTAATTTTAATTATTTAAATTTAAAATTAAATAAAGATTTTAATTTGTTAAAAGCTAATTCGTTATTTATGGATAACGAACTAGGTGATTCTTTAGCGAACTAGCTTCTGGTTTGCTAACCTAATTCGCTTCCGCACTCTGTAACGAATCATCCCTTCCTTATGCATATTTAACGAATCACGCCACGAATCATATCTTGATTCGCTAATTTAATGTAACGAATCAGGAAGTGATTCGTTAACCTAAGTTAACGAATGAATTAGCGAATGGGCTAATTCGCTAACTTTAATTAAAACGAAGTGCCTACTTCGTGCCAGCTGTACCTCGGGTTGTGTGCAAGGTTATAAAAAAAAACGAACAGTTCTCCACTGTTCGCCTTCTTCCTTCACCTTAATGTAACCTTAATCAAAATTTTCTCTGAAATTTCAACCTTCACGTTTTGATATTTCTAAGACATCTTTGGATTTCTAAGTAAAACATGGCTGATCAAGAACAACAAAATCAACCACCACCAGAACAATCTCCACAGGATCAACAAGATCAACAAGCTGAAGTGATCTTATTACCGTTTGATAAAAAGCACAACATTTATGCTTATGTTGATCAAGACGTACCTGATTTGGAAACATTTAGAGATTTGTTGACTTTCTTACGACGATCAAAGATACAATATGCTATCACTGCTAGACCAAAGGTGTATCTAAGTATTATCAGACAATTTCTACAGTATCTCCTACTACATCAATAAGACCTCCTCCTCCACCTCCGCCTAGTGATGTCTCATTTATGAGAATTACTCGGCCTCAAGGACCTGTTCAACTTGTTCACCCGTCCATATACAACTTGCCACCAGGTCGTCAAACTGAAATGATGTTGAATCTTCTCCACCTCTATGAAAATCAAATGGCAGCTGACCGTCAGAACCAGGAAAAGCTTATGGAGAATCAACGACAAATGATGGGGTACATTTCTATCTGTCAAAAGGAAACTAAAGCCCCCCGTGAGATTGTTACGTCTCAGGGGGTGAAATTGAAAGAGCAGGAGGAAATTATCCTACAACTAACGTGTAAAGATGATGCCCTGAAGCGACTCAAGAACGATGATGAGGATCCTGACGAGTCGGGTGCTGGGGGTGAGCCGAAACAAGCTCACGGTTCATATACTGGTTCTTGTACTAGTGGGGGTGAAGACTCGAGCCAACAGATTATTATTTATCAAGATCCAACAGCTGCCAAGCCAATTGAAATGATTGCAGCTAACACAGTGATATTTGTTGATGGATCAGGGGTGGTTCATAGTGTGGTAAACAGAGATGAGATAGAGGTTGGTGAGTTTGTGGTTAGATCCTTGACACGGGAGCAAATTTCTATACTACTTGGGCTGAATGATGATCAGCTAAATGCTTTAGAAGCTGAGCCCGATGTTGAGGTAGAGAATGAGGAAGGGTTGGAAGTTGATCCGTCAATTAAGATGAATACGGATTTTATTTATGAGAACGAGGATGTAGAGATGGAGGATGTGACTGCTTAAGAGTACCCGGACTTGTATCAATACGCAAACGTTGATCAAGGTGCTCCGGTATTTCTTGAAGAAGTAATTAAAGAAGCTGAGGATTGTCTTGAAGTGAAGTCCAAAGGAAAAGGCTTTTATACTGCTAAGTCTTATGATCCGACTGTTGATGAGATTAAAAGTTGGTTCAGGTTTAAAGCTGTGGGTAAGATTATTAAGGCACATCGCATTATTGACCAAGAACGCAAAGACACAGCTACAGCTTGGGTTAAAGCTAATCAAGTGACCACCTTCAAGACCGTTTCTAAGCTACAGGGTGATATTGTCTCCTGGCTCTATGATTCTGACCTTAAAGTATGTATAGTCAAGTGGGAAAAGGGTGTCCAGTATTACGAGAAGATAATGGATGTTCTGACATTACCGCGGTGGGATATTCGTACCCTCGCGAGACGTCCATTTATCAATCGTGGGGGTTACCGAACAGCTGAGTGGTTTCACCAACACTTACTGTTCGAGGTCAATCACGGCTTCAAGTTCTTTAAGCCTTAAGTCCCTAGACGAAATCGTATTGATGAGATTGATCCAAGGATTGGCTGGAGGAAACTTGTTTTGAAAGTGAAGCCGCCCAAGACTATGAAGCAGGTTCCCGTGAAGACATTGCCTCAAGATATTTATCTGTCTTTCAACCGCTGGTATTATGACAACCACACCAGCGAGGCCGTCATTGTTTTGGGAAGAGGTCTGAAGACTAAGTTTATCAAGATAATCGACCCGATGTGGTTGGTTAATTTATCAGAGACCGACAATGACGTGCTCTTCAGGAAGCAAATTTTGTTTGAGCGCCGAGAAGATTACGACCTGGCTATGCAATTTCAACGAGTCGTTCGTGTGTGTCATGAATATGGAATTCATAGTTGCAGAGACTGGCAGTCAAAGCGCTTCAAATAAGTTAAAGACAAAGAGCTCAAGACGAGGGGTTGTCTGTTAGTGCACGGTTTTGCGTCTAGAGTCTTTGTATTTATCGTTAACGTTTGTTTATTAATTAATGTAATAATTAGTTTATTTAATAGCTAGTTCGTTAAGTTATAGTCTAGTTCGCTAGGGGATGTTAGCGAACTAGACATTAAATGTATTTCCTCCTGATTCGTTAGGGGATGTTAACGAATCAGGGGGTGTTTCGCTATGTTAATGTATGTAACGAATGAGAGGCTGGTTCGCTAGGGGATGTTAGCGAACCAGATCACCTTCTATATATAGTGAACTCCTGTTCACAATTTTAAAAAAAAGCGAGTTGAATAAAAGTTTGGTGAGTTAATTAACGAGTTGTTGTCCAAACTCTCTCTCAAGCTTCACCTAATATTATACAGATAATATATTGATAATAGATATACATATATAACACTGAATCAATGTTAATTATGAGCTAGATCCTTAATCGTATTAATAGTATAAACACAGATCTGAGATCTGTTAGTGGTTATTGTTATTGATACGAATCATACGGGTTCCAACACAACCCCAACTTCCCTAACTCAATGCACTACTCATCCAACCCATACAAGCCATCCAACCCATGCAATCCATTCAAGCACCACATCCTCCTCCCCCACAAGTACCTCAAGGAAACCCACGGTTATCAAGGGAGAGCTTTTATGATGAATGCTAATCAAGCTCAAGTTGCGAACGGTGTTGTGAACGGTATGTTTCTAGTGAACCATCAGTTGGCTTCTATTTTATTTGATACGGGTGCTGATAGAAGTTTTATTTCTTTGAAATTTGAGTCAAAAATTTCCGTGTCTCGAACCAAGCTTTCCCGACCGTTTTCCATTAAAGTCACCAATGGAAATTCCATCACCATCGACTCTGTCGTCCGCGATTGTACTCTAATTCTCTCTAATCATAAATTCTCCATTGATCTCATCTCGATGAAAATGGGAAGTTTCGATGTCATAGTAGACATGGATAGGGTATCTTTGCGCCGTGTCGAAGTCGTTAGCTTCGATAAATTCTTTCGCATTCCGCTCGTCAACGGTAAAATTCTTAAAATCTTCGGCAACACTACTTGAAGGCTTAATCTCATGTCGTGCTCTCAATCGCAAAAATACTTACGCCAAAAGTATGTTCCGTTCCTAACTCTTGCGATGGTAAAAGACAAAAAGGAAAAGAAAATCCTAGATATTTTTTATTTTTCATGATTTCCTCGACGACTTTCCCGATGATGTCTTTGGTCTTCCACCCATTCGTCCGATTGAATTTTGGTTCGATCTTATGCCCAACGCAATGCCCGTGGCCAAGGCTCCTTATCGTTTAGCCCCGTCGAAAATTCAAGAATTGTCGAACCAACTCGAAGAACTTTCCGATAAAGGTTTCATCCGTCCAAGCTCTTCTCCTTGGGGTGCTCTCGTTCTCTTTTTGAAAAAGGACTGTACGTTTTGTATGTGCATCGATTATCGAGAGCTTAACAAACTCACTATTAAAAATTGTTATCCCTTGCCACGAATCGACGACCTCCTCGACCAACTTCAAGGCGCAACGTGTTTCTCAAAAATCGATCTTCGATCGGGTTACCATCAATTGCGTGTTCGCGAAGAAGACATAGGGATGGGCAAATTCAGGACTGGTACCGGTACCATACCGGTACCGAAATCGGTACAGATTTGGTACCGTCGGTACCGAATCGGTACCAACGTTTTGAGTTTCAGTACCAGTACCGGTACGGTACGGGACCTGTATTTCCCAAAATTTTACCTTAAATACCAGTACCGTCCCGGTCCCGTACCGGTACCGGTACTGAACCGAATATTTCGGTACCGGTACCGGTACCAAGAATCCTTGATTTTCGAGACCGGGATTTTCGGGACCGGAACCGGTCGGTACCGGTACGGCCCCGATGTCATCCCTAAGAAGACATTCAAAAAACTGTGACATTCGTGACAAAACGAGTTATATTATATTCACTATGTAGCAAGTAAACGATAAATTGGTTAATTCGTAGTGCTTAAACGAGTAACCGACCGATACTAATTATGACCTGTATACATACTGAGGGGTCATATACGAGTTATATATATATTATAGAGGCTAACATATTGATATATAGGCCCCAGTACGTTTAAAACTCTTTAAACGAAAAAGGTTTCGTTTATCGATACGCTATAAGCTTAAATGCAATCGTTAATATCAAAACGAGCATTGTAGCATCCGTTAAGCCGAAAAAAATTAATAAAACACTTATATGACATGTTCTAAGCAATCCGTGAAATATTTTGTAATTTTACAACGAGTCAGTACGTTTTTCTTATTTTACAAAAAGAAGCTGAAAAACACTCGTTTTCGCGCTGGTTTTCGCACCCGAACTAGTTTTCTTGCAAAAAAACCGAAGAATTAAATTTTGGACCGACGTTTACGTATGGCACGAATACCGAGGCACCATTGGGCCAAAAAGGAGGCCCAATGGGCCTTATATGCTTGCGGCCGCAACTAAGGGGAAAGGCCCACCCCTTTACAATATAACATATAGTAAATATTAATAAGATATTTATAAAAACAAATTCCAGAAATCAGCAGAACATACTCTTCTTCATCAAGCTTCATCAAAACCCTAAGGTAAATATTGATTTTTACATTGATTTTAACCATGATTAACATAGTTTAACCATGAAAAATTAATCCTTGATTAGTTTTAAACATGTTTAACCATCCAAAAATCATAAAAATCAAGTAAAATCATGTTTTGATGTTAGACATGTTTACAAACCAGGAACATATACTTTTTTGGTCAAAAACGCGGATTAGAACATGAATACAACGTTTTTGCGGTTTGAAAGTTCGGTTTGAACCCAAAACCGAAACCCTAATTATCAAGGCTGTCACATGGATGATTTATGCTTGGTTTGATGTTATATGATATGTAGATACACTGAGTTTGCAATCCGAGACCCGGAAAGTCGTTTAAGCTAGCAAAACTCATCGAAAACCGACAAGGTAAACCCGTAACACTCGTTTAAGGGCTTTTTAGTATTAGGTTATGACGTGCTTTTTGTTTGCTTGTGAAAATTTTTAGGGAAATTAGGGATCATTTAAATGAGTCCCTTTTCAAATTTGGTAATTGTTCGATAAACGGAGAATATTTGGTGAATTTATTTCCGTTTATGAGCGTTTATTTGGGAAAAATATCTAAACATATTGAAAAATTATGAAACTTGGTTTTGGTGATTAATATGTGATGGTAAGATCACTGGTAATGTTTGGGGATCATTGGAAATGCCTAAGTATGGTTTGTGAAATTATGATTTAACCGAATTTTAACAGCAGAAAAACGCACAAAAATGCATTTTGTCAAAAGAGTTAGGTTTTGGGGATTTTGCAGGGGCTATGTAATAACATTGAGGCCATTTGTAAAAATTATCGGATTTTTCGGGGGTCGTTTGATATAAACGGGCCATTTATTACACGATTATAACCTTTTAAATGAATTTTTATAAATAAATAATTAATCATAAAATTTTTGAAAATATTTTTATAAAATTCTCCATATTTTAATGTATTTTTAAAAAAATATACATAATTTATATATAAGTACATTTTTAGTTATGATTAATCAAAGATTTAAATTATAATTGTTTTAACGAAACCGGCAGTTTTGTGTTTAACGGACTGACTGGTATGTCAAAATGTCAAAAGTAGTCAAATATCATATTTTTGAATGAAATTGATAAAAACAAACTTTTTACGAGAATTCAGGACAATTCGGGTGGATTGTACGCGTTTTGTATAATCAAACCCGTGGGAAAACGAAAACGAACCCTGCGATCAAACCAGATACCGAAACCTTAAAATTCTTTAATAAATCAAATCATTTTATCAATCAATATATTTACTTAAGTTTATGTGATCTTACCTAATCCCGAAACGCATAAACGATCAACTTGGCTAGGCTCGGGAAACGGTGAAACTGAGCCAAATCTAGTTTTAAACATTTCATAGTATACAACGTAACAATCTAAGACTATGGTCATGTTCTGGGCCTAACAGCTATACCCAGATTAGTTATACAGCCCGATTTAGCCTAAACATTGTACTAGTATTAACGATACGATACCGTTTAAAGGAATCAGGCTATAAGCGAGGCACCTGACCTATTGATACATAATTTCTGTGCGAACTACGATAAGGTGAGTTTCACTACCTCCACTTTCTAAACTATGTTATGAACTTTTGGGGTGGAAAACATGTTTACATATACTTATATATTTGAAAACGCGTGATGATGTGAATTATCTAAGTACTAACACTTGAAAGTCCCCACAAACACAAGTGATTAACTTCGTGCCGGTGACGTGTGGATAGTACTATCGGTTTGACAAACCCAACTGACAGAGCCGGTGGGGTATGCCGGAACATGTTAACCCAGTTGCACATTGTCATTTAAACTTGTTACATACTGCTATGTGGTGTTAGACATAGTACATACTTGGGGCAAAGTGACTGTTAAATGCCAACGGGAGTGCATGGGCAGGGGTGGCCATGTGTTTTAGCTCGTTTCGGTTTCACTTGTGGCTTAGTATAATACATCATACACATACATGTATACATACACACTGTAAACTTTACGAACTCGTATACTGATTTCGTTGATACTCGTGAAACTTGAAACTCACCAACTAGACGTAGTTAACCCGTTTTAACATGCTTTTCAGGTAAAGCAAAGGTGGAATGATTTGCTTACGTTCTTGGTGTTAGGAATGAAGTTGAATAGCTGTGAATAGACGCAGATATATATAATATTGAATAAGAAGCTCATAAACCGGTTATGTGATTCTCATCTAGTTTGTAAACATAGTACCAACCCATGTAATATGATGTAAATTAGTTTGTGAATTTCTTTATAAACAATGTTGTTGATACCAGTATTATCTGTTACATTCCCGTTTTACGCTTCCGCAACTACCTAGTCGGGGTGTGACAAAAACCGCTTTCCGTACTCGATATGGACATTTCGAATTTTTGGTCATGCTCTTCGGGTTAACCAATGCACCCGCGGTGTTTTTGGATCTCATGAACCGTGTTTGCAAACCATTTCTTGATAAATTCGTTATTGTCTTTATTGATGACATTCTCATCTTTTCCAAGACCAAAGCCGAACATGAACATCATTTGCGTTCCATTCTCGAGCTCCTTAGAAACGAACGACTCTACGCCAAATTCTCCAAATGCGAATTTTGGCTACAAGAGGTTCAGTTTTCGGGTTATATCGTAAAAGACAAATGTATTCATGTTGATCACGCTAAATTGAGGCCGTTAAGGATTGTAAAACTCCAACAACTCCCACGGAAATTTGATCCTTCCTCGGTTTGGCCGGATATTATCGGCGTTTCATTCGGATTTTTTCCAAAATCTCTTTGGATCGATAGGGCGATCTTGGTAGCTGTGATAGCTGTTCTTGCTTGGTTGGTTTATCTTGTACGTATGGATAAATAGAATAGAATAGTATATTTGGTTGTACATAGTATTTTGACTTCCCATGCAGCAATTTTGTAACAACATGTTGGGCTGGCTTGGGAGTTGTTTACAGTTTGGTACTATTACAAGCACTGGCCCTTATCGGGTTAAGTCTATATGTCACTTAGTAACAAATTTTGATACGCATATATAAGCGCTGGCCTATACCAGGTTAAGCCTATGAGCTAATTTTGGATGCATATGTACAGTAATGATTATAATTAATACAAATGTGTTTTCTTTGGCATAGTTGTGTGTTGTGAATTTGTAATATCGTAAAGTTGTGCTGGTTATAGTGAAACGATATTAATTATTATATAATTGATTATTTTATAGAATGGCCCCGAAGAAAGCAAACCCTTTGTCTGAGGCGGAAGTGGCCGCAATGATTGCTCGTCAACTACAAGCAGTGATACCAACAATTGTAGCACAAGTCACTGCAGACATACGTGCTAACAATACTGTTAATCAACCTACGAGCACCACCACGGCTACTGCTAATATACCTCCGCCGGACACTAATGTAGCCCCGGGTGTTACTACCCCGGTGAATACTGATAATGTTATAAACACTAATAAGACTCGCCCGACTGTTAATGTTGTTGGGAACCCTGAAACCGTTTTGAACCCAAATAATGTCAAGAATTCAAACCCCGTACCGGTTATCAACCCAATTGTTAATAATAACACTCAACCAAATACTGGTAATGATCGTAATAATCCCGAACCCCCACGTCAGGAGTACGTATACAAACAATTTACATCATGTAAACCGATTGAGTTTAAGGGTATTGAAGGACCTAGCGGGTTGGTCAAATGGATAGAAAAGACCGAATCCGTAACTAATATCAGTGAGTGTCCACCGAACCGCGTGGTCAAATTTGCTACCAGTATGTTTCTAGACTAAGCGCTGATGTGGTGGAATACGGTAGTCCAAATAAGGGGACAAGATGCTATTAATCGTATGTCATGGACTGAATTAAAAACCCTCATGCTAGAGCATTTTTGTCTTAAAAGTGAGATTCAAAGGTTGGAACACGAGTTATGGAATCTGGAAATGAAAGGAGCGGACCATGTGGGATACACGAATCATTTTAACGAACTGTCCCGCTTAGTTCCGTGGTTAGTTACACCGGAAGCGAAGCGAATTGAACGTTATATCTGGGGACTGACCCCTGCTGTGAGAAGTATAGTGAATTTAGTAGCCCACCCAACATTAGAAAGTGCTGTATCTCAAACGGGTGTCGTTACTTTTGATCTGATGAGAAGTGGAGTGATAAAGATGCCAGGTGAAACAACAAGTTTAAAACGAACTGATTATGGGACAAGGATGCAAGGAAACCCTCAAAACAAATGGGCCCGTCCGAATACCTGAAGTTATGCCATGACCAGTTATAATGTAAAACAAGAGACCTATAAAGGGACGTTACCAAAGTGCAGAAGATGTAACTTTCATCATGTGGGTGATTGCAAACCGATCATTTGTCAGAAGTGTGGAAGAACGGGACACTATGCCCCCAACTGTAGAACCCCCACCAACACTATTAACCGTCCACCGCAATCAACTCAACTACCTCGACCTCAACCAACCCGCCCACAACTCAACCAAAAAACCCCACCTACCACGAACCTCCGTTCCTGCTATGAATGTGGCAGTACGGAACACTTTCGGAGATACTGCCCCAATCTGAACCAGGGTGCAAGGAGAAGGCAAAACCAAGCACAAGCATCAACCTCCAACGCAGCTAGGGGACACGCGTTTGTATTAGGATCGGGTGAAGCACGTCATGATCCGAATGTGGTGGCAGGTACATTCTTAGTTTCGGGTCAGTATGCTTCAGTCTTGTTTGATACGGGTGCCAATAGGAGTTTCGTATCTGTTAACTTTTTAACCTTGGAAAATATGCCGGTGAGTGAGCTAACGAAACCCTATACTATAGAACTTGCTAATGGTAAGTCTATACTAGTTAAACGAATAGTCCGGAATTGTTCCCTTATCCTAAATGACCACCCATTTCTTATCGACTTACTTCCAGTGGAATTAGGAAGTTTTGATGTCATAGTTGGTATGGACTGGTTGCCTAAGTATAACGCTGAAATTTATCTGTAAGGATAAGACTGTTAGGATACCTCTTCCGAATGATGAGGCTATGACTGTTCAAGGTGAGATTTCTGGTACTATGTTGCCTCTCGTATCCCAACTTAAGGCATTAAAGTATTTGCGCCAAGGTTGTACATTATACTTGGCGAGCGTAACAGTTAAGGAATCCGAGGAAAAACGAATGGAAGACATCCCAGTGGTACACGAGTATTCAGATGTATTCCCCGATGAGTTGCCTGGTTTACCACCGACCCGACAAGTTGAATTCTGTATTGAGTTGATACCGGGAGCAGCACCCATTGCTAAGGCACCTTACCGACTTGCACCTTCTGAAATGCAAGAACTGTCCATCCAGTTACAAGAATTACTGGACAGGGGTTTTATCCGACCTAGTTACTCACCGTGGGGAGCACCAGTGTTATTTGTAAAGAAGAAAGATGGGAGTTTTCGAATGTGTATTGATTACCGAGAATTGAATAAAGTGACTATAAAGAATAGATACCCCTTACCTTGAATTGATGACTTGTTTGATCAGCTCCAGGGTGCGAAGTATTTTTCAAAAATTGATCTTAGATCTGGTTATCATCAAGTAAGAATTCAGGAAGAAGACATACCAAAAACAGCTTTCCGAACTCGGTATGGTCACTATGAATTTTTGGTTATGCCGTTTGGGTTGACAAATGCACCTGCAGTGTTTATGGACCTCATGAACCGAGTTTGCAAACCTTACCTTGACAAGTTCGTGATAGTGTTTATCGATGACATTTTGATATATTCGAGAAGTAAGGAGGAACATGAACAACATTTGCGGGAAATCTTAGAATTATTGAGGCAAGAGAAGTTATACGCAAAGTTGTCCAAATGTGAATTTTGGTTACAAGAAGTACAGTTTTTGGGGCACATTGTGAACCATCAAGGGATCCAAGTAGACCCAAGTAAAATTGAGGCCATTAAAAATTGACAAGTACCTAAGTCACCAAGAGAAATTCGTCAATTCTTAGGACTAGCCGGGTATTATAGAAGATTCATTGAAAACTTTTCAAGTATTGCCCAACCTCTAACCCTCCTAACTCAAAAATATCGAGCGTATGAATGGGGAGAAGAACAAGAAATGGCCTTCCAAACGTTAAAACAGAAGTTATGTGAGGCTCCAATATTAAGCCTTCCAGATGGAAATGATGAATTGGTGGTATATTGTGACGCATCTCGTAAAGGTTTAGGATGCATACTGATGCAAAGAAAGAAAGTAATAGCATATGTTTCCCGACAATTAAAAGTACATGAAAAGAATTATACGACCCATGATTTGGAAATAGGAGCAGTTATCTTTGCATTGAAGATTTGGAGACATTACTTGTATGGCACCAAATGTACCATCTATACTGATCACAAAAGCCTACAACACATATTTGATCAGAAAGAGCTAAACATGAGGAAAAGGAGATGGGTAGAACTGTTAAATTATTATGATTGTGAGATTAAATACCATCCGGGTAAGGCCAACGTAGTAGCTGATACTTTAAGCCAAAAAGACAGAGTCAAACCATTAAGGGTACGAGCACTCAGAATGATTGTTCAAAGTAGCCTAACCGAACAAGTTCGTGTTACACAAGATGAGGCTTTGAAGACAGATCAACTAGAAAAAGAAAAACTACATGGGAATGAAAGGAATTTTGAGAAGAAAATTAATGAAGTATATTATTACAAAAACCGGGTCTGGATTCCAACACTTCGTAAACTCCGAAAGTTGATTCTTGATGAAGCACATAAGTCCAAATATTCTATTCATCCAGGTACTGATAAGATGTATAAAGATGTTAAAGAATTTTACTGGTGGCCTGGCATGAAAAAGGATATAGCCGTGTATGTAAGTAAATGTGCAACATGTGCAAGGGTGAAGGCGGAATATCAAAAACCTTCGGGAATGTTACAACAACCTGAAATCCCACAATGGAAATGGGAACAAATTACCATGGACTTTGTGACGCACCTTCCTAAAACCTCCCGAGGACACAATGCTATCTGGGTAATTGTTGACCGATTAACCAAATCCGCACACTTTATTCCCATCCATAACAACTACACCACCGAAAAACTCGCTCAAATTTACATCGATGAAATTGTATCCCGACACGGAGTACCTCTTTCAATTATTTCAGATCGAGACAGTCACTTTACTTCACATTTCTGGCAAGCAGTACAAGAAGCCTTAGGAACCCGAATCGACCTAAGTACGGCTTACCATCCCCAAACCGATGGTCAATCCGAATGAACCATCCAAACCTTAGAAGATTTACTTCGTGCTTGTGTACTGGACTTCAAAGGGAATTGGGATCAACACCTCCCGCTCATTGAATTCTCTTACAATAACAGTTATCACAGTAGTATACAAGCAGCACCTTATGAAGCCTTATACGGGCGAAAATGTAGGTCACCACTATGTTGGACGGAAGTGGGTGATACCCAAATTTCAAGGTCATATGTAATTCAGGAAACCACCGATAAGATTCACCAGATTAAGCAAAAATTGAAAGCTGCCCGCGACCGACAAAAGAGTTATGCCGATGTTCTCAGAAAACCGTTATCTTTTGAAATAGGTGATAAGGTGTTTTTAAAATTATCGCCGTGGAAAGGTGTTATAAGATTTGGAAAGACTGGTAAACTAGCCCCGAGATACATCGGACCTTTCGAGATTATTGCAAATATTGGTCCCGTAGCTTACCGATTAAAACTACCCTTAGAACTGAGCACTATTCACGACGTGTTTCATGTATCGAATCTGAAAAAGTGTTTGACTGATGAAACCACAATAGTACCACTGGAAGATGTTCAGATCAACGAAAAGCTCAACTTCGTAGAGGAACCGGTAGAAATTATGGACGGGAAAAACAAACAGTTACGACACAACAAAATTTCATTGGTAAAAGTTCGGTGGAATTCAAAACAAGGACCCGAATATACTTGGGAACGAAAGGACGAATTCCGAAAGAAATACACACACCTGTTCCCTAAAAAGAAAACCGATGACACATTAAATTTCGAGGACGAAATTTCTTAACGGGGGGAGAATGTGACATTCGTGACAAAACGAGGTATATTATATTCACTATGTAGCAAATAAACGATAAATCGGTTAATTCGTAGTGCTTAAACGAGTAACCGACCGATACTAATTATGACCTGTATACATACTGAGGGGTCATATACGAGTTATATATATATTATAGAGGCAAACATATTGATATATAGGCCCCAGTACGTTTAAAACTCTTTAAACGAAAAAGGTTTCGTTTATCGATACGCTATAAGCTTAAATGCAATCGTTAATATCAAAACGAGCATTGTAGCATCCGTTAAGCCGAAAAAAATTTATAAAACACTTATATGACATGTTCTAAGCAATCCGTGAAATATTTTGTAATTTTACAACGAGTCAGTACGTTTTTCTTATTTTAAAAAAAGAAGCTGAAAAACACTCGTTTTCGCGCTGGTTTTCGCACCCGAACTAGTTTTCTTGCAAAAAAAACCGAAGAATTAAATTTTGGACCGACGTTTACGTATGGCACAAATACCGAGGCACCATTGGGCCAAAAAGGAGGCCCAATGGGCCTTATATGCTTGCGGCCGCAACTAAGGGGGAAGGCCCACCCCTTTACAATATAACATATAGTAAATATTAATAAGATATTTATAAAAACAAATTCCAGAAATCAGCAGAACATACTCTTCTTCATCAAGCTTCATCAAAACCCTAAGGTAAATATTGATTTTTACATTGATTTTAACCATGATTAACATAGTTTAACCATGAAAAATTAATCCTTATTAGTTTTAAACATGTTTAACCATCCAAAAACCATAAAAATCAAGTAAAATCATCTTTTGATGTTAGACATGTTTACAAACCAGGAACATATACTTTTTTGGTCAAAAACGCGGATTAGAACATGAATACAACGTTTTTGCGGTTTGAAAGTTCGGTTTGAACCCAAAACCGAAACCCTAATTATCAAGGCTGTCACATGGATGATTTATGCTTGGTTTGATGTTATTTGATATGTAGATACACTGAGTTTGAAACCCGAGACCCGGAAAGTCGTTTAAGCTAGCAAAACTCATCGAAAACCGACAAGGTAAACCCGTAACACTCGTTTAAGGGCTGTTTAGAATTAGGTTGTGACGTGCTTGTTGTTAACTTGTAAAAATTGTCAGGGACATTAGGGATCATTTAAATGAGTCCCTGTTCAAATTTGGTAATTTTTCTATAAACGGAGAATATTTGTTGAATTTATTTCCATTTTTGAGCGTTTATTTGGGAAAAATAGCTAAACATATTGAAAGATTATGAAACTTGGTTTTGGTGTTTAATATGTGATGGTAAGATCACTGGTAAAGTTTGGGGATCATTGGAAATGCCTAAGTATGGTTTGTGCAATTATGATTTAACCGAATTTTAACAGCAGAAAAACGCACAAAAAGGCATTTTGTCAAAAGAGTTAGGTTCTGGGGATTTTGCAGGGGCTATGTAATAACATTGAGGCCATTTGTAAAAATTATCGGATTTTTCGGGGGTCGTTTGATATAAACGGGCCATTTATTACACGATTATAACCTATTAAATGAATTTTTAAAAATAAATAATTAATCATAAAATTTTTGAAAATATTTTTATAAAATTCTCCATATTTTAATGTATTTTTACAAAAATTTACATAATTTATATATAAGTACATATTTAGTTATGATTAATCAAAGATTTAAATTATAATTGTTTTAACGAAACTGGCAGTTTTGTGTTTAACGGACTGACTGGTATGTCAAAATGTCAAAAGTGGTCAAATATCATATTTTTGAATGAAATTGTTAAAAACGAACTTTTTACGAGAATTCCGGACAATTCGGGTGGATTGTACGCGTTTTGTATAATCAAACCCGTGGGAAAAAGGAAACGAACCCTGCGATCAAACCAGATACCGAAACCTTAAAATTCTTTCATAAATCAAATCATTTTATCAATCAATATATTTACTTAAGTTTATGTGATCTTACCAAATCCCGAAACGCATAAACGATCAACTTGGCTAGGCTTGGCAAACGTGAAACTGAGTCAATTCCAGTTTTAAACATTTCATAGTATACAACGTAACAATCTAAGACTATGGTCATGTTCTGGGCCTAACAGCTATACCCAGATTAGTTATACAGCCTGATTTAGCCAAAACACTGTACTAGTATTAACGATACGATACCGTTTAAAGGAATCAGGCTATAAGCGAGGCACCTGACCTATTGATACATAATTTCTGTGCGAACTACGATAAGGTGAGTTTCACGACCCCCACTTTCTAAACTATGTTATGAACTTTTGGGGTGGAAAGCATGTTTACATATACTTATATACTTGAAAACGCGTGATGATGTGAATTATCTAAGTACTAACACTTGAAAGTCCCCACAAACAAAAGTGATTA
Source organism: Bidens hawaiensis (assembly GCF_021521415.1). Classification (NCBI taxonomy): domain Eukaryota; kingdom Viridiplantae; phylum Streptophyta; class Magnoliopsida; order Asterales; family Asteraceae; genus Bidens; species Bidens hawaiensis. Next base: position 199,655 of record NW_027493114.1, on the reverse strand, counting down.
ACTTCGTGTCCGTGACGTGTGGATAGTACTATCGGTTTGACAAACCCAACTGACAGAGCCGGTGGGGTATGCCGGAACATGTTAACCCAGTTGCACATTGTCATTTAAACTTGTTACATACTGCTATGTGGTGTTAGACATAGTACATACTTGGGGCAAAGTGGTTGTTAAATGCCAACGGGAGTTCATGGGCAGGGGTGGCCATGTGTTTTAGCTCGTTTCGGTTTCACTTGTGGCTTAGTATAATACATCATACACATACATGTATACATACACACTGTAAACTTTACGAACTCGTATACTGATTTCGTTGATACTCGTGAAACTTGAAACTCACCAACTAGACGTAGTTAACCCGTTTTAACATGCTTTTCAGGTAAAGCAAAGGTGGAATGATTTGCTTACGTTCTTGGTGTTAGGAATGAAGTTGAATAGCTGTGAATAGACGCAGATATATATAATATTGAATAAGAAGCTCATAAACCGGTTATGTGATTCTCATCTAGTTTGTAAACATAGTACTTACCCATGTAATATGATGTAAATTAGTTTGTGAATTTCTTTATAAACAATGTTGTTGATACCAGTATTATCTGTTACATTCCAGTTTTACGCTTCCGCAACTACCTAGTCGGGGTGTGACAAAAACCGCTTTCCGTACTCGATATGGACATTTCGAATTTTTGGTCATGCTCTTCGGGTTAACCAATGCACCCGCGGTGTTTTTGGATCTCATGAACCGTGTTTGCAAACCATTTCTTGATAAATTCGTTATTGTCTTTATTGATGACATTCTCATCTTTTCCAAGACCAAAGCCGAACATGAACATCATTTGCGTTCCATTCTCGAGCTCCTTAGAAACGAACGACTCTACGCCAAATTCTCCAAATGCGAATTTTGGCTACAAGAGGTTCAGTTTTCGGGTTATATCGTAAAAGACAAATGTATTCATGTTGATCACGCTAAATTGAGGCCGTTAAGGATTGTAAAACTCCAACAACTCCCACGGAAATTTGATCCTTCCTCGGTTTGGCCGGATATTATCGGCGTTTCATTCGGATTTTTTCCAAAATCTCTTTGCCTCTTACCTCACTCACTCATAAGGGAAAACCATTCGATTGGGGTGCGAAACAAGAAGAAGCCTTTCATACTCTCAAGGACATGCTTTGCAATGCTCCCGTTCTAACCCTTCCCGATGGAAACGACGATTTTGTTGTATTTTGCGATGCATCCCATCAAGGTCTTGGTTGTTTTCTCATGCAACGAGGTTAAGTCATCGCTTACGCATCAAGGAAACTTAAGGTCAACGAAAAGAATTACACGACTCATGATCTCTAACTTGGTGTCGTCGTTTTTGCTCTCAAAATCTGGAGACTTTACCTTTACGGTACAAAATGTGTTGTGTTTACCGACCACAAAAGCCTTCAACATATTTTTGACCAAAAAGATCTCAACATGAGACAACAACGATGGGCCGAATTACTTAGTGTTTACGATTGCGAGATTCACTACCATCCCGGTAAAGCGAATGTTGCCGACGCCCTAAGTCAAACGGTTAATGTTAAATCTGTTATGCTCTTAAGCGTTGTTGTTCAAACCGACCTTCAAATTCGTGTCTTTCAAGCTCAGCGTATCTCCGTTGAAGAAGGTAACATGTACGACGAAATGTCATGTGGAGCCGAACTTCAACTCGAAACTAAACCCGATGGCATTTTGTACTTTCTCAATAATTTGTGGGTTCCCGATCGTGATGACCTTCGTACTTGTATACTCGACGAAGCTCACAATTCGCGGTATTCTGTTCATCCCGGTGCGGATAAAATGTATTTCGATCTTCGTACTACCTTTTGGTCGCCGGGTATGAAAAATGACGTAGCGTTGTATGTATCTAAATGTCTTACTTGCTCAAAAGTCAAAGCCGAACATCGAAAACCCTTTGGCCTACTCGAGCAACCACCGATTCCCGTTTGGAAATGGGAAGACATTGCTATGGACTTTATCACTAAACTACCCAACATCCAAAAAGGAAATGATAGCATTTGGGTGATCATTGATCGTTTAACCAAGTCTGCTCATTTCATTCCGATCCACGAAAAGTATTCTGCCGAGCAACTTGCTCAAATCTATGTTCGGGAAATTGTGTGCCGACACGGTTTATCATTGTCTATCATCTCCGATGGCGATGCTCGTTTTACCTCTCATTTTTGGCGATCACTTCAAGAAACCTTGGGAACACGTCTCGATCTTAGCACCGCTTATCATCCTCAAATGGACGGACAATCCGAACGTACGATTTAAACACTCGAGGATATGTTACGAGCGTGTGTTCTTGATTTCGGTGAGAAATGGGATTCTCACATTCCTTTCATCTAGTTTTCTTATAATAACAGTTATCATTCTAGCATCGAGATGGCTCCTTTTGAAGCTCTTTACGGTCGTAAATGTCGTTCTCCGATTCGTTGGAACGAAATCGGTTGAAGCTCAAATAACGGGACCTGAAATGGTCCAAGAAACCACCGACGTTATCGATCAAATCCGTAAGAACCTCCTAGCCGCTAGAGGTCGTCAAAATAGTTACGCCGACAAAGGCGAAAAGCGATAGAATTTAATGTTGACGATTTTGTCCTTCTAAAAGTATCTCCTTGGAAGGGGGTAGTCCGTTTCGGAAAGAAGGGTAAACTAGCTCTTCGTTTCTTTGGTCCTTTCAAAATTCTTGAACGTGTTGGGAAGGTAGCTTATCGACTCGAACTACCAGCAAATCTTACCGGTGTTCATCCGACTTTTCATGTTTCAAATCTTAAAACGTGTTTAGCCGAGGGTAATCTCCATATATCTCTCGACGGAGTGCATGTCGATGAGTCGATGATCATGGTTGAACGACCCATTGAAATCATGGATCGCAACGAGAAGAAAACCAAGCGTAGTCGTATTCGGTTAGTCCAAGTTCGATGGGAATCACGGCGCGGCGCAGAGTTCACTTGGGAACGAGAAGACACAATGAAGGAGAAGTATCCACACTTGTTTGCATCATAATCTTCATCTTAATTTCGGGACGAAATTTCCTAAAGTATGGGATTCTGTGAAATTCGTCAATTTCGGGTCTTTTTTTGTATTCGTTTTTGTACTCGTTTATCATGTAAACCGACCCGTTTTGTAAACCGAAACCTTCGATACAATCAAAATGATAGATTTTATGATACATTTTTTTATATATGTTGGGTCTCGAAAACACTCTTTCTGGTCCCTAAAATGCCTTAAAAACGCTTAAAACCAACTCCGGGGGCCAAAACTGCCAACTTTGAAAGCTCAGGATTTTCCCTCCGTGACCTTAACGTCGCGCAAAGGTCAATGGCAAAGACCTTAGCTCCGCGCTAAGGGGAGTATGCACCAGCAGCTCTTGTTTTGTGGTTTGTGCTATTATCCAATCCGAATTTTGCCCATTAGATCTCATGCTTAACCCTTTCAACCTTATCCTATATATACCCACCCTCATGCTTCGTTAATCTCGGCTCACACTTCATTTTCTCTCTCAAATTCAAGATCTTTCAAGGCTTTGTTCATTAAACGCGTCGTTCCGGTTAATCTCCATATTACCAATCTTTCAAGTTTATTACTTGAATGTGAGTACTTTCATACCCCGTTTTTCATCTTTCATTTTGGGGGTGATATTGCATATTTATTCAAACTAAATGCTTTATACTTGAATCTTAAACCACAAACTTTATTGTATACTTTACTTAAAAAAATGCTCGATTTGGTGTTCTATGTTTACATGCCTATATGCTAATGTGTTTACCGCCTTTGGAGGGTTGATTCATAAATCCTTAGCTATTTGGTATTATCTTATGACAATGTGTCGTTAATGTATTCTTATTAACGATTTCATACAAAATCCTAGACTATTTGGTATTCTCTTGTAGCAAGGTGTCGCTAATATATTCCTATTAGCGATTTCCTTTATCCAAATTATTGCTTTTATTTATTGTTTCGTATACAAGTTGTGGAATTTCCTATTATATACATATTGTTCAAAAACTATGAAATTGCTCACCAACCTATGTGCTGACAAACTTTATTTTATGCAATGTTACAGGTTTGACTTTTGGTTGACTCGAGACTTGGAGAAAACGTAATCAATACCGTTAGGATATTAGCAAAAACGAACAATATATTATTTGCTATATTTGATTTCGGTTATATGAACATGTTATGTGACTTCTTATGATTTTGTGAAATTAAATGATTTAATTAAATATTATCACTTTAATAGTGTCTTGTGTATTTGAGCAATCGGTTGCACCCCGCCATGTTCTGCCGCTTTTGGTCGGGATGTGACAACAAGTCCTTGTGGCTTTGGAAGAAATTGACTTCATAGCCCGTCTAAACAATTCTTTCAGCAACAACTACAATCCAGGATGGATAAACCACCCATATTTTAGTTGGAAGGACGGAGGTAACACTCAAACTTTACCCGGATTCGAAAAAAGGCCGATGAATCAATCTGTTGGTGCATTATGTCAGTAGTTCATTGGTCTCGAGTCTATCATGGATGTAATCGTTACATTGTTTATTATGTCTTGATGAACTAGTTAGTTTTGTTATTTGGTTTTGGTGAACTTGTGTTCTGGAGAAGTTAGGGACAACTTCGCCTAGGGTGTTAGGCGAAGTTGTCGTGTTATATAAACCTAACTTACGCCGTTTGCTAGGGAATTTTTTGGCAGACCAGTTTTACGTTGATAGACTTGTTTGGTGTTTTGGTTCTTTACATCGAATAACAAGTAATCCTTTGTCCTTATGTGTTACGTGTTATTTATGTGTCTTTCGTGTAAACACTCGTATCGTATACGTAGGGGATTCCCCACCATCATGTTACGAGATACTCCTGTGTAGATCCGGCTGGGAACCTACAATTGGTATCAGAGCATTTGCTCGTGATTGTGTGGTTCAGGATTATCACATGAGTGTGAAGATAATTCCGATTGACTTTTGCGGAATCGTTTCATGTAAAAACACCGTTATTTTGTCCGTTTCTCTACAATACCCCCAAATCGCACACCCTATTACTCTCAAACCCTTCGAAATCAAAGATTCAGTCTAACAATCATAACAGATCAACCAGCGAAGTTGCCGTCAATTGTAACTAGGATTTTGGCGAAGATATAACATATGGCGAAGTTAAGGAACAGCGAAGTTATTTCACAGCGAAGTTAATTAGTGAACTTAAATCACAGCGAACTTAGCTAATACAATCTTAACTTCGCTACCTACTGTTCACAGAATAAAGTTGGTATAGTTTCAGCTCTCGTTTCGGTTTAATATGACGTAAATAAACATCACTGAACTAGTAAAGATGGAGGTTGAAGCTGGGTCAGCGACTAAAGCTCCAAAGTTACTTAAAGGCACTGATTTTGTTACGTGGAAAGACATATTTGAGCAGTATGTGAAATATCAAGATGCAAAGATGTGGGTATGTATTCAGGACGGATATATTCCTCCAACAACTGAGTTCGAAGGTCGTGAGCAACTAAAGAGGTATAATAAAATGGAGGACGATGAGAAGAAGATGTACGAGGCAGAAAGTAAGGCATTAGCAGCAATCACCATGGCACTACCTTAGGAAATTCTTCACACGTTCAGAAAGTACAAGTCTACTAGTGAATTATGGGAAGCATTGGAGAACCGCTATGAAGGTAATGTCAGAATTCGAAACTCCAAAACAAAGTTGCTGAAAACTCAGTTCTCAGTATTCAAGAACTTTAAGAATGAATCACTTGATGACATCATCACAAGATACTATCACTTAATGATTGAGTTGAATAACTACTCCATAGAATACACTGAGAGTGAGATTGTGGAAAAACTTCTTGATGCTCTTCCACCAAAATCGGAGATGTACACAGTTCTGATGAGAGAAGATAGAGAATTTGATAGCTTTGATTTAGAGAAAGTGTTCGACAAGTTACGTAATTATGAGCTTAATATGTTACGAAAAGAGACGCCTACTGATCAGATTCAGGATCCGGGAATGTATGGTGCAAAAGGCTCTCCAAATTCAATTTCTAAAACAGAGTCGACCGCTTATTACTCAGGCGGGGAACAAAATTCTACTCAAGATGGTCATGTGGTAATGAATGTGGATGGAGACATATGCTTTGTAGCAGGTGGAAGTAGTTCTTCAAAACCCCAATCCTCAGTCGGTAACTCTTCCTCTAGCTCTTCAAGTGTAAATTACTCAAAAATGCCTATGAGTGTAAAATCTGTTGAACAACAATTTGCTCTTTATGCCTCTTTCATTGTTTCTTATGAGAACTACATCAAAGGAAAGATAGTTGACCCTGCAACCTTGGATGAGGAATATGATCAGATAGATGCTGATGACATGGAAGAAATGGATCTGCAATGGCAAATGGCGATGATAGTGAGAAGGGTAAAACGGTTTATGAAGAAGACTGGACGAAAGTACGTGGGAGAGAGACCGGGATTTGAAAAGTCAAAGGTTCGTTGCTACAACTGTCAACAAAATGGACACTTTGCAAGAGAGTGTACAAATGAAAGAGTTGAACGTAGTCAGAACAGGCCTACTCAACAGAATGGGAATGGAAATGAAATAAAAGCCATGGTGTCTCAACAGAATGGTGGGTATAATTGGAACATCAAAGTTGAGGAGGTGATTGAGCAAGCAAATCTGGTGAATATCATGACTGGAAGATGTGACAAGGAACCAGTGGAGGATCAAGCGTACATGGCAGAAGTGAATGATCAACTCCTAGAGGAACAGTCGAATAGGACTGTGAACAACATGTGGGTTGTCGACAGTGGCTGTTCCTGGCACATGACGGGTAACAAGAAACTGTTACGTGATTGGAAAGCTGTACAGGGAGGAAGAGTTAGTTTTGCAGGAGAAAGTGGAGGAAAAATTTCTGGAATCGGTACTGTTACTAATGGGAGAATCAAGTTTGAGAAGGTTAATTTTGTGGAGAAGTTAAAGCACAATCTTATGAGTGTCTCTCAGATCTGCGACAAAGAATACACTGTGCACTTTACAAAGGATGAGGCACTCGTGCTTTATCCTGGTTTCAAGATTCCTGAAACCTGGGTGGTGATGAAAGCTCCAAGAGAGAAGAATACATATGTGATGGACATGAGGTCAACCAATATGGTGACGGAAAAATCATGTCTCTTGTCAAAAGAAACAGAGTCTGAGTCGGAATTGTGGCACCGAAGAATGGGTCATATCCATCTACACAAGATGAACTACATAGTCAAGAATGGGCTGGTACTTGGGGTTCCATTAAAGAATTTCAACTTTGAAGATCAATGTCTGTCATGCAAGAAAGGAAAGCAACACAAGAAACCACACCACTCCAAACTGATTAACTCAATTGTCACACCTTTAGATTTGCTTCACATGGATCTGTTTGGTCCCATAAATGTTAAAAGCCTGGGTGGAGCGTCCTATTGCTTGGTTGTGACTGATGATTACTGACATTACTCATGGGCTTACTTTCTGAAAGCTAAAGATGAAACAGTGTAGTTGGTAATTAACTTGATTACCAAAGTGGAAAATATTGTTGGGGGAAAGGTCAAGTTCATCAGAAGCGATAACGGCACAGAGTTCAAGAACTATCAAATGGAGATGTTTTGTCTGCAGCAAGGGATTGAGCATCAGTTTAGCGCACCATATACTCCGCAACATAATGGAGTAGCTGAAAGGAAGAATAGAACTCTATCGAGGGCGCAAGGACTATGTTGGCATATGCTAAACTTCCCGTGGTGTACTGGGCTGAGGCTGTTGCCACGGCCTGCTATATCCTTAATCGTGTTTTGACTGTTAAAAGATTAAATAAAACCTGTTATGAATTAATGCATGGTCGAAAGCCAAATCTGAAAGGTCTTGAACCTTTTGGGTCCCCATGTTCGATCTTAAAGACTAATTCAAAATTTGGTGAAAAAGCTGACGAAGGTATTCTTGTTGGCTACGTAGTTGGGTCACCCAACAAAAGAGTTTTTAATCTATCCAACAATAAGGTTGAGGTGGTCTATAACATTGATATTACAAGTTACAAATCACCAAAGCCTAGCATGGGACCAGCAGAGGCTTTCGATTATGATAAATTATTTACATCTTTTAATTTGCCTTCTTTTGATTTTGCAGACACAGAAGAAAGGATGGCCACTCAGATGCTACTCGATGAAGAAGAGGCCATTATGCATCGTCCACAGTGTAATGAAAAACAAACCACCGTGTCAAGTGCTGTTGAAATTCCTGCTGTCTCAAGTGGTGATGACTTTTTCAATCTGTTTTACACTCAACACAATTCATATGTAGTCTCTCCGAATCTTGGAGAAGACTTAGAAGTTGGTCCTGTCCAAACCACCAAAATCCACAAGAATCATCCTTGGAGAATGTGATCGGTAATCCTTCCGATAGAGTGAGAACCAGAAGGAGCTTGGAAGAAAATACATGTGTGTATTCAAGCATTAAAGACACTGGTATTATGAACGAAGGCTTGTATGCCTGCTTTATTAGTCAGATTGAACCAAAGAACTATCAGATGGCATTGAAGGATAGCTTGTGGGTAGAAGCCATGCAGGAAGAATTGGCTCAGATTAACAAAATGGAAGTTTGGCAGTTGGTTGAAAAGCCACGAGATGTGAATGCAATCGCTACGAAGTGGGTATTCAAATGCAAGAGAGATGAGAAAGGGGTAATTGTCCGTAACAAGGCAAGATTAGTAGTCAAAGGATTTAACCAACAAGAAGGAATTGACTACAATGATGTGTTTGCTCCCGTAGCAAGACTGGAGGCAATTCGACTTTTCTTAGCCTTTGCTGCACACAAAGATATGAAAGTGTTTCAGTTGGATGTTAAAAGTGCTTTCCTAAATGGCAAGGTCGATGAAGTGGTATATGTCGAGCAACCTCCAGGCTTTCCTGATCCAGACTTTCCTGATCATGTGTACAAGCTCAGTAAAGCATTATATGGTCTACATCAAGCTCCAAGAGCTTGGTACGCGACCTTATCTGATTACTTGCTGGAGAATGGATTTGTGAGAGGAAAGATTGACAGTACATTGTTTGTTAAGTGGAACGGGAAGGACTTCCTTCTTGTTCAAGTCTATGTGGATGATATCATCTTCGGGGCATCAAAGATTTCAGTGTGTCAGGAATTTGAGGCGGTCATGAAGAAAAGGTTTGAGATGAGCGCGATGGGAGAATTAACTTTCTTTTTGGGATTACAGGTAGATCAGAAGAAGGATGGCATGTTAATTCATCAAACTAAATATGTTCACGATGTGCTTAAACGTTTTAAGATGGAAGAAAGCACCCCGTTTGACACCCCGACTTGTGTCAACCACAAACTAGGTGCTGACTCCGACGGTGATGAAGATGTGGATCCCACTCATTATCGGGCTATTATAGGTTCTTTGATATATTTAATTGCTTCCAGACCTGACATTATGTTTGCAGTTTGCCTTGTGCCCGTTTTCAGGCTAACCCAAAGGAGTCGCGCATGAAGGGAGTGAAGAGAATTTTGCGGTATCTTAAAGGAAAGCCTAAATTGGGTCTCTGGTATCCAAAAGGAGGAGAACTGGATCTGGTTGCATACACAGACTCAGACTATGGAGGATGCAACCAGAACAGGAAGTCAACAACTGGTGGCTATCAATTTCTAGGAGGAAGATTGGTGTCGTGGCAATGCAAGAAGCAGACTTCAGTGGCCATATCCACCTGTGAAGCAGAGTGCATGGAAGCATCAAACTGCTGCTCCCAGGTTTTATGGATACAACAACAAATGCGAGATTATGGTCTAAATTTCACTCAAACTCCTATTTGCATTGATAACACTATTGCTATCTCAGTAACTAACAATCCCGTTAAACATAGTAAAGCAAAACATATTGACATTCGTCATCATTTCATACGGGATTTTGCTGAGAAGAAATTAATCTTGCTTGAAAAGGTTGATTCACTGGATAACTTTGCCAATCTTTTTACAAAAGCTTTTGACCGGTCCCGTTTTCAAAACCTTATTGAGCTCAATGGAATGATCAATCCCGAGTGACCGTGTTCTTAAAAAAAACATCACTATCGCTGAGAATTATGTCGGTAGATTAAGTTTGAAGGACATGTTCCTGGATATGTTTGGTCCTTGTATCTACATGTAGATTCAAAGGATAGCCATTAACTCAATAACTGAAAGCAACTGGGGCAGTTTGTGATGAGTTTTTATTCCTTCGCTGAAAATTATGTCGATTATACTTAGTCGGAGGGACACATATTCATATGTGGTTGGTCCTGCTAATCCACTGGATTTTTAGGATAGCCATTTACCTAAAGACTTAGAAATGATCGGGGCGTCTGAATATAAAATTATTTTTTTTTGGGAAATGATATACTTTTTCAGTCTATAGCTTCTCATGAAGCTTCAAAAATTGGTGTTAAATTGAAAATTGATCCAACCTTTGGAAAATGATAGATAAATTGTTTTTGTGCGCCTAACGGGTGAAGTTATTAGGCTTAAAAGACTTTAGAACAGTCATTGTTTGGTACGGTAGCTTTCCATGGTGCGTAAAAGTACAAGTGATACAAATTAAATCTACTCGATTTACTATGGAGATTCATTTTGAAATGTGCATGTCTCCACATATATCTCTCCGAATGATAGTGTTGGTGCATAAATGTCAGTAGTTCATAGTCTAGTGTCTGTAATCGAGTCTGTAATGTTATTTATGTTTTTGTTTAAGCGAAGTTGTTAACAAGTTCGCCTAGGCAAACTTGTTGAACAAGCGAAGTTATGGACAACTTCGCCTGAACATATCAGGCGAAGTTGTCGTGTATTTATACTAGGTTACGGCTTAGTGTAAAGAGTGAATCGAGTTGATCTAAGCTGGTTTGAGTTCATTGTAACGTGAGGACGAGAGTCTGTATCAGTGATTCATATCACGTGAATTCAGTTATTAATATATAATGTGTTTCGGTTTATTCGTGTGTGTTTGTTTGATTTGCTTTCTATGCTCGTAACGATCTACGCAGGGATTCCGCACCTGAGTAGACCGAGATATCTCGTGTGATCCGTCCAGGGAACCTACAATTGGTATCAAAGCATTTGCTCGATTGTGTGGTTCGGGATATTCACGCGGGTGTAGAAATCGTCCCGTTTCGACTATTCGCGGGACGTGTTTTCTGTGTTTTTGATCATTCTTACCTCCTACCATCGTGTTCAAGCCTTTACACCGTCAAAAACCTCGTTAAAATCCGATTTACAGATCTGCAAATCTTCCGTGTTCATCAGGCGAAGTTGCCGTCACTGTGCGTAGGGTTTCGGCGAAGATATAAGGTTAAGCGAAGTTATCCACAACTTCGCCTACCTTCTCAAGTTCGCCTAACTCAAGCGAAGTTCTCTACAACTTCGCCTACCTCTTAAGTTCGCTTACCTCAAGCGAAGTTAAGAATCAGCGAAGTTAATCAGCAGTGTTATCAGCGAAGTTCTTCAGCGATGTTCTCTACAACTTCGCCTACTTCAAGCGAAGTTATCCGTAACCTCGCCTACAGTACTTTAATAAAAAAAAATTCTTAATTTTTCAGGTTTCTTACTTTTCGGGAAAGATGTCGTCGATCAACATCTCTGAGTTAGTGAAGATGGAAGTTGAAGCAGGGTCAGCTACCAAGGCCCCAAGATTGCTGAAGGGAACCGATTTCGTTGCATGGAAGGATCGGTTCATACAATACGTCAAATACCAGGATGCGAAGATGTGGGTATGCATCCAGGATGGTTATATTCCACCAGTTATGGAGTATGAAGGTCGTGATCAAATTAAAAAGTATAGTAAAATGGAAGAAGAAGAAGAGAAAAAGATGTATGAGGCCGAGAGCAAGGCTCATGCTGCTATTACTATGGCTCTTCCTCAAGAGATCCTTCATACGTTCAGAAAGTATACGTCAGCAAGAGAGCTTTGGGAAGCTCTTGAGAACAGATTTGAAGGGAATGTAGGAATCCGTGCTTCAAAGATAAAATTGCTCAAAACCCAGTTCTCAGTCTTCAAGTATTTGAAGAATGAATCCTTAGATGATATTATCACTCGATATTACCATCTGATGACTGAATTGAGCAACTATTCAATTTCCTACCGAGAAGAAGAAATAGTTGAGAAGCTTCTAGATGCTCTCCCACCAAAATGGGAGATGTACACTGTGCTGATGAGGGAAGACAAGGACTTTCCCACATATGATCTTGAAACGGCAGTCAACAAGCTTAGAACCTTTGAGCTTAACATGGTCAGAAAAGAGACACCTATGGATCAGGTTCAAGATCCAGGTATGTATGGAGCTAAAGTCAACACTAGCTCAGGATCGAAGACTGAATCTGCTGCCTACTACACAAAGGGAGAGTCGGGACCCAACTCATCACATGAGGGGCATGTGTCAGTTAACACAAATGGGGATGTTTGCTATGTAGCAGCTGGATCGAGTGGTTCTCAACCCCAGGTAAGCAAGAGTAGTTGCTCTCCAAGTTCTCCCAGCAACAACTACTCCAAGATGCCTATGAGTGTCAAGTCTGCTGAAGAGCAGTTTGGTCTCTATGCTTCTTTCATTGCTTCCTATGAGAACTACATTCAAGGGAAGATTGTTGATCCAGCTATGTTGGATGAAGATTACGATCAGATTGATGCTGACGATATGGAAGAAATGGATTTACAATGGCAAATGGCCATGATCGTGAGAAGAGTAAAAAGGTTTATGAGAAAGACGGGAAGGAAGTTTGTCGGTGGAAAGCCGGGGTTTGACAAGGCAAAGGTGAGATGCTACAATTGTCAACAAAACGGTCACTTTGCAAAGGAATGCAGGAATGAGCGTGTAGAACGAAGTCAGGGCAGGTCTACACAGCAAAGTGGAGGTTCTAAAGATTATAGTGCGATGATGTCCAGAGAAGATGGTGAATACAACTGGAACCTGCTGTCTAAAGAAACTTTTGAGCAAGCAAATTTGGCGAAGGTTGAAACTGAAGAAAGTGAGAAGGTTACCGGAGAGGAAAAAGCTCTTATGGCAGACGTTAATGACCAGCTCTCCGAGGTATGTTCTAAACTTACATGCTCTAAATGTGAAAACCTGTCTGAGCAATTAGCAACTATAACCGATCAGTATGTTAGGTTGGATGCTGAATTTAAAACCTTAAAAGAAGATCATCATTTTACAAAAGCAAGAGAAAATAGCTATAAAGTCAAAATAAAAGCTTGTGAAAAAGATGTTAAAAGTTTAAAAACAAAACTTGATGAAAAAATTGAAGTGATTGATTTAAGCTATGAAGTTTTGGAAGAAAAGACCAAACTAATTGCTGAGAGAGAAAAACAGATTGCTGACCACCAGGTGAAAGTGGTGGAACTGAATCGAAAACTGGAGCAGTTCAGAAATTCCTCTGCTATTCTTGATCACCTTGTTAGTGATCAAGGTTCCTCTGTCAAGAGGGGAGGAATCGGTTATCATGAGGTTCCACCACCGTACAATCACAATTACACTTTTAACCCTAGTGTTCAGAAATCTGTTGACTTTGAGGTTGCTCAGACAGTGCCAATTAAAGTAACTGTTAAAGAACCAAATGTTAGTAGAGACGAAACAAGTTCGCCTGTTTCAAGTGTTGAAATTTCTGATCCAAGTCCAGTCTCATCAGATTCGGATAAGTCATCCGAGTCTGGTAAGGCAAAAGAGGAGGTGATATTACCCAATGGTGGAGAGAAAGATAAGACGAATAAAAAGAGTACTCCACTAAACCCGTACGTCCCACCATATGTGAGACGAACGGGCGGTATTAAAGCCTCGACATCTAAAACACCGGTTGATAAAAAAGTTGAGCATAGGTGTTGTTTTAGATGTAATCAATTAGGACATCTTGTTGCAAATTGCCCTCTGAAGCAGCGATTCAGAGGTGTAAGGCCTACTAAAGCTGAGAATAAACCTAATAGTAATTATCATGCTGCTAAAAATGAAAACCACTTAAAATTCAAAAATGTGACTAATTCAGGTTTTCATATAAACAAATCTCAGTTTTACACTGCTAATAACCAAACCACAAGTTATAATTCTTTCAATTCACAAAGGTTTGGTAGGCCTCACAATCAATCTTCAAGGAGGTTTCCTAATAGGACTTACAGGAATTATCAAGATACTAACTTTTGAAAGCCAAAGTTTGGGATGTATAGATCCAAGACCAATTGGTCTTGGGTCCCTAAATTCTAATCTTTTGCTTTATTGTGCAGGAACAGTTGAACAGGGCTGCCAACAATCTTTGGGTTGTAGATAGCGGCTGTTCCCGGCACATGACGGGTAACAAATACTTGTTACACGATTTGAAACCTGTTCAAGGAGGGAGAGTGAGCTTTGCCGGTGAAAGTGGTGGCAAGATTACTGGAATGGGAACGGTGTCAAACGGAAAGATGACTTTGGAGAAGGTTAACTTTGTAGAAGAATTGAAGCACAATCTGCTGAGTGTGTCGCAGATCTGTGATAAGGAGTACACCGTTCATTTTACAAAGATTGAGGCGATTGTGTTGAAACCTGGTTTTCAGATACCAGAGGAGTGGATTGTGATGAAGGCTCCATGTGAAAGAAATACATATATTATGGATATGAGATCAACTGAAATGGCCACGGCAGAATCATGCCTTATGACAAAAGCGAGTGAATCAGAGTCCGAATTGTGGCATAGGAGAATGGGGCACATTCATCTTCGGAAGATGAACTGCTGCTCCCAGGTTCTTTGGATTCAACAACAGTTGCGCGACTATAGTCTGAATTTCTTACTTACACCTATTTGCATTGATAACACAGCTGCTATCTCAGTAACTAACAATCCCGTGAAGCACAGTAAAACTAAACATATTGACATACGTCATCATTTTATACGGGATTGTGCTGAGAAGAAACTGATTGTGCTTGAAAAGGTGGATACGCTTGATAATTTCGCTGATCTTTATACTAAAGCGTTTGACAAAACAAGATTTCAAAACCTTATCGAGCTGAATGGGATGATCAATCCCGAGTAACCATGCTTTTCATGTTATATTTAAAAAAAAAAAAAAAAAAAAAAACGTCACTATCGCTTAAAATATGTCGGTTACCTCAGTTTGAAGGACTTGTCTTCGGATATGTTTTGGTCCTCATTTTCTACTTGTAGATTTTGAGGATAGCCATTAACCAGATGACTGAAAGTGACAGGGGCGGTTTATGATGAGTTTTCATTCTTTCGCTTAAAATTAGTCGATCATACTTAGTTAGAAGGACACATACTAGTATGTGGTCGGTCCAGCTGATCCATTGGATCTTCGGGATAGCCGTTTACCTGAAGACTTTGTTTTGGTCGGGGCGATTAATGTTAAAATTTTTTTTTAAGGGAAATGAAATTATTTTTCAAGTCTACTACTTCGTAAGAAGTTCGTTAGCTATGTTTAACAGAAAATTGATCCAACCTTGGAAAATGATAGATATACTGATTTTGTGTGCTTAACTAGTAAAGTTATTAGGCTTAAAAGGCTTTAGGACAGTCATTGTATGTCATGGTAACTTTTTATGGTGCGTAAAAGTAGATGTGATACAAACTAAAACTACTTGATTTTACGTGGAAACTCCTTACGAGTTTTGCATGTCTTCATATATATCTTTCCGAATGATAGGCAGAAAAGCAATTACCCAGTCATACACGAGCCCGTAAGTGTTCTGATTCCCGTGAAGATAGCGTTTCAAGAAACTGCAGTGATCCAGATTCGGGACTTGCAGTTGGTTACTACTTTGAAGTCTATGTAAATGTTTATCATAAAAAAAAAAAAAAAAAAAAAAAAAAAAAAAAAAAAAAACTTATGAGTTATTGAAACATTTTAGAGTTCAACATATCAAGACTTCTTAATCATGGAGTAAGAAAGAGAACGAGAAGGAGATGAAGAGTAATTACAAACTTAATCAGACACTAAGGGTCGAGGTCAATTCGGGGTGACTTGGGGAAAGCCAAATATGCTTTGAGAATAGATAGGAGGCATCATAATCTCTGAGTTGTTGCCCACTTAATTTTTGAGCTTAATTGAACATAACTCGTATCACAGAAACGATGAAAACCATCTTAAGTTATTTACCTGCTTACAACCTGTTTCTTTATGTCATAATACAGCTAAACACGGATCTATGTGACAATCACGTAATTAGTATGATTCCTGTTCGGATCTTTTCTAAAACGTAGTAGTCCCTATCGAGACTGAAATTTGATCCCTTATACTTTATTTTTTAAAAGTTTCTTGTACTTAGTTAGTTTTATGATTTTATAACTGGTTACTTGGACTTGATCGTGTCATTTAATTCTTAAAGGGAAGTTTTAGAACTTAATTGCAAAATTTTCGAATTATATGGGTTGATCTTGTAAATATAGGCGATGTTGTTAAACAGACGAACTTGTGAATAACTTCGCCTAGGCGAAGTTAACCATAACTTCGCCTGTGTAACTCCGCCCCTATATAAAGAATACTTAAGGTCAACAGTTTCATTATTTTCAAACTCAGCGAACTTATCCTCCGACTTTTCAGCGAACTTATCTGAAATCTCGGCGAACTTGTCGTTTCGTTTCATACTTGTTCTTTTTCCCAGTTTCCGTTACGTTTCAAGGTTCGTGATGCCATTACATTGTATAATCATTGTTCTTCAATGATAATCAGTGGTCGTTTCGACCCGATTATGAACCTCGAACCGTCGGACCTTCAAATCGGACTTTCAAATCTTGTTGTTACGTGTTAATAACCAAACTGATCGTCAACATATCCTTAAAAGCTTGAGTTTAAGAGTCCTAAATCGTCAAAATACCCAGAAAACCTCAGATTTTCGAGTTTGAATCAATCTATCTGTCGCCGATTCATATTCAGGCGAACTTAGGGTTTCGGCGAAGTTATCCGTAACTTCGCCTGATGCTTATCTTCGCCTGAGGCGATGTTGTGGTGAGGCGAAGTTATCATTAACTTCGCCTGGACCTTTTAACTTATCAGTTATCAGACGAACTTAAAGCTGAAGCGAAGTTGTTCTTAACTTCGCCCCAACTTTAACTTCGCCTATACAGAAGTTATCACAACTTCGCTCTTGGTAATAAGCGAACTTGTGTTAAACCTTAACGTGTATCTAACTTGGTTCGTTTGTTGCAGATATGGCTGCAGTAGCAGGTGCTGGAGGTGCTGGAGGCGATGATGGAGATAACCAGAGGCAATTTTTTCCGGGTCACAATATGTACATTACCTTAGACCCGGAAGCGAGCGGAGTTGAAGACTACCGTGAGATCATCACATTCCTCATTCGCTCGAGGATATTCCACGCAATCACGACGACTCTGCCGATATCCTTACCCAATATCGAGGATTTCTGGCAGACGGTGGAATACGATTGCCGTGTTGAGCCCCCGGTTATGCGAGAAACCGTCAACAACCAAGAAGTTCAGTTCTCGTCTGAACAAATACGGGTGGCGTTACGTTTTGGAGAGGAGACTCGGGACGACCCAACTGACTTTGTGGCTCCGTTTCGTGATGGAGCATTCCTACGAATGGGATATTCTGGTCCCTTGGGCGATACCCAGAGACGGAAGGGGTTCTTGCTCGATCAGTGGCGCTTCCTCATGCACGTCATGATTGTGTGTATGTCTGGGAGGAAGGCGGGTACTGACGGAATGGGTGCGACCATGCAGTCAGCAATGACTGCTTTGACTTATAACAAACGTTATAGCTTTAGTCAGATGGTCTTTTATGAGATCGACAGACAGAGGAGGGCGATGGCTCGTGAGCGGTTCATAATGTATCCAAGATTCATCCAGATGATCTTGAACCATGTGGCTCCAAATTTGCCTCAACGACGCCCAATACGATACGTGGAGAGTGTGAGCAAACGTATCTTTGCTCAATGTCGTACTTCGAGTGCGAGGAGCAAGCCTGAACGTCGTCCAAGGCATACTCCACTCTTTGGGTTCTTAATAAACCCGGGGTATGTGCCAGCTCGGGGGGATGAGTTCAGAGACCCTCAACCACAACAGGCAGGAGCAACTCGAGATGTACCTACTGTGCCAGTGGTGTCGGCTGAGGAGGATGTAGACCTTGATGCTGCATTTGGCGGCCAAGGATTCTTCGACATGGACCGGTTTGATCCGCAAGAAGAGGTGCAGGTCTCTGCTGCACAGGTTCGGGAAGTGAATGTTACTAGAGCAGCTACGACGGTGGCTGACTCAGATCTTGATGATGTTATGGATGAGGCGAGAAGGATGTTGGTGAGACGAGAAAGGACGATTGGGAAGAGAAATAGGACAGTTGATGGTACTGAGTCAGAAGAAGAAGAAGAGGATATTCACAAGTTGATTAGACGTTTGAGACGTGAAAGGACAGGTACAGGTATGGGAGCTGGAGAGACTTCAAGGGTTATACGGTTCGCTCCATCCGCACTGTCAGGTATGTCGATTGTTCCTACTTCTGTACAAGTTACAAGCACCGCGGATGTTCCCGTGGTGGCTACATCAGCTGTCGGCATCCCATCCATCACACTACAGACGACGACTCCGGAGATTGTGTCGTTACCACCTCCAACGCTTACTCCTTCAGAGGTGGTGGCACAATTTGTAGAGTCTACCGTCGTTGCAACTGCAGGGTTGTCGGTCACGATACCACCTGCGGTTACGTCCACAACGTCTTCTGATGTCCCGGTTACATTCGAGATCCCTGTTGAGTATACTCAAGACACATCTAACATGAGGTTTGATTTCGATGCAACCCTCTCAGACTCGGAGAGAATAGCTGCACTTGAACGGGTCGTGGCAGAGCAATCGAGGATAAACTTTATCCAGACCCAGGCTATTCAGCGCCTTGTAGCAGAGAATCAACTACAGTCGTCCCTCCTGGTTGAACATGGGCGAATTATAGATGCTATGAAGGAGTTCTTGGCATCTCAGGGGGAGACAGGCTGTAGAGGCGACGAGTTAAGGACAAAGAAGAGAAATGATAGAGACGATGATCCCAATGCATCGAAAGATGCAGGTGGTGAGTTGCCAAGAACTACTCAAGCTCTTGGGACTTCCACAGCTCAGGGGGAGTCTGCAGGTGCAGTTGGTGGTGATGAGGTGGTGATGGTTGATGATGATGATGATGATGATGTGATCGATGCGTTGAAAGAATTGGATGATGATATGCTAGAGGATGATGTGATGTTTGATGATGATGTGCTGCCTATTGAGGAGATTGAGAAGATTGGAGCACAGATTGTGATTGAAGATGAGATTGAAGAAGGTGAAATAATTGAAGAAAATGTTGAACACGAGATCCCAGATGTTGAGAAAGCCGATATGGGTACTGAGATGGAAAATGATGAGACTGAGTGGGAGGAGCAGCCTAGGTGGAAGGAAGGCTGTGCTCATTGGTTTATTAAAACTAAGAAGCCTGCTGTTCCAACCATGTTCAAGAAGAGTTATAATATCAAAGGCTATGCTGAGTCGAAGAAAGGAATTATTTGTTGGCTATATGATGAACAGATAAAGTTGTTTGTGGTGAAACGTTTTGATGGGATTCAGTATTTTAAAAGAACGTTGAGATCTCTCAATACATTTCCTGAATGTGAGGTGAAGGATTTGGCTAGATTGGGGCTGATCAATAGAAGCGACGACAACATGGCAAGGGTTATTGGGAAGATCGTGTGGAAAGAAAGCATAAAAGAGAAGAAGTTTGAGTTATTAAAGCCACAGAAGGGAAAGCTAGTGGAAGATAAAGAAAGGGGAATGAGAGCAGATGGCAAGCCATGGATGGTAATGAAGTACAAACCGATTCGATGCATTAAGGAGGTTCCAATGAAGATTATGCCTCAAGATGTGTTGAAGAATCTTAAATGGTGGTATGTTGATTGCCAGACTGCTGAAGCCGTGATGGAAGACGAAGACGAACAAGAAGTACTGAGGGTGTATGATCCGATGCATCTTGTTAACTTATCGAAAGCTGATCTGCAAGTGTTGAATGAAAAGAAGATATTCTATATTCCTGCTTGGAAAGACGAAGCGAGGAAGTATCAGCGAGTAGTCACGGTATGTGTTAGAGAAGGAGTGCATGCGTGAAGATTACAAGACAAGTGCTTAAAGATCAAGATATGAAGCTACTGCCAAGGGGGAGTCTGTTGGTGCATAAATGTCAGTAGTTCATAGTCTAGTGTCTGTAATCGAGTCTGTAATGTTATTTATGTTTTTGTTTAAGCGAAGTTGTTAACAAGTTCGCCTAGGCGAACTTGTTGAACAAGCGAAGTTATGGACAACTTCGCCTGAACATATCAGGCGAAGTTGTCGTGTATTTATACTAGGTTACGGCTTAGTGTAAAGAGTGAATCGAGTTGATCTAAGCTGGTTTGAGTTCATTGTAACATGAGGACGAGAGTCTGTATCAGTGATTCATATCACGTGAATTCAGTTATTAATATATAACGTGTTTCGGTTTATTCGTGTGTGTTTGTTTGTTTTGCTTTCTACGCTCGTAACGATCTACGCAGGGATTCCGCACCTGAGTAGACCGAGATATCTCGTGTGATCCGTCCAGGGAACCTACAGATAGGCAGAAAAGTGAATACCCAGTCATATACGAGTCCGTTAGTGTCTTGATCCCCGAGAATATTGTGTTATCTTTCTGCAATGATCCAGATTCGGGACTTGCAGGTGTTTGTTATGGTTCTATTTATTTAAAAAAAATAATAAAAAAAATATGTCTTATTGCCTTTGAAATTCAAAAAGTCAAAAACAACATGGATGAGGCACCAACTGAGTCTTGTGCAAGCTAAATGTAAGGATTGTGAAGCCGACTCACATGTACATTGTTTAATCAGACACTACAGGTCGAAGTCAACTCGGGGTGATCTGGGGAAAGCTAAATACGCCTTGAGAATAGATAGGAGGCATCACATTTCCTTAAGTGATGTCCATCTAAATTTTGAGCCTAATTGAACTTAATCCGTATCACAGAAGCAATGAAAACCATGCTAAGTTTTATACCTGCCTTCAACTTGTTTCTCTATGTCATAATAATGCTGAACATGAATCCTAGTGACAGCCTCTTAATCAGTATGATTCCATATTCGGATCTTTTCTTAAACATGCTGGGTTCTCTAAAAGACTGAAATTTGATCCCGTCTTTGTTATTTTACTTCTGTTTATTTTATATTACTTTATACGTTTGTCTTAATTGTGTATAAAATAACATCTTGGATTACTCGTTTTTGATCTTTTTCTTTCAAAATATTCTAAAACTAACTTCGCTAATGGTGAAGTTGTCTGAAACGGCGAAGTTGTATTAACTTCGCCCCTGGGTTTTTTCGAAAAGTATAAAAGGCAGACAAGGGTCAACATTGGTCAAATCATATACTCTTAAACCCTCGGAGAACTTATCACTCTGAACCAACCTTCTTATAATCATCTTCGGTCTACTTACAAGGTTCAGTGACTTCTATCGATACATAATTTACTAGTTTCGTTTGTTAATCGGTTCCATAATGTAGGGTTTTGATCGGTTTTCTTGAATAACCCTAAAAGTCATTAATACTCTTCGGTTTTTGAATGTTTTGGTGATATCTGGACCTCCGAGGCCTTAATCGGACATCCTTATACCTGTTTTCAGTCTCTGATTGTCCGTGTTTGCAACTAAAAAGGATGTTGTTTGAGGCACCGTTTATGCAGCGAAATTGCTATACCGCGAAGTTATCTCTAACTTCTCTTATGCAATAACTTCGCTACGTGCCATATTTTGGTCACAACTTCGCTGAAACACTAACTTCGCTACCTACATGCTAAGCGAAGTTACAAACTGAATAAACATTTGTCTAACTTAGCTCGTTTGTTTTGTAGATATGGCTGCTATAGCAGTTGCGGGTGCAGGTGGTGATGGAGGAGATGGGGATAAGAGAGAATTCTTCCCGGGACATAACATGTACGTGACGTTAGATCCAGATGCTCGTGGAGCTGACGATTACTCGGAGATTATCGTGTTCCTCATTCGCTCAAGAATTTTTCACGCTATCACTACAACTCTTCCAATATCTTTACCAAATATTGAAGACTTTTGGAGAACAGTTGAATATGATTGTCGTGTTGATCCTCCAGTTATGCGTGCTACAGTCAATCAACAAGTTGTACAGTTCTCAGCTAATCAGATTTGGGAAGCTCTACAGTTCGGGGTTGAAACCACTCATGATCCTAGTGAGTTTCCAGCTACTTTCAGAAACAGGGCTTTTCTTCTTATGGGGTACATGGGTCCATTGGAAGACTCACAATGCAGAAAGGGATTCCTATTAGACCAGTGGCATTTCTTAATGTACGAGTTGATTGTGTGAATGTCTGGTCGCAAGGCTGGATCCGATGGTATGGGTGCAAAATGGTGTTCTATGAGATTGATCGTCAATGGCGAGTTGTGGCACGGGAGCGTTTCTTAATGTATCCCAGATTTTTACAGATGATTCTTAATCATGTCGCTCCAAATTTGCCACAACGTCGTCCTATTTCTTATGTGGAAAGTGTAAACAAGAGAATTTTTGCTCAATGCCGATCATCAAGTGCACGAAGTAATGTTGACCGTCATCCGAGACACACGGCTTTATTTGGGTATCTTGTGAATCCTAATGATGTTTCTCCACCAGACGATGGCTTTGCTGATCCTGTTACGGTGCAAGCTAATATCCCTCAACCACCTCCCGTGGCTAATGTTGGTCCAATTCATGTTGATCCTGTTCAAGATGCTCCCGTAATGGATAGTCCATTTATTGATCCTGTTATATATGCTGCAGAGGAGGTAGATCTTGATGTTGTTTTTGGTGTGCAAGGGATCTTTGTTGTTTCGTCTGAAGTTCAGGTTTCTTCAATTGTAATGTCTGGAATTCCATCGTCTTCGATTGATGGTACAACTGGTCAATCTCTACCCTCTGTTGAGGACTCAGAGGAAACCTTATCTGATTCTTCCACTGATGAAGCTGTTGAAGCTTAGAGAATTCTGGCTGTACAAGAGAGGATCCAAGGAAAACGAAAGAAAGATTCGGATGATAGTGAGTCTGATTATGAAGAGGAGATGTTTGCCTTAGTCCGTAGATCAAAGAAGGCTAGAGCTGGTGAAAGCTCGAGTGTTGTTCATTTTGCCTCTCCACAGTTGTCTGGTATGTTTGTACTGCCTCCATCTTCATCCGATCCATTACCAGTGACAACTAGTGAACCAACGGTGGCTTTGTCAGCACCATCTAGTGCACCATCGACGAGTGAGATATTTATGCCAGAGATTGTGCCCCTACCACAACGTACTATTACTCCGTCTAAGGTTGTGTCCATGTTTGTTGAATCTACGGTGATGGCAACTGCTAGATCTTCTGTTTCATTTACACCTCCGGTTACTAATCCACCATCATCGGAGATTCCAGTGACTTTGGGTATCCCTCCGCCATATGCTCAAGACATTTCTCACATGTCATTTGCCTTTAATGCTTCGTTGTCAAATTCAGAGCGGATAGCGGCTCTAGAACGTGTAGTGGCTGACCAGTCAAGAATAAATCTCATTCAGACACAAGCTATTCAAAGGCTAGTGGCTGAGAACCAAATTCAATCATCTCTTCTTATTGAACATGGTAAACTTTTTGATGCTTTGAAGCAGTTCTTAGCATCTCAGGGGGAGACTAGTTGCAAAGGCGATGAGTTGAAAACAAAGAGAAGACATGACAGTGACAATGATCCCAATGCATCGAAAGATGCAGGTGGTAAGCTGCCAAGAACTGAACAATCTTGGGGCTTCCACATCTCAAGGGGGGTCTACTGCTCCATCGATTAGTGCATGTGGTGAGACCGTGGTGGTAGATGATGAGGATGATATGGGTGATGATGTGTTGACTTTTAGTGAGATTGAGAAAATTGGTGAACAGATTGAGATCGATAGTGGCTTAGAGGAAGGTGAGATACCTGATGATAGTGTTGAACATGATATTCCTAGTGCTGGTCAAGAACGAGTGGGTCTAGATGATAATGTGTCGGTGATTCTGAGTGGGAAGAACAACCAAAGAGGAAAGAAGAGTATGCTCACTGGTTTCACAAGACAGAGGAACAAAAGGTGACTCCGATGTTCAAGAGGAGTTATAATATCAAGGGGTATGCTGAATCGAAAAAAGGTATTATCTGTTGGTTGTATGATGATCAGCTAAAGGTGTTTGTGGTGAAAAGACATGATGGGATTCAGTATTTTGCTAAGAGGTTGAGATCGTTCAATACATTGCATGAGTGTGAGGTGAATGATTTGGCTCGTTTAAGGTTGATTAATAGGAGTGGGGACAATTTTGCTGGCTGGTTTGGTAAAATAGTGTGGAGTGATGTTGTTAAGAAGAAAAAGTTTGAGTTGTTGAAGCCTCAAAAGGGGAAGTTGATTGAAGATACAGAACGGGGAATGCGAGCTGATGGCAAGCCTTGGATGGTGATGAAGTACAAACCAATTCGATGTCTGAAAGAGGCTCCAATGAAGACCATGCCTCAAGATGTGTTGAAAGATCTTAAATGGTGGTATGTTGATTGCCAGACTGCTGAAGTCATGATGGAAGAAAAAGATGAACAGGAGATCTTAAGAGTGTATGATCCTATGCACTTGGTTAACTTGTCTCAAGCTGATTTGCTGGTAGTCAATGAAAAGAAGATTTTTTATATTCCTGCTTGGAAAGATGAAGCGAAGAAATATCAAAGGGTGCTCTCAGTTTGTGTGAGACGAGGTGTACATGCTTGAAGATGGAAGGTACGGCTTTTTGGATTACAGGACGAGGCGAAGGTGTAAGAGAAATGAAGCTACTTCTAAGGGGGAGTCTGTTGGTGCATGATGTCAGTAGATCATTGGTCTCGAGTCTATCGTATCTGTAATCGTTACATTGTTTATTATGTCTTGATGAACTAGTTAGTTTGGTTATTTGGTTTTGGCCAACTTGTGTTCTGGCGAAGTTCCGGACAACTTCGCCTAAGGTGTTAGGCGAAGTTGTCGTGTTATATATACCTAACTTACGTCGTTCGCTAGGGAAGTTTTTGGCAGACCAGTTTTACGTTGATAGACTTGTTTGGTGTTTTGGTTCTTTACATCGAATAACAAGTAAACCTTTGTCCTTACGTGTTACGTGTTATTTACGTGTCTTTCGTGTAAACACTCGTATCGTATACGTAGGGATTCCGCACCCTCGTGTTACGAGATACTCCTGTGTAGATCCGGCTGGGAACCTACACGATCTTTCCGACCTAAACCTCAATTTCTAGAACAAAGTTCCAGCAGCCATCAAAATTCAGACTATTCAAGATTGGAAGAAATGTTGAGCCAAATCATGACAAAAAAACAAATGAAGCAGAAAAGAAGGCCGACATAAGAGTCGTTGATATCAGCGGAGTATTGTTAAAGCATGAAACTGATCTAAAAAGTCAACAAGCATCATTGCAGAATCTAGAAACTCAAATCGGACAGATTGCCCGACAATTGTCTAAAAGACCACCTGGCGCTCTTCCAAGCAACACAATAACAAACCCTAATGCGACAGCCAACACTTTTACGTTGAGAAGTGGCACGACCACTGTTGCCTCACCAACTTCAGATCCAGTTATGGAGAAGGAAGTCGTTGATAAGACGAGTGAGAGACTGATTCCAACAAGCACCGTACAACCTATGGAACTATTCCGAACTTATGTTCCACCTATTCCATACCCTGGACGGCAAAAACAAGAGGGATTGGAAGCTCAGTACGGGAAGTTTTTAGAACTCTTCAAACAACTCCACATCAACATCCCTTTCGTCGAAGCCATTGCTTAGATGTCAAGATATGCAAAGTTTCTCAAAGAGGTGCTGACCAACAAAAGAAAACTGGAGGAGCTCTCGCATGTCACCTTGAGTGAAGAATGCTCAGCTGTCCTCCAAAACAAGCTGCCACAAAAAATGAACGATCCAGGCAGCTTTACTATCCCTTGTCTCATAGGAAATTTGTTTGTTAGCAATGCCCTGGCCAACCTAGGAGCTATTATTAATTTAATGCCTTATGCGGTTTTTACAAAAATAGGGATAAGAGAACCAAAGCCCACCCGCATGAGCATTCAATTAGCTGACCGATCCGTTAAATATCCTCGGGGCATTTTTGAAAACATGCTTGTCAAAATCGAAAAATTTGTTTTCCCATTAGATTTTGTAATTCTAGACATGGAGGAAGACAAAAGTGTACCTCTGATTCTAGGAAGACCCTTTTTAGCCATTTCAAAGGCTATCATTGATGTTTGTACGGGCGAACTCACTCTCGGGGTCAATGACGATACAATCACTTTTGACATAGGAAAATCTATGCAACATCTGCAACATCACGATGACACATTATACTGTCTTGACATCATCAATTCTATCGTGAGTTGCTATGTGCTAGATTCCTCCATCAGTAAAACACTAGAAGCACAAGTCTTAACCAAAACTGTCACTAAAACCATTTTAGAAAACGAAGATCTTGATACTATTAACAGCAGTCAGGAAACATCAGAAGTAGTATGTGAGATCACCGAATATAATGAAAAATCAAAACCATCAATCGAAGAACCACCAACCTTAGAGTTAAAAGAACTCCAAACCATCTCGGATACGCCTTTCTAGAAAATGACTCTCAACTCCCAGTAATTATTTCATCTCACCTTTCTAAAGAAGAAAAAGATGAACTTCTTAAGGTTCTTAAAAACCATAAGAAGGCTATCGCATAGAAGATCATGGATATCAAGGGCATCAGTCCTTACTTTTGTACTCACAAAATCCTCATAGAGAAAGAATACAAACCCGTGGTCCAACATCAAATACATCTTAATCCCAACATGCAGGATGTGGTGAAGAAAGAAGTAATCAAACTCCTTGATGCTAGATTAATATACCTAATCTCATATTCACCTTGGGTTAGTCCAGTTCAAGTAGTACCCAAGAAGGGAGGAATGACAGTTGTAATGAATGAGAAGAACGAGCTGATACCAATGACGACCATCACAGGCTGGCGAGTTTGCATTGACTACCGGAAGCTTAATGACGCCACAAGAAAAGATCATGTTCCACTTCCTTTTATCGATCAAATGCTTGAACGGTTTTCTGGAAAAATGTTCTACTATATTCTTGATGGATTCTCCTGATACTTTTAGATTCCCATTGCTTCTGAAGATCAGGAGAAAACCACCTTTACATGTCTGTATTGAACCTTTACCTACCGAAGAATGCCATTTGGACTATGTAACTCCGGCCACCTTCCAAAGTTGCATGGTGGCCATCTTTCATGAAATGATCGAACACTCTATGGAAGTTTTCATGGATGACTTCTTAGTCTTTGGAGACTCCTTCGATCATTGTCTAAGAAACCTAGACAAAATGTTGACTAGGTGTGACGAAGTTAACTTAGTACTCAACTGGGAAAATTGCCACTTTATGGTCAAAGAGAGCATTGTTCTCGGTCATAAGATATCCCAAGCAGGACTAGAAGTTGATAGAGCAAATATAGAAATCATATCCAAACTTCCACCACCAACTTCAGTCAAAGCCATTAGAAGTTTTCTAGGTCACGCGGGATTCTACTGTCGCTTCATAAAAGACTTTTTCAAAATTGCTAGACCTATGAAAAACTTCTAGAGAAAGATGCATTATTCGTCTTCTATGAAGAATGTGTTGAATCATTCAACATATTGAAAGACAAACTTATCAACGCACCAAACATGACTACACCCGATTGGACCCTTCCATTCGAAATCATGTGCGATGCAAGTGACTTTGCAATTGGACTCGTACTCGGACAACGCAAAGAAAAACATTTTCACCCAATTTACTATGCTAGTAAAACTTTTAGTGATGCACTAGAAAATTACACCATAACAGAAAAAGAGTTATTAGCAGTAGTTTTTCCCTTTGAAAAATTTAGATCCTACCTAGTTCTCTCCAAAACCATAGTTTACACCGACCATGCCGTCATACAATACTTCTTCAACAAGCAAGATGCAAAACTCAGACTTATCTGATGGATTATACTACTCCAAGAATTCTACATTGAAGTCAAGGACAAAAGGGAGCAGAGAATGTAGCCGCAGACCATCTTTCACGCTTAGAATGCCCAGCTTCATAAGAACATCACAGAGAAATTATCGATGACAATTTTCCACACGAAGTTCTCATGCATATCCAAGAATTCATGAAAGAGGAGGATGAAAGTCCTTGGTTTGCCGACTTCACGAACTATCTAGCTTGTGAAATCCTAAGAAAAGGGCTAATTCATCAACAACGGAAGAACTTCTTCTCTGACCTTAAGTTCTACTTATGGGAAGACCCTTACTTGTTTAGGATAGGAGCCGATCAGGTTGCTCGTAGGTGCATATCAGGAAAGGAAACCTTAGATATCCTCAAACACTGCCATGAAGGATCTGTTTAAGTGTTCATAATTCCTAGCAATCAAGTTGGTGTTGTTGCAAAAGCTTTGGGTATCACTCTCTTGAGGTTTTCTTCTTTGGAGGCTTGCCTTTCATCCATCATCCCCTTCAACAACCTACATCATCCTATAAGGTATAAGGAGGTACATTTACATTTTGTGAGCATATTGTTCTTGTAATATTGATCCTTGTTCATTGGGTTTTAATTTTAACATAATGGTATGTTCATAACAAGTTTTAAAATCTAAGCTTCCGTTGCGTTTTCTTGTTAAAATGGTTAACTTGAACTTTGATAAGCTTGTATAAAACCCAACAATGGCATCAAGAGCCGGTTACAAGGACTTATGCTCCTTGCATGTTCATAAATTTCGGGTTTTTTCATGGGTGAAAAAGGGGTCCGAAATTTTGGTGGATTTAACCCCCATGGTTTTGTAAGATCTTGACATGCATGGAAAGATCTTAGGAAACCATTATTAACATTTGCATGTTGAAAATTGTAAAATTTTGGGGGGGGGTTTGGGCCGTAGCCTCTTGGGGGGGGGGGGGGGCCGATTCCTTTTGATGTTTTTGGGCAATGGTTGCTTAGGTTGCATGCTTAGAACATTTGGTATGTTTGGATGTGTCATAACCGAAACCGAGACCTTGGATGTGTTGATTGTTGTTATGTGTATGTTGGTTATATTTATTATTCAATATGGTTGTAATAATTCATATTTTAGGCTTGTGTAATTTATTTATTCATAAGTTGGTATGTAATAAATAGATTAGTTGCATTTTCTTTGTTTTAGAAAAATATGTATTAGGATACATTTTGTAAAAAATTGAAGATGCAAGAATTGGTGGATTTGGGCCTTGGACCAAATTTTGGGCTTGTTGGGCCTCACCGGCCCATCATGGGATTCAAGCCCATTAAGCCCATAAATTTCACTCTTGGGCCCAAGAAGACTTTTGGAAGTTTGGAGCCCATTTACAAGCCCAACAAGAACACAACAACTTGGAAAGGATACTTGAAGCATTTGGATGCAAGATCAAGTGGGAGTCAACATTCCATCCTTGTGTCATGTTTTGTCCCTTAGGTGAGACTTATGACCTATACTTGTTTCGGCTAACAAGTATGGTCAAACTTAGCGGTTCTCGGTTATGACTATATTTTGCATGTATGCTTGGTTGTTTGTTTTACTTTATGTAATGTGTGGTTGATAGATATTAGGATATCCATACCGTCACATAGGAACGACAACAAGCATAAAACGGGTTCTAATATATATTTGGTAATATCGCGTCAATTAGTTTAAATTAAATGGGTTTATTAAAACTAAGCGATTACTCACATATAATAAAATTGGTTTTATTATAACTAGAACCTTGAAAATTGGTTTTCAAAATCGCCATATTTCTAAATGCATGTTAGGATATGGCATAATGTTTTTCATACTAGAATATTGGAAAACTTAAAAATCCCTTTTTCATAATTACCAAGGAAACAAGTCTAACACCATCCTTTTGTAAGACACTTAACGTATTAGGAAACTTTAAATGGGATAAAGGTCACCTAACCATTTTAGAGCAAACTAATATACTTAAGGTAATATTAACATATTTGTGGGATAAAGGTCACCTAACCACTTGTATGTTAATCTTACATGTTTATACAAGTAGGACGACTTGAATTGGAAACCATGTGATAAAGGTCACCTAAGCATGGGGTCCAATGGTGTTGATGGGATAAACATGCCAACACGAAATAAGGATTTCGAATGGTCCCATACCTCTAGAAGTTGCAAAGGGTTGCAATCGTCAAGGTTGACTACCTTGTTAAATCAAATAACGGGATAAAGGTCACCTAACCGAAATTTGATTTATCGTTGGATTCTAAAATTTAATTATTATTTTAAAATTTGGAATAAAAGGGTATTAATAATTAAAATTGTTTATAATACTAAATAAAACTTTGTTAAATTTTGTAGATGGCCGCTAACAATGCAAACACCTCTACCCATAACACCCGTAACCTATCCTTAAGAACCATCCTTGAAAAGGATCGTCTAAACCATAATAACTTTATGGATTGGTATCGCAACTTGAGAATAGTTCTCAAGCAAGAAGAGATATCATATGTCTTAGACGATCCCATTCCCGACGAGCCTAACGTGGAAGATGAGGAGGCTTATTACGATTGGGTCAAGTACACCAAAGATTCGGTGCAAGCCTCTTGCCTCATGTTGGGAACTATGATTCCCGAAATCCAAAAGGATTTCGAGCATCATGGGGCATACGACATGATAACTCAATTGAAGGAAATGTTCCTTCAACAAGCTAGAGCGGAACGTTTCGAAACGGTTCGAGCGTTTCATGCATGTCGTATGGAGGAAACCCAAAGCGTCTCATCTTATGTCCTAAAGATGAAAAGCTACATTGAAAAGCTTCGTAGGTTGAATTGTCCCGTCTCTAATGAGTTGGCTACGGATTTGATCCTCAACTCTTTGACCAAAAGGTTTGAAACCTTTGTCATGAACTATAACATGAATGGGTGGGACAAAAGCATTGGAGAGCTTCACGCAATGCTAAGAACGGCCGAAGCGGGAATGGGTAAAAGGGTTTTACCCGTTCTAACAATCAATGAAGGCAAAAGGGGACATAACTCCAAACCCAAAGCAAGTGTTGCTAAGGGCAAGGGCCACGTCCAAGGAAAGGGAAAGAGGAAAGCCATTACGCCCTACAAACCGAAGGAAAAGAAGCAAAAGGTTGCGACGCAAGATCCATGCTTTGAGTGTGGAGAGATAGGTCATTGGAAAAGAAATTGTCCGACCTATCTCAAAGCGTTAAAAGATAAGAGGGATGCGGAGCAAACCTCAGGTATTATCTTTACTATATATGTTGAACTAAATGTTATTTCTTCAAATACATGGGTACTTGATACCGGATGTGGAACTCACATTTGCAATTTGTTGCAGGGGTTCAAAAGAAGTAAACAACTCAACAAAGGGGACATTAGTCTCTTTATGGGCAATGGAGCAAGAGTTGAAGTCCAAGCTCAAGGAGACTACATGTTAAAGCTTCCAAGTGGTTTGGAAGTAATTTTGAAAAATGTTTTGTATGCTCCTAAGTTAAGGAGAAACATTATTTCCGTGTCCCTTTTAAAACAATGTGGCTTTGATCTTAAGTTTATTGATTATGATATTCATGTTTTGATGAATGGCATATTTTATTTTAAAGCTATACCCATGAATGGTATATATGAAATAGATCAAAGTGGTATGTCACATAGTAGTTCAATGTATAATGTCAACACCAAGAAACTCAAGAAGGACTTGGGTGATTCCTATCTTTGGCATTGTCGCCTTGGACATATAAGCAAGAATCGCATGCAAACTCTTCGCAAGAGTGGTATTCTAGAAACCAATGAGTTTGATTCATTTGATGTATGTGAATCTTGTTTACAAGGCAAAATGACAAAGCAACCCTTTAATAAGACTTTTGAAAGGTCAAAAGAATTATTGGGTATCATACATTCGGATGTATGTGGTCCTTTTAGACCAATGACTAGGAATGGTGAAAGATACTTCATTACCTTTATTGACGATTATAGTCGATATGGTTATGTGTACTTAATGAAACACAAAGATGAAGCTTTTGAAATGTTCAAAGACTTCAAAACTGAAGTAGAAAGACAACTTAAGACAACAATCAAAGTACTTCGTAGTGATAGAGGAGGTGAATACCTAAGTGGTGTTTTTCAAGATCATCTTAAGAGTTGTGGAATTATTTCACAACTTACTCCACCTGGAACACCACAACATAATGGTGTGTCTGAAAGGAGAAATCGTACCCTATTAGATATGGTTCGATCGATGATGGCTAGAAGCACTTTACCTCTATCATTTTGGGGCTATGCTTTACTTTCCGCTGTTCGCATATTGAATATGGCTCCAACCAAGAAAGTGGAGAAGACACCTTTTGAAGAATGGCATGGAAAGGCTCCATCGCTATCATTCTTAAAAGTTTGGGGTTGTGAAGCTTATATAAAGCAATACACCCCAAACAAATTAGAAGTCCGATCCACTAAGTGTATCTTTATAGGTTATCCTAAAGATGATTTAGGATATTACTTTTACGATCCTAGTGAGCAAAATGTTATTATTGCTCGAAAGGGTAAGTTCTTGGAAACTAAGTTCCTTGAGGAAGGAACTAATAGTAGAACAGTGAAATTTGATGAGGATCAAGAATCACAAGATGATACACAATTGGTTGATACTAGCACTCAACAAGAGGTTGTTGAAAGTGATCAAGTGGTTGATCAAAACACACAAAACGTTCGCAGATCTGGTAGAGTTAGCAATCCACCCGAAAGATATGGATTTTTTGTAGAAGGTTGCTACGTGGTAGATTCGGATGAACCGACCACATACCGTGATGCAATGTCCAAGAATGATTGTGACAAATGGCTTGAAGCCATGAACGTTGAGATGCAATCCATGTATGACAACCAAGTTTGGGAATTGGTTGAACCACCACTCAACTCCAAAGCTGTTGGAAGTAAATGGGTTTTCAAAAGGAAAACTGATATGCATGGAAACTTGGATACTTATAAAGCAAGACTTGTAGCTAAAGGTTTCACTCAAACTCAAGGGGTTGATTATGATGAAACTTTTTCGCCTGTGGCAATGCTAAAGTCTATTAGGATATTATTTGCCATAGCTGCACATTATGATTATGAAATCTGGCAAATGGATGTCAAGACCGCTTTCCTAAATGGATATCTTGAGGAAGATGTCTATATGGTTCAGCCTGAAGGTTTTGTCGATCCAAAACATCCTAATAAAGTATGCAAGTTAAAGAAATCAATCTATGGATTGAAACAAGCATCTAGAACTTGGAATCATCGTTTTGATGAAGAAATCAAAAGTTTTGGATTCATCAAGAACGCTGATGAGGCTTGTGTGTATAAGAAAGCTAGTGGGAGTATAATTACCTTCTTAGTATTGTATGTCGATGACATTCTACTATTTGGAAATGACATTCCAACCATGGAAAGCGTTAAGGTTTGGCTTGGAAGTAGATTTTCCATCAAGGATCTTGGTGAAGCTGCCTATATTTTGGGAATAAAGATCTATAGGGA
The DNA here is from genome assembly GCF_021521415.1 of Bidens hawaiensis. Classification (NCBI taxonomy): domain Eukaryota; kingdom Viridiplantae; phylum Streptophyta; class Magnoliopsida; order Asterales; family Asteraceae; genus Bidens; species Bidens hawaiensis. The sequence continues at coordinate 166,094 of NW_027493114.1, read as the reverse complement.
TAGGTCAAGGCGCTTGATAGGTTTGAACCAAAGTACATACATTGATAAGATCTTGAAAAGGTTCAAGATGGAAAACTCCAAGAAAGGTTTTGTACCTATTCAAAGAGGGACCATATTGAGTTCAGCTCAATGTCCAAGCTCAAAGGGTGAGCAAGACATGATGAAACAAATCCCATATGCTTCTGCTATAGGATCCATCATGTATGCGATGATATGTACTAGACCGGATGTGTCATGCGCTTTGAGCATGACAAGCAGATACCAACAGAATCCAGGAGACAGTCATTGGATGGCTGTTAAGAGCATATTGAAATACCTTAGGAGGACTAAGGATATGTTTCTGATATATGGATCTGGTGAGGAAGAACTCGCTATAAAAGGTTACACGGATGCGAGCTTCCAAACTGATCGAGATGATTCTCGATCACAATCTGGGTATGTGTTCACTCTTAATGGAGGAGCTGTCTCTTGGAAGAGCTCAAAACAGGAAGTGGTAGCATTGTCCACTACAGAATCAGAATACATCGCCGCTTCATTGGCAGCTCAGGAAGCTGCATGGTTGAAGAAATTCATTACTGATCTAGGGGTGGTCTCTTCCATTCAAGACCCCCTAGAAATCTTTTGTGACAACGAGGGTGCGATTGCACAAATCAAGGAACCTCGTTCGCACCAAAAGACAAGGCACATAGAGCGGAGATTCAACTACATAAGGGATGAAGTTGAAAAGGGAAAGATATGTATTCGCAAAGTTGGAACTGATCAAAATCTTGCGGATCCATTCACGAAGCTCCTAGAAAGACCGAAACATGAGCGTCATGCGAGTGGCTTAGGACTTCGATATTCTAGTAATTGGATTTGATCTATTTTGTATTACGTTTAAAAGACTTTTGTAATTTAACTCTTTTATATGATTATGGAATCTTGAGTTAAATTCTAATATTGCATGTTTAATCCATGAATAAGTTATCTTATTCTAAAAGTCCGTAGTCGATCACATTTGTGGGAACAAATATGAAGCAAGACTATTATGAACTAGGTTTGGTGGATATTCATAAGAAATGAATATGGAGCATAGGTTTGCTGCCAAAGTTCATAGATATTTGTGGGATACAAATATTGGACTGACCCGCTCTCAATATTACTACATGGAGTCGATTGACTTGATCATTAGTAATCTTGAGTAAAGGAGAATTTCATATTATCCTTAGACCTGAGATGTATATTGGGTCTTGATTTTCACCGAGTATTACACTTTGACTCTCCCCTTCGCTATTCGTAAAAGATGGTACATAAGGATGAGCTCAGGTGGAGTATAAAGTGATAGTGAGAGGCGTATACAGTCAAGACGGAATTTGTTCCTCTTATGTGTTGAGAGTTTAGATGTCTAAGGCCTGATAAAGTTGAATTGTAAAGAGAATGATCACCTATGTCTCTTAGATTCAACATGACATCTAGTAACAAAGGGATATAATGATAGATTCACCTAAATCATATCAAGTAAGGGACTTGAAGGGATGATGTTATTGAATGGCACTTCGTCAAACACATTAGGGGTGGTGAACTGTTGTTAGGCGGTATTCACCACTTGCATTAATTTTCTATGTATCTCGTGCAAGTGGGAGATTGTTGGAATTACGTATGCCCGAGACACATAATTATACTAATGTGGCTAACTGTGTTTGATCCAAGTCGGGTCATACCCAATAACAAGCTAGACGACACCAAATGTATTCTTTTAATGATTTGATCATTTAAACGAATACCGAACACTACGTGTGTAGAAAATTGGTTTTCTAAACAAACACACTTGAGGATTTAAATAAATTATCTGGATAATTTGTTTATATAAATTAATTATTTAATTGGTTAAATAATTACATAAATGTATGTGCATTTTATAAAAATGAGTTTTATAAAATAAAAGGAGATGTTTTAAATGGTTAAAACAAAACAACAAAAAAAAAAAAAAAAAAAAAAAAAAAAAAAACCGGCCACCCCATGTGGGTGGTGGTTTTGGTTCAACCAAATGTTTTGTCCTTTTGTGTGGACCATCTCTTTATACTCCACCATTCACAAGACATGCAATTTTGATCTTGTCCCCATTTTGAATTCAAGAGTTGAATCAAAAAAAAAAAAAAAATCCTCTCTCTTTTTCTTCCAAAAACTCACGGCTCATTTGGGGTTTTTTGGGAGAGCTTGGTGAGCTTGTTTAAGTGTTCATAATTCCTAGCAATCAAGTTGGTGTTGTTGCAAAAGCTTTGGGTATCACTCTCTTGAGGTTTTCTTCTTTGGAGGCTTGCCTTTCATCCATCATCCCCTTCAACAACCTACATCATCCTATAAGGTATAAGGAGGTACATTTACATTTTGTGAGCATATTGTTCTTGTAATATTGATCCTTGTTCATTGGGTTTTAATTTTAACATAATGGTATGTTCATAACAAGTTTTAAAATCTAAGCTTCCGTTGCGTTTTCTTGTTAAAATGGTTAACTTGAACTTTGATAAGCTTGTATAAAACCCAACAGGATCAACTGGTGGACACCACAGTACCGCCACCACGGTCAGAATAGTGTTTAATGTAGAACTCTTATGGCCCACCATATGTAAAGACACACATTCTTTGATCCAAGCATGCGATGTTTGTCAAAGGGTCGGGAATATCTCAGCCAAGAATGAGATGGCCCAAAAAGGCATTCAAATATGTGAGGTCTTTGATGTATGGGGAATAAATTTCATGGGTCCATTTTCTAACTCATTGGGAATTAAATACATCCTAGTAGCAGTAAACTACGTGTTTAAATGGGTTGAAGCACAAGCTCTTCCCACTAACGATGCTCCGGTTGTTGTACGATTTCTAAAAAAGTTATTTTCACGATTCGGTACTCCAAAGGCCTTAATCAATGACAGAGGTACTTACTTCTGCAATGCCCTAATGGACAAAGTCTTAGCACGATATGGAGTTCACCATCACTTGGAAACACCATATCATATGCATGCCAGTGGGCAAGTAGAAGTCTCGAATCGAGGAATAAAGAGGATTCTTGAAAAAACCATAGGAATGAGTCGCAAAAATTGGGCCAAAAAGTTGGATGACGCTTTGTGGACCCTTAGAAAAGCCTATAAAACCCCCCATAGGAACTTCACCCTTCAAACTTGTTTATGGGAAAGCATGTCATATACCCGTAGAACTAAACACAAAGCTTATTGGGCTCTTAAAGCAATAAACTTTGATCTAATGTCCGCCGGTAAAAACCGGGAAGATCAAATTCACGAGCTCGAAGAACTAAGAACACTGACATACGAAAATTCCTGGTCTTACAAAGAAAAGACTAAACGTTTGCACGACGCCCATTTAAAAGGAAACAAAAAGTTTCGAGTTGGAGATCGTGTACTGTTATATAACACATGTTTACATCTTTTCCCAGGAAAGCTGAAATCTCACTGGACAGGTCCATATATAGTTGAATCAGTTTTTGACAATGGGACAATTGAGATTTCAAATTCTGACGGCCACAAGTTCAAAGTTAATGGGCATCAATTGAAGTCATACATCGAAGGACCATTTGAGGACGCCTCGGAGGTAGTAATCCTCCATCAAAACCAATGAACATACTGGAGTTAAACCAGGCCTTGTATATATGTTCCTTTGTTTTTCTAAAAAAAAAAAAAGAAAACGAGGGCGTGCTTCTGTTAGCACGGTCCCGTGCCACAAAAGTGCGGGCCGAAATCTTCACTGCAAAAATCTCAGTCAGTCTGAATCGTAACAGAATTGTCAGATTGAAAGCACGGGGCCGTGTTTCCAGAAAAATAGGGTCGTGCCTGACAACTGTTTGGCTATAAATTGCATATTTTGCCAATGCATTTCTTGCCCCAAACCAAACACCAATTCTCCTCTCTGAGAAATCAAAATGCCAACTGGGGTAAGCAATGAAATTCTCGTTCCTCGCCAACCGAGAAACGAAACCCGACATGTTTCCAAAAACGAGCTACTCCTCAAACAAAGTTCAAGAGCTCGTGAAGGAACTCACCGAACTGAATATTCTTGTTGAAATGCGTCTCATTCAACTCACCGAGTCGATGGAAAGTATGAAGATGGAATTACGAGACTTCAACGAACAGTTTCAGTTTCAAGTCCTTCATTTCACCTACTTTCCTCCACATGGGCCATTCGATGGAGAAGACCCATTCAGTGGAATCTAGAGTCATTTTAATCTTTTCATGTGTAATCAAGTGCGTTAGGCACAAGTTTTGGATTTTTGGGCTTTACCCGACATAATTTCATGTTTTAGGATATTAGGCTTACCCAGATTCTATGTTTAGGACCCTCTATTAATGAACGTAATTTTAGTTTGTAAATTATGTTCAGTTAAGATCTTAAACGTCGTTCCAAAAATTCCCGCTCTCACGTTTTGCTGAAAATTAAAGATTTAAATTCCAGTGATCAAAAGCACGGGTCGTGCCTCCTTTAAGCAGGGGTCCGTGCCCCCACCTTACAATGCAGTTATAGGATTTTCTTTAAAACACCAAAATTTTCATAACTCAACCCTAAAACCTTTAGCCGCCTCCCTCCGAAAACCAGCCGACCTTTCTTCCAATATTTGTTTCAATCCTCCAATATCAAGACAAAGGTATGTCAATTCGTTGATTCAGGGTTTTAATCCATCATTCTAGGTCAAAATCGGGTTGTAAGAAAGCCCCAAATCTGAATATATACCCATATCGTTATTGAATCAGGTCAAAACCCGAATAATAGGATGCTTAATTATTATAGTTTAGGGTTTTGATTTGTCAAAAGAGATTTCACCCGATTAGAATATAGGATTGAAAGAGTTTGTGAGGAAAAACCATTCGGGTTCGGGTTTTGAACAACTCATACCATATAAATCAAACCCGGATGATTATTCCTAGAACCGGGTTGAAATGCAAATTCGAATCATAACACTTTCGAAATTTGGATTAAAAACACGGGCTGTGTTTCTGCAAAAACACGCCCCATGGTCAACTGCAGGTCAACCTAGGTCAAAATTGGTCAAAATAGTCAAATCTGCCAAAATTCCAAAAACATGGGGTCGTGCTTCTTGAAGCACGGGGGCGTGCCTCAGTCTATGTTCCATATTTTCAGTTATTTTTTTGTGATTATCTGCTTTACGTGACCCGGTGATGCGTTACATTCACCTCTTGTTGAGCCACACAGTGACACAATGTGGCAAGAGCGAGGGGGTCGTGGGGTTAGAGATTTATGGGCCCTTTATTGCATCAAGAACGAGGTCCATGTAACATCACTTACTTGTTCTGTTAGCTATTTAAAACAAATGCAAATGCAAAAAGCCCAAATACCCAGATCTTTGGTGTGCCTAGATCTGTAAACTCTACAAAGCCTATGGTGCAGATCACGAGGGAACATGAAGCCCGAACCCAATACCACTCAATCTCAACCTCTGTATCAGTATGCAAATGGTCCAACAGATTGAATGAAAACCACCACAGTGGAGGTTTCAGGACGCCCTCAACCAGATCTGGGATCCTTAGGACCCCGATGAGATGACCATTCAGAACATACCTAAGAGGAGGACCGGATCGCCACCACGACAGACCCCGCCGCCGCACTTATTCTCAGTAGGGCAGCCCATCATCATCAGGAGCCGGACCCAGCTCGTCATATCATAGCCAGTACTTTTTTGAGGGGCTATATGGGCTCATTGACCGATTTCAGACTCACGTTACCGCTTCATTTGATAGGTTATCAGGGTAGATTGCTGCATCTGACACAAAGTGTGCCGCAGAGTACGCAGATACGAGGCGGGAGATTCATCAGCTAGGTGAGCACATGCATCGACACTGGGATGACCATTGAACATACTTGAGAGGAGGACCGGATCGCCACCACGGCAGACCCGCTGCCGCACTTATTCTCAGCAGGGCGGCCCATCATCATCAGGAGCCGGACCCTGCTCGTCATATCATAGCCAGTACTCTTTTGAGGGGATATATGTGCTCATTGACCGATTTCAGGCTCACGCTACCGCTTCATTTGAAAGGTTATCAGAGCAGATTGCTGCATCTGACACACAACATGCCGCAGAGCACGCAGGTACGAGGCGGGAGATTCATTAGCTAGATGAGCGCATGGATCGGCACTGGGGACCCTTTGACCCGGAACATCCGGGTAACTAACGAGCGACGGCAATGGTAGGTCTGGGTATGGGCATGGGTTTGGGTGGTAGTACTTGATGACATCATTATTATTATTATCTTTGTTTGAGACAAATTTATTTGGTTGTTTGTTTGATGTTTGTTATGGTCAGGTGTGCCGAGACATTTGATTGTGGACTTATTTAGCCCGTGTGGGTGGGGTGTGGATGATTCCATACCCAATTTTCAGTACTATTATGCTTTGGTTGTTTGTTGGTTGTATGCAGTTTTTATTATTTAGGTACACTACAGGAAAACGGATGAAAAACAGGGGACGCTCTTTTATGAATATTTTTATGAATCTTTTCACATTGAGGACAATGTGAGATTCAAGTGTGAGGAGGGGAATTACTTGACCAATTTTTTGCTCAACTAATTATATAATTCTCTAATAACACAATTTTGTAGCAAACAAAGACTATTTTTGACAAAACCAAAAGAAAATGCCAAGCAATCTTTTTGCAACTAACCATCTAAAAATCTACTATAACTAAAAAAGTGAAAAAGTAAAAAGAAGTTTTGTAATACTGAGAATAAATTTATGAAAAATATGGCGTTTATACCTAATCCCTCCATTACTGTGAGATAAACCTCATGCCATATAAATATTTTTTTTCGAAAGCTTTGAGTGAGTCATATGTTTCGTATGATTTAGAACTTGCCGCAAGTGTCCATTTCAAGACCGCACGATGTGTTGTATAAAGAAGAAGGCAATATTATCACAATTCCCTCAAACCATTCTCCAAATTACAACACAAAAACCAACAGCCCTACCAAAAACCTTACCACTTTGTCTCTCTCATTGGTAAAATACAACATGCTCTTTTACCGGCATACCCTAAAGAACTAGAAATGCATTCTTTCAACTTCAACTTCCTTTGCTGCATACATTTCGCAAAACCTAGGTTGCCTCCAGAACTTAGGGAGAGAATATTTCTCTTTAGCAATAAGGTGAGGAAAAAGTGGTGCCAAGACGAACAAAGGCCACCATTTTTTGAAGTTTTCAAAAGCGCAATAAAATGTAAAGCAAAAAGATACGAACTTTGCTTAGGATGCGGAAACTGGTCCCATGAAGGAAGGTGTAGAAAAAGTCAAGCTCGGTCTCAATATGAATAACCAAACTAATGAGGGTGAGGGTTATTAGGCTCAAAGCCGAACGATCCATTAGAGTTTGAAGTTATTTTCAGAGCAGGATTGAGGAAGAACTGATTCACATCCTCGAAAAAAACTGGTCTTGACGATCTGACCTTAAAAGAGTCACTAGGTTTGTTCTAAAAAAATAAAAAAAGCTCAACGACTGGGAGAAAAGGAACCAAACATTGAAGACATTTTGAAACTCCTGAAATCCGCAGAAGTTGTATTTACCATCCTCATTAACCTAAACCCTTGAACCACCATAAAATACCAAATCCCTACTTACACAAAACCAACCCATATTACCTTCAGATCTATGCAACCCTTCACAAAGGTGGAGATTTGAACTTGTTACAAGCTTATTTATCACAGATCACATTTTGGCTAAGAGTGTTCACATACATACATCACATGTATGATCATATATAAAACCGAGTGTAAGTGAACATTGTGAGAACGTGACGTTTTGCATAAACAGAAGCTCATAAAAACAAATCGTCTTTTTATATATCACTACATATATTCCTTTGATTCAAGGTTGGTTATTTTATTCCCATTTTCTTGAAACTCTTTAGGGGATGTTTAAGCTATGGTCCTAACTTGCTATTTTTAAAGAATATTTATAAATAGCTTGCTTGAGGACAAACAAAGTTCAAGTGTGGGGATGTTTGATGTATATAAAATTATACATCTTTTTAGCATCAAATAATCTCTAAAAAGTGCAACTTCTATCAAATAATATAGTTCGAATGACTACTTATCATGTTAAAAATGTATTTTCAGGTGAATCCAAGCCTCAAACGAAGAAACGAACAAAAAGCCAAAGACAAATCAAAGAAAACCCAAGAAAATAGCAAAACACGCCTTCATGCTTCATGGAACACGCCTCCATGCTTTATGGTACAAGAAAAGACAAAAATCTGCATAAAAGACAAAATACTGGACAGCTAGACACGTGGTCGTGCTTCAAAGAACATGGGGTCGTGGTCATCTTTCAGAAAAGACAAAAGAAAATATAACAGATACCCAAAACACGGGGTTGTGCCTCATGAAGCACCCCCCCCCCCCCCCACAGTGGTGAGTCAGCATGTACGATCTGACAAATCATTAAATGAGAGGGGACAAATGGACACGGGGGCGTACCTCAAGGAGCACGGGTCGTGCCTGATCCTTCATACTACCTATAAATAGTGGTGCATGTTGCATTCATCAAGTGTGCTTGAAGAAAAGTTCTATACGGTTTTCACTTATAAAAAGACCCACATTACACTCATATTGAAGATCTTGTGGAGAGTTTGAAGGCTTGGAGGCTATCATCATCATCATCATCCATAACCATTGAAGAAGGAAGATTCATCCATATTTGGTTAGATTGTTCTAGCTTAACCATGTGTTTGTTATCTTCATCTCTTTTGATGTTCATAACCATGCCATCTAATTTCTATGAAAAAGCTTTGTTCTACTTGAAGATTATCTTAAATATGTGATTTAGTTTAGTAAAGTAAATGGTTATCTTGCAATTATCCTTTGATGAAAAATGTTTTATCACTTTAACTCAACAAATCAAGGTTGATGACTAACAATCATTCATGTTCTTGGAGACTAGAAATGGTAAAAAGAATATATTGATAACTTATCTAAGATAAAACACGGATCCTTATATTGTACTTAAAAATGATGAGATATAAGCTATGATCTATTTCTCTAATATTGGTAATTCTGAAATAACATTGTTAACACGATTGCATAGGTTATCATGCTAGTTAAAGAAATCATATGTTAAAGGAATGTGTAATTATAACCTAATTAAATCAACCAAGGGGAGGTTGTGTGACTAAACAATAACCACCCGAAGTTGTTAGAATTGGTATTTGAGAAATCGATGTCAACCCTAATCTTTCTACTTTACTAAACTACTTGCCTACTTAAATTGACATTTTCGTGGTAGCTTGAGATTAAGCAAGGATGGACTTGAAAATATGCATGTTACTTTCTTTTATGTCATAGAATATGTTCGCTTAGAAATAAGGGACTATTCTATCATATATTATTAAGGCAAGTTTGTCACATATTTACATCATAATCATCAATAAAGAATGGAGTGGATTCTTGATCTTAGATGGTAACCTTCATATAATTGAATTACTCATTTATAATTCCTCTTCTTGTTCACCTATATTATACATATATATATATATAGGGGAAGGTTAACATACAAATAAAATTAACGTGCTAAACGTGAGAATCAAGTAGAGTAATTATATATATAAGTAGAGTAATTATCATAGAGTAATTACATAATTACTCTATGATAATTACTCTACTTGTATATATTATTACTCTACTTGATTCTCATGTTTAACACGTTAATTTCATTTGTATTTGATCCAAACCCTGTGTGTGTGTGTGTGTGTGTGTTATTTTATGAAAGTTTAAAAAACCACTTCAAAATGACTAAACTCTCTAATTGAATTAAAACGAAAAATTGTTATTAGAAATATTTGTGTCCACGTATCGATACTTGATTCTTACCAATACTATTCTACATATAAGATAGGTACACTTGCGTATTTCGTGTGTGTTTGGTCTTAGTAGAAATCACTTTTATAAATTTAAAACAAGATCTTGTGCGGAAGCTAAATTCCAATCCTTTATACTTTTTAACCACACCGCACCACAACATCACGGTCCGACATTCAACCTTTTTAATCAATCGGGTCCCAACCTCGGCCTTGGTTGATCAAACTCCATATGAACAGTTCAAGAAAAAGAAACCAATTATTGAACACGCTCGAGTATTTGGGTGCATGGCGTATGCTAAAGTTAATAGTGTACATCTAAAGAAACTTGATGACAGGTCAAGACAACTCGTTTATCTCGGGTCGGGGATGGGTTCAAAAGCATACCGTCTCTTTGATCCGAACACCCGGAAAATAGTTGTTAGTTGGGACGTTGTGTTTGACGAAAACAAAGGGTGGAATTGGGTAAAGAAAGTCAAGAAGAATGACTACGAGCCGTGTATGTTTTCTATTGTTTGGGGGGTGCGGTTGACAATGAAACTGGTCAAATCGAACCCACTATTGAAGAAACGTCTGAAAGCAACCCGAGTAGTCCAAGCTCAGTACCTGCATCATCGGTTCAACCCGAGTCCAATTACTCGGCATAATCAAGTCATATCAGGCATAATTCCTCAACCCGCTCTCAAATTCAGTCGACGAGTAATGGGTCACATGTTTATTCAGGTGAAAATGAGTCCCAAACTTGTCTAAGACGCTCAACCCGAGTCTCGGTTTTACCAAGAAGACTACAGGAAGATTATGTGTTACATGTTGACTCTGACTATGAGCAATTGCTTCTTACATCAAGTGGTGAACCGAGTAGTTATTTTGAGGCTTAGTCGAACCAAGAATGGATTCAAGCTATGAATACCGAGATCGATTCGATAAACAAGAATGAAACATGGAAGTTAGTCGAACTTCCAAATGGTGCACAATGTATCGGGTTGAAGTGGGTGTTCAAACTTAAACAGAACGCGGATGGAACGATAAATAAGTACAAAGCTCGGTTGGTTACAAAGGGTTACGTGCAACAACTTGGGATTGACTTTGATGATGTTTTCGCTCCGGTAGCCCGAATCGAGACCGTTCAGCTACTAATCGCATTGCCTGCATCTAACGGGTGGGAAATCCACCATCTTGATGTAAAAACGGATTTTCTATATGGTGAATTGAAAGAAATTGTGTTCGTTTCACAACCCGAAGGATACTAGAAAGAGGCGAGGAGGCAACATTTTACAGGTTTTCAAAGGCCTTGTACGGGTTAAGGCAAGCTCCCCGAGCTTGGAACACAAAGCTCGATAACATCCTATGAAATATGAAGTTTCAAAAATGTTCCAAGGAACAATCGTTTTACCGGAAGACGGATGGGAAACATTTTTTGATCTTAGCCGTGTATGTGGATGATTTATTTATGACATGTACAAGCTCGAGTATAATTTACGATTTCAAGAAGGGTACGACGACCAAGTTTGAAATGTCTGGTCTCGGGAAGTTAACCTATTATCTCACTCAAGCACTCGCAAGAATCAAGTTCACGGAGATGTGCGAGTTACTTGGAGTTGGAGACCTTTCTAATCCGATTTAAAAATTAGGGGGGTGAATGTTGCATTAATTTCTATTCCGAGTCACAAGTCGGTGAACCGAACCTAAGAGGTTTTAACTAGTCGGTTAAAGTCTAAGGGGTATAATGAAACATTCTTCCATTTGCTTGGTGGCCATATTCACCTTGTGGGCCAAGTTGAGTGGTGAATACATATTATGCTTGGCGACCAAATTGGGTTATTAATATAAATACATGTACAAAGTTAATGTTAAATCACAACAACACAACAATCACCACCATTACTACCAAAGATATTGCAATAAGTTTTTGAGCTATATTAACTGGTTATAATATAAGTCAGTTATTTCTAAGTTGTTCGTTAATTATTCTTGATGTATCTAATAATCTTAGACGTTTGTATATTTACAACGATGTAAAGGTGACCAAAAAGTACTTGTATATTTTCGAATTTGGCCTCGGTGAAGAGAAATTTTAAGAAGATACTGGTGATCATGGTTGTAAAAATCTTGATTAAGCAACAATTAATCGCCGTATAATCCCGGTTAATCGTCCTACTACAATAGGTGATGAAAAAGCAATTGCATATTTTGAAAGGACTGTTGTTGTAATTACTTTGTAATCAATCTTTCATGCGTTCATCATTCCCCCAATTGACTTTGCTTCCAAATTAAATATTTTTGTTTTTATTTTTAAATTTTAATTAAATGTTTAATTCGATTTATCAACCGAAAGAATTCACCAAGCTGATTTCTTCCTCAACCCTGGGTACTTTTTCGTCGTCATCTTCAAATTCAAAGTTCATGCAAATGAATCAAAATTGGAGCCCTAGTTGTTGATTTGATAATAAATAATTACAACTTTTTTGTGCAATTTTGTTGAAATTACATGAAATTATATGTTTTTTTGTTCGTAAAGCGTTAGCGGCGATTTACGAAGAAAAAAACATATCGAATCGAAATGCCGCTGGAATCCGATCATGAAACGGACGATCCAGATACCGATTTCGTTGAGATCGATCCTTCCGGTCGTTACGGTCGGGTTAGTACCTTCCATTTTACGCTAATAATATTATTATTATTATGATTTTTGGTTGTTATTTGATGCTGAATTTGGAGGAACAATTTGCAGTATAAAGAAGTCCTGGGAAGAGGTGCTTTTAAAAAAGTGTATCCTTCTCTAACATTATTATTATTATTATTAGTTGTTTATTAGTTTATGCTTCAACATGCAACTTCATTATATTTATAACAACAACTAGGTTAGAATTAGAAACCGGTGTGTTATGCAATTGAATAAAGGTATATGTTAGACCTTATTTGTTTGAAAATGAAATCGGTTTGCTTTAATGTTGCAAGCTGTAAATGTATGCATTACGAAGGGGTGAATGATGTGGTGGGGTGGTCATGAGTTTTGCCTTAGGTTCACCTAGGCGTTAGAGCATCAAGAGGACCTCCTTCTGTTCGACGTCGTGGGTTCGAATCCCGCTCATGTGTCATATTCCCAGGTTTAAGCCTAGGTGAAGCACCACTGGGTGGATTAGGCCTCACGGCATTGAGTGATCGAGCCCCCCTGAGAGCTTTCCAGGGGTTTAGCAAGTGTTCGTCGTTCAAAAAAATTGAAGGGGTGAATGGTGAAATAAGTGACGTGGGAAAAACTAGGTTGGACTCTTAGAATTGTGACATGTGCCCGTGGATAGTTACTTATTTATTAAGTGTAGATGATAAATAATTTGGACTGAGATAATGCTAGTGTTACAACATTGAAATTTAAGGTGTTTGTAATCCTTGATCAATTTGGGGAATTTAGATACAAAGCATTTGATGAATTGGAAGGAATTGAAGTAGCATGGAATCAAATCAAGGTTTCTGATTTCTTAAAATATCCTGACGAGCTCGAACGCCTATACGCAGAAGTTCATTTGCTTAAAACGTTAAAGCACAAGAACATAATTAAATTCTACAATTCATGGGTCGATACAACGAACGAACACATCAACTTTATCACTGAGATTTTCACATCTGGAACATTAAGACAGTAAGTTTAATTTGTTGTTAAAAGTTGTGTATTTTGTTGCTAAACATTGATACGAAAGCATGTTTAACATTGTTATAGATATCGAAAGAAACATAAACATGTAGATCTAAGAGCATTAAAGAAGTGGTCTAAACAAATATTAGAGGGACTTTTGTATCTTCACGGTCATGACCCGCCAGTTATACATCGTGACCTGAAGTGTGACAATATTTTTGTTAATGGGAATCAAGGGGAGGTTAAAATTGGTGATCTTGGATTGGCTGCTATTCTTTTACAGGCTCGATCTGCTCACAGTGTCATTGGTGAGCACTTTTTTTTTGTTTGTGATTGTGATTAATTATGATTATACTGAAACTATTGTGATATGAAATTTAGGTACTCCTGAGTTTATGGCACCTGAGCTTTATGAAGAGGAATATAATGAACTTGTAGATATATATGCCTTTGGAATGTGCTTATTGGAATTGGTGACGTTTGAGTATCCGTATTGTGAATGTTCTAATGCTGCTCAGATATATAAGAAAGTGACATCAGTAAGTAATTTATGATCACTTGCAGTTTAAGTTACATTTGTTAAGTTTTAGGCGTATATTAATCACCAAAATTTATGTCAATTCTTATGTATGCTGAGTAATGAAGGTTGGATTTGATGAATATTGAAGAAATGAGTTTTTTTTTACTGTTTACACCCCTAATGCTAGGAGGCCTGTAAGCGAACTGAACGAACACAAACGGAGCTTGTTCGTGTTTGTTTGTTTAACTCTAATATAACCAATGAATGGACACAAACACTTAAATGAACCTGTTTTTTTTTTCATGTCCGTTCTTTAAGAAAGTGAACATGTGTGTGTTCGTTTATGTTCATTCATTGATATTCTAAATGAGTGAGAACATATACAAACATAAATAAACGAACATAAACAAAGAAAATAAACGTAATCTTGTTTGATCGTTAGTCGACTACCCGAGGCATGGTTCTAAAATTTTATTGAGTTGATGAGTTGATACATGATGGGCCAATTAGTATTACTAATAACTAATGTATAAGTTTGAATAAGTAAATGAACATAAACGAACAAACAAACGTAAATGAATAAACTCAAACGAATGTAAATGTACAAATGTTTTGCTCATGTTCATTTGTTTATCAAATAAACATACATAAACAAACTCTGTTTCCTTTCATAGCCCAATAACCCATATCCTAGTTTTCTCACAAGAACGTTTTTTTTACCATAGTTCATTTTAATTCCTTTAAACAATCAGAATTCATGGAACATGTTTTTCAATCTTGTTAGGGAGTCAAACCAGCATCATTAGCAAAAGTTAAGGATCCTGAAATCAAATCATTTATAGAAAAGTGTATTGCTAAAGTTTCTGATAGATTATCCGCCAAAGAATTATTAATGGATGAGTTTTTACATGATGAGCATTGTGACAGTGTACATACACGAGGTCAAACGAGTTCAAGTTCCAATCCAGGTAATATCTGCAATACGCTTCTCAAAATATTTTTCATATATTTTTCATTTTCTGATGAATTTTTATAGATGATGATGGCGTTAAGCTTGACAATGGTGAAACTCAAGCTAGAGATTTCACAGTCAAAGGTCAAATGAGAGACCTGAATACTGTTTTTCTAAAACTGCGTATAGAAGATACCACAGGTTGTCTTTTTATCTTTGCTTACTTTAGATTTAGCCAAATCGGTTGTGAGCTAGTCGAGATCGGCTCGCTTAAAACACGAACAGTCCCGAGCTTTAGCGTGCTTCAGTTTATATTTGAGATCAATTTTATAAACAAGCCTGAGCCCAAACTTCACAGTTATAGTTTAAGTTAGCTCGCATGCTTAAACGCATCTTAGTTATGTTGTTTTTATTTAGTATATTAAATATGTTTTTATGTGTTAGTTCTTATTATACATTTAATTATAACAAAAATAACTAGAATAATAGTATTATGCTATACATAAAACTATAATTTACAACTGTATATGAAAATAATTATAAATGCATATAAACGAAATAGTTAAATAATAAAAGAGTTGAGCTCGAGCTCGCAAAACTACTCATGAGCCGAGCTCGAGGCTATATTTGAGTTCATATCATAAACAAGCTCAAGCCCGAGTTTCAGCTATCGAGCTTGACTAGATTTGTTAGCCAATAGAGGCTTTTATTTGTATTAACTTTTATTTAATATCTTAATTATACATTTACGCATTAATTATTATTATACATTAGATTATGACAAAAGTAACTACCATAATATTATTATGTTTTTTATAAAACTATAATTTTCAATTGTATTTGGAAATAATTATAAATGTATGCAAATAAAGTAGTTAAATAATTAATAAATAACAACGAGCTGAGCTTGAGCCTATATTTGAGCTTATTTAATAAACAAGCTCGAGCCCGAGCTTCAGATTTGAGCTTGACTAGACTCGTGAGCCTAAATGAGCCTGTTATATAACTGTTATTTAATATATTAAATATATACATGTTCATTATTATTATTACTATTATTATTATTATTGTTATTATTATTATTATTATTAAATTATGACAAACGTAACTAAACTAATAGTATTATGTTATATGTAATAAAATTATAATGTACAACTGTATATAAAGAAAAAAGTAGTTAAATTTTAAATGATCCGAACTCAAGCTTGTCAAACTACTCTTGAGCCGAGCTCGAGCTTTAGAAATAGAGCTTGGCTCGGCTCATTTACACCCTAATATTTGAGGCAGCAAACTGGAAGGGCTGTGTAACTTGTTATAGCAGGTAATTTTCATATGGGTTAAAAGTTAAAACGGTGGGGCTCCATTGGGTTTTAAACGTTACACTTTTGGTCCAGATATTAAAAAACTTTTATAAATAGTTAGTGTAATGTGGTTACAATCAGGTTCCTGTTTTAATCCGATTACCGTTGGATAACACACTCTTTTTGCTCCCACAAAAAGACTCAGATTTAAAAAATAATGATTTAAAAGACCCTTTATAAAATGATGACGTGGCTGCTGCCTTATCAGTAACTTGACCATGTTGACTTTTTGTATTTGTGAGCCAGGGAATGTACGCAACATCCACTTTCCGTTCGATACCGATAACGACACATCAATCGCGGTTGCGAGCGAAATGGTTGAAGAACTCGACTTAACCGATCAAGACGTCTCAACAATCGCGGAAATGATCGATGCAGAAATCCGGTCATGCATTCCCGACCGGGCCCCACGGGACTACTTTGAGGATCAAGAAGATAATGAACCTTCTGGCTCGGTTGACTCGCCCTCTGACCAACCAAATGAGTCTCCGTCCTCTTTGACCATCAAATCTTGTACTTCACCCGGAGTTTTAGCCCTTGAAAGATTACCTTCAGGTAGAAAAATTTGGTGTGATTCACCCAAAGGATGTTTTACTCCGCTCAGACCGCGCTCAAACGTCTCTGGAGAAAACACGCCCAAAACCGAAGACGAAAACGAGAATGAAAACGAAAATGAAAATGAGAACGAGAATGAGAACGAGAACGTGAACAAGACTGAGAACGAGACTGGGACTGCGAATGAGAATGAAAATGAAAACGAGGATGATAAAGTGGAATTGATTATGGAAAGACTAGATAATTTGTTGATTGAGCAACAAAAAGAATTGGATGAACTGAAAAGGAAACACAGGTTGGTTGTATCGGACATGTTAAAGAAACTTCCACCCGAGACCCGTCAAGAAGTTGCTAACAACCGTAACGTGCAGATCTTCGAGGCGTCGGACGTTGATTCCTAGTAAGTTTTACAATATTAAGGTATATCGAAATCACACGAGGTTGATGAATACTTGTACATACTTATAATGTTGAGTTCAATTGTGAGTTTCACTTGGTTTGGAGTTTGGACTGTAATATTTGTAACATTTTTTGAATCTTGACATTATCATTAGTAGAAGCATTGTTATTCTTGAGTGGTAGGTTAAAGACCAATATTTGATTATAAGTCCACTAATTCACCGTTAATGGACTGGTAGATTACCCCAAGTCTATTATTAGGTTATAACAAGTCACTTTACCACTTATAATAACACATAAATATATATACAAATAAATTCAAATATTTTTAAAATTACATTATATTTAGAATCACTTAAAAATACGGATATTTTGTACTACTTAACATAATTTCCTAAATATGTTTTAGCAATAAACATGTCAACAAAATGATCATTCGTAATCCTACGGAGAAAATTATGACAATAATATTAATCTTGATATTCGAATGTTATGAGCACATAAGTGGAAACCATCTATATGTAGCTCAGATGGCGTTACTAGTTTACTACTGACACACATGAAGGTCTCTCATATTCCTTTGGTATGTTCTCAGCAACCCACAATTATTAACATGTTCGTTGATACAGATACCTTCAACAAGTTACATTTATAGACGCTACGAAACGATGCTTGAGATATTGGTAAAAAAAGTTTCATTTGCCTTGTTATGTAGGTTATTGAGGAAGGGGTGAGACAAACAAATGAGTTCATTATAAAGAATGCAACATTTTTTTTAGGTTTTCATATTGTAACGATAAAGAAGTTGTGCTGCCATTGACTATACACTGCATGCGTTAGTACTCATCATATACTCAAATCAATATGGATCGAAGGTCACTCCACAAAATTAGTGTATGCGTGTGATTTATAAATAAATTGATTGATTTTGTTATGTTGCACGTGTACGGTATATAAAGAAGGAACAATAAGTACTCGTATAATCGTATTCTTAGACTCCATGCTTATTTTGATATATAGTTTAACATTTTATTTTATTTTGAGAAATCAAATCACATTTAGGAGTGAGCATAAACCTGGTAATTAGTATTAAGTTCCGATGTCGCCCCCAAGAAAATAATTCCTAGGTCCGTCACTGCAAATAAGGTCAGTTCCCGGGTGTTAAAACTACCCATACCCTATGACCGGGTTCAGTATGGCGGGTAAGACCCGTTTGCTACTATATGGATGAGCATAAACCAGGTAAAACCCGTTTGGTCCTATAAGAGGAGCATAAATCGGGTAAGACCAGCGAAAGCCAAACCAATCAAACCTTTATATTTACAATAGGGTCGATTCCCGAACCCTGAAAATACCATTAACCGAGTCTAGGTCGTATATTACGGCTTGACCTGTCTGTTCACCCCTAATCACATTTTCTCAGCTTTATTTGTATAAAACATTAAAACTAGCATTTTATTTTGCGCAAGTCATTTAAATTGGGCCTCAAATACTAAAAGAGACCTTAAAACCCACACAACCCAGCCCACAGAACAAGTTATAACACACACTAGTCCCATTGTGCTATAAAAACTACCTAGGGTTTCATTTTCTTTTCTCCCCACTGTAACGCAAAGTCTCCGCCGCCGTTATTCGTCGGCGTCTCATCTAAAGGTATATTCCGATCATCCATACTTTACTACCGATCTATAATTCGTACTCTTAATTGTTAATATTAGGAATTCGTACTCTATATTGCTAGACAATAGATTACTGCTCATTAGTTTCCAGTAATTAATATTCTGTTACAGATCTAGAATTTGCACTCTTTATTTTTTGTTATTATCTGTTTAAATTTGAAATTAGGAACGTAAATTGCAGTTAATGTCTTCGCATTTTGTATTTTGTATGAATTATTTTCACACGTGCGTTAATTGCACTCTAAATGTTTGTAATTTACTGTTTTTATTAGGAAAAAAATGACAACTAGATTGAGGAAGAACCGTAAGAAGCGCGGTCACGTGAGCGCCGGGCACGGTCGTATCGGGAAGCACCGAAAGCATCCTGGAGGTCGTGGTAACGCTGGAGGTATGCACCACCACAGGATCCTATTCGACAAGTACCATCCCGGTTACTTCGGTAAAGTCGGTATGCGATACTTCCACAAGCTCCGCAACAAGTTCTACTGCCCGATTGTCAATGTTGACAAGCTTTGGTCGTTGGTGCCTGAGGATGTCAAGGAGAAGGCAACTGCGGATAAGGTTCCGGTGCTTGATGTTACTCAGCTTGGGTACTTTAAGGTTTTGGGTAAGGGGACTGTGCCCGCGAAGCCCATTGTTGTGAAGGCGAAGCTTGTTTCGAAGACGGCGGAGAAGAAGATTAAGGAGGCGGGT
This sequence comes from Bidens hawaiensis, assembly GCF_021521415.1. Classification (NCBI taxonomy): domain Eukaryota; kingdom Viridiplantae; phylum Streptophyta; class Magnoliopsida; order Asterales; family Asteraceae; genus Bidens; species Bidens hawaiensis. The sequence goes on along the minus strand of NW_027493114.1, from coordinate 146,457 downwards.
GGCGCGGTTGTGCTCACTGCTTAGGTTTGTGTTTCATGGGTTTGATTATGTGTTATGGTTAGTTTTTATAAGACTTTGTTATGGTGAATTTGGATTCATATTTGATTTAAGTTTTGAAATTGAAACTATTGGTTGTGTTCACTGTTGAATGGCTTATAGTCTCACCTTTTTATGCTATGAATGGTTTTCTTGACTGAAAACACACGAGCTGGTTAAAACCGATTTTGCGACGCTTTGGCTGGTTTGCTAATTCAGTATTTGTTATGTATGTTAAGATCAAAGGGTAATGTTAGGTTTAAAGTAGAACCTGTGTACTCTTTATTTTTCATCGAACATGTTTGACGGCTTATAAACGAAATTTAGTTAATATACACAAGTTGTGGTAATAGTCATTAAAGTCTTTGTTTGAACTCTAAACAAGTATGAATAAGATTTAATCAAAGTAACTGATTTAAGAGCTCAAGCATAGCATATGCTTAAAAACGATTTGACATTTAAATCTATTTCCTTCTTTAATCTTAGGTCAAAAAGTCTAGGCCTGAAACGAAATTTAAAAATAGCTAATGATTTGACATAATTAAACTTGCACCATTTATCTATATGTCCAAGTGTTCGAAGGCAATTGATTGCTTATGTGCTACATTCACAAAAATGAGCTTATTTTGATGTCATTTATCACGTTAACTACCGAAAAAGCTCTCCTTAAAAAAGAACTCCTTTTCTAGACTTCCAAATAATCGAACAAGTGACCACAAAGTCCTTTCGTACCGCATGCCTTTCTTCCAGATGGCACCCATGTCTGACTGGATGATCCAGCAGACCCTAGCCGAGTTAAAATACTCCTGTTGTGGAACCTTAAACCAATCTTGAATGATAGACCAAATGCCCGTTGGAACCGGGCATTGTACAACGATGTGTATGGTGGATTCCGGCTGCACTTCACATAACCCACAACTGTTATTTCGCACATCGATTCCCCTAAGTGACAATGCTGCTTCTGTAGTAACTTGATCCAATAACAATCTCCGATATGACAATTAAGTTTAATTGGTATCTACTTTAGCCAATGGTAAAAATTAATTACCAGATGATCTCAATTATCAAGTTCTACATGTAAGATTTAAGCAAAAAGTTGGACACTGAACCATCCATACCTTTCCAGGCCCAAAAGTCCATTACCCCATTGGCCCATTCTTACACTACCTAAGTTGGGACTTGGGATGTTGGGATGCATATTGAATTATTTTGAGCATTCTCGGTTTAATTTATCTTTTGACTTGAATGTTATTGAGAGTTTTTGTTTAGTCATGATTTTGGTGTATATGAATGCTTTTATGAGATAATTTTTCTTGCTTGCCCTTTTTCCTCTTTTAACAGCAAAGTTTTAGCAAGGATTTGAATTCACATACTCACTTTTTAGACCCGGTCACCATTTCACTAGACCAATAGGCCGTGAGTAATTTTACGTAGAATTGCTTGTTTGGATCATCCACTATGTATTGTGATTTGATTGTGGTTGTCCTAGGAATAATCATTCATAAAGATAGTCTTGTGAATTGTGAATTGTCTAATTCGGTGTCTTACCAATCTTGAAACCAGAATGTGATAGATTGTTAATTTCATCTTCTTTATTGTTTGATTAGACTAGGGTTGCATGAAAGCCAACTTTACCTTATCATCCTTGGTCCTTGTGATTCTGTATCTTAGATCTGTTAGACGGAATTACCTCTTTATATAAAGAGTTGCTAGTATTAGTTATTTGTGGATAATGTGTTATTGAGAATGACAGATGAAACTTCATTATCTTAACATTCGATGTTTGGAGAGACAGAAAGATAATCAATTCCATCATCCCAGTGAGGTTTACACAACACTTAAGTTCTTGATCTTTTTTGGATCTAGTGCCATTTGATTAGTTAATACTGAGAATAGTCGAGGGCTCCATGCATCAATACGATTTCATGCCCAGATGCCTTTCCATATCTGATATCCTTCATGTCATGTCGTTTTCCGAGTGTTTCCTTAGTCTTCATTCATTTTAGTTTTTGTTATTAGTTTCTTATTCGTTCGTTATTTGTTTTAGTTAATTGAAAATAATCTCTTTTAATAGGTTATGGATCTACAGAGGTTTAGTATGGAGGTTGTCCATAGTGTCCATGGATCCGATATCTAGTCTTACCTATACTTTACCATATCATAATTGGCACAATTGCCATTGTGTGAAGTTTAATTGGTGATTCCCTTTTAAACCCAAAATTTTAAGTTGTGGTAGTCGCAACAGGAAGGTGAAGTGGTTTTGGTAGTCGTTAGAGAGTAGCCGGACCTAGTAGGTTTTATTTGTTTCCTTTTTTTAATTTATTTAATTTGTTATTCGTTTAGTAGTTCTTATTTATGTTGATTATTATATTTTGAATAATAAGGGTTAAGAAAGAACCAAATGAGTGTTTCGCATGTGAACGGCGACACGACGTGTACTAATGTGTACTAAAACGTAAAAACAAAAAAACTAATCTTAATCTCTTTTAATAAATTTCATTATTACTATAAGAAACATAAATGGACTTGTAAAAGTGGGCTTGTGTGAAGCTGTTGAAGACTTGCTCAAAAACAGCGGGCTTGAGTTAATATTTCTTATAAATTTTTGTAAGACCAACAAAAAATACAAAAAGCAGAAACAAAAAACAAAAAAAAAAGATCGGAAACTACTACATAATGCACTAATTCTCATAATCGTTACACGGATGCACTCTTGGTTTGAGTTCATTGAAACCGCGGATCTATAGTGTAATCAAGTCTTCAACAAATTGTTAGCATCTTTAGATTTTAAGGTCTTTTGCATATTTTGTGTAGAGTTCAATAATTTCATCCTAATATTTGAAGTTTTTATAAAAACCTAGTTCATATCAAGCTTTTATTAGAGTAGTTAAAGCAAACATTTACACGTATTGAACTATCTTTTAGTATGTATCCTACAAGATAATATTTAGGCCTAAAAAACAATTTTTTTCGAAAGTTAATAAGGCCTCAAACTCAAAAGAGAAAATGTACATGGACATATCATAGCAAAAATATGTGGTGCAAGTACGTAATGTAATATTTTTCGACATTCTTTATACCTGTGGTTACTGGGTATCGATGTGATAGATGAATGATCCCTTTTGTTTCTTAGAACAACAAATAGATGCTTAATCATAATTTATTACATTAGTAAACTAGATTTGAAAAGTTAGATGTCACGTTGTAATAGGTTGGACGTGTCAAGCAAGTGCCCTGCGCATTGAAACTTATTATAAGAAATGTGTCACACCCCTAGGTTGATGGCGGAAACACCGAGAAGCGTGTAGATTGAAACCATGCACATGGTGTGAAAACAAAACTCTTATTAATATAAACCAATACATAGTTCAAACCAACATAATCCAAATAGCAAGCAAAAAACGACATTCATTTTATTCATGACTTCTTGGTATGACTCTTCTTCTAAGTGAAACTTCAAGAATCTTTGTCACTTAATATCCATTACCTGAAAAATATACGAGCGTGTCAACTAAAAATAGTTTATGCGAACATATGTTTTAAAATAATATAACAGAAAATAAGTTTTATGTTGAAAATTTTCCATATGTCTTAAGTTACTTGTATATTTTTATGATTACAACCAAATTTTTGACACGTTTAACAAGTCGTATAATCCATGATTAAACTATTGTGTTTAATGTTTAATGATTATCAGATTCTAAACACACATGCCTCTACCAGAGCCTGAGTAGGCGGGTCAGGCCAATAGATCTATGAACATACTACCACGAGCTATGCAAGTTAAAGGTTTTAAATGTGAATACGTAATATCCATAAGTTTGTAATATCCATACATAATGAATAAAGCTTGAATCATATAGCATGTAAACAAATTGATTATGCATGTTTTCCATCCCCAAAGTATAAAACATTTAAAAAAGGTTCTATGAACTCACAAGTATAATAAATATATTGCATGAATAAAACATATAATAAATAAATTTGTATAAGTTTGCATGTTTTCCACCCCACAAATAAAAACATTTCTAATAAGGGCCATGAACTCACCTTACTTGATAGATAAACACGAACACGAGCAAGAAGTTGTTGAACCGGTCTCGGGACGCCTTAGATTATGTTTGAGATTTCTTTAGAAATAGGGCGACGTAGACTAGGATATTTTAGATAAAACACTAGTCAAATTTATGCTAGTTCGTATGATGTTTGGTGTGACATGCTTTGGCCTAATAGATTCCAATACTCTCCTCGAACCCTCCAGGAAAGTAACCATGTCCGCGTCTGATTAGGATTTATGCGCATCACTTTCCTTGGATTACACAATCCTTTTTCCAAGGGTTGAATCACAACATTGTCTCCCTTCCATTTATTACATGTCCGCCACGTTGAACTTCTTTAACAACATAAAAAATTGAAAGCAATCGAAAAGACCATAACTTGAAAATATGAACTAAATATGGGGTTTAACTTGTAATATAGTATTGTTTAGGGTGTCTTTTGACATTAATGAAGGTATAGGGTTTAAAATGTAAATATTAAAGTTTAAGATGTTTATTAACATTTATGAAAATATGGGGTTTAAAGTGTAAATATTATGTCTTTTAATTATGATAAAATTATGAGTTTTTGAAATAAGAATATTAGTAGTTGTTCATGAAAAAACTTTAGTTTTAAGCAAAGACTTTGAGAAAATAAGTATAGTTTCTTGAAATAACATGATTATCATAATATTTTAAAGAAAAAGATAAGGTTTTTTTTTAATAATTTATGATAATTATGATGAGAGTATATAAACAATTATGAAGTATTAAGAGCATAAGAACAAACAAAAAGGAAATCATAAGAACAAGATAATAAAAGCAAAGAAGTATAAATCAAAATATGTATAAAAACTTACTTGTTAGAGTCCTTGAATACAAGAGGGAATGAGAATGAGTTTAACGACTAGAGTTAACGGGGTTAGTGGGTCGGGTTTTGTAACACCCCGTAACCGCAGCGGAAACGTAAACGGGATGCAACAGACACGTCTGATATCAACAGCATTGCTTATAAAGAAAACACCACTACATTAATTTACATCATATTACATTGTTCCGAGTTTCGTTACCATCTAGGTGTTAACACACAAGTTTTACCGATAATACATTAACATATTCAATACAAAATATAGATCATCAAGCTTCCACAAAAGCACGCATCGTCAAGCACAAAAACAATTATTCCAATTTGGGAGTACCTAGAAAGCATGTAAAGAAAACGGGTCAACTACAAATAGTTGGTGAGTTTCACTAATTTAAATAAACCTTGACATTTCATCATAATAATCATAAATTAGCGATGTAATTATGCTGAGCCCACAAGTGAAACCACTGTTAACCCATAGACATTTCCAGTGACATCTGGGGACACTGTTAACCCAGTACTGTATCCATTCTGGGGGCAATGTTAACCCAGAAACACTTCTAGTGACATCTGGGGACACTGTTAACCCAGTACTGTACCCATTCTGGGGGCAATGTTAACCCAGAACACTGTTGCGGGACTTTACAATATTAGCAACTCAGATAATTACCATCTTAATACATTTCCGTACGATTCCCGTACAATAAACAATATATAAATAAACGCGTTTCCGTGCGTTCAGCACGTACTTAAACATTTTGATAGGAATCATGCTTTCCGCCCCGGGAAAATATTTAAAACCATTCAGTAAAACGGGCTCGTGAAACTCACCTTTTCGTGAGCAAATATGTAACACTGTGCACGGCTACCGGTCCAGATCTGTAATACGATCCCTAAGTCGTTACTATACAATTTCTATTAATATAACTTAAATTCGTGTTAACCGGTACGTCTGGGGACACTGTTAACCCAGTACCGTACACGATCCGGGGACAATGTTAACCCCGAAACACTTCTCAGGACTTAGATTATGATATCATTTAGAGTTCTTTAGTCAAAACTACCATTAGTTTGTTTTCCCGTTTTGCGTGCCTAGCACGGTTATCCGTTTTTATGTTTTCAAAAAATGAATTTGGTCACACACGACCCGAAAATAGTTGTTACTGATATTTTAATTAAAGTGATGAAATTAGAGCTCGGTTTAGACACCCCGTTTGGCCGCGGGGCCCGTTTCCGTCTTTAATACACCGGAAACTGCTAAATCGGGTAAAATTACCCAAATCATCCGAATTATTTTCGGATGAGTTATTTTTACTTGATTAACTTAGTTTCATGAAAATAGTCCATTTTTAGGGTTTTTATACACCAGTCAGCTCGCTTAGGCGAACTTTGCCGGTTTACGCGTTTTAAGCTTTAAAAGTTTGTTTTTATTTTCTATTTAGCACAAATAATTATCCGTTTAGTCTCGGATCTTGAAATTTTGAACAAATCACTTTTTGACAGTGGGGAATTTAATAAAATTATTTCCATAATTAATTTTTATATTTAACATTTATTTATCTATTTTTAAACGCCATTTAAACACTAAATATGTCGAAAATATCAAACGACCTTAGAAAAATCCCAAATTTTTCCTGGATGGCCCCTGCCATCCCCAAAGTCCCCTGTAATTTTTCCAGAACCAAAATCTCATTTTACATGCCATTTTAACTAAAACCGAGCTAGAAAACCCTAGAACTCGTTTTACCGAAAAGCCTACTTAGACTTCTCCAACGGATCTGAAATTTTGTGTGTGACTTTTATATGTTATACGAAGCTTATCTGGAATTTTTCAGAATTTTTCATGATGTTTAACTATTTTTCACCATTTTTAGCCAAAACTGAGCATTAAATTCACCAAATATTCATCATTTATCCAAAAATTACCAAATTTTCACAGATCTCATATTTTCATGTGTAGATCATCTCTGTGAAATTTCATGACCCAACTCTAAGTTTATCACAATCTGTCCAAATCGTAAACATCATAAAAAAAACGAACTACCTTGTGTTTCTAGCTTTAAACCGCGAGGATCTCGCTTTCTAGCCTTTGCTAGCAACTAGATACAACACCTACAAGCACAACAACACCACACCAAGCAAGTTACACCCACAATCAAGCCATTTCTTTCATGGTTTCGGTTATGATAAAGAAACAAAGATTTTAACCGTAAAAATTCGATTTTGACTCTTTTAACTCCTTTCTTGGACCAAGATCCCTTGTATAACTTGTATACATCACTTGATCATGCAAGAATCGGTTTCATCTCGGGTTTTCACCCATTTTTCACTTGAAACCTCATTTTCTTGTAAATAACTCGAGAAAGGAAGATGAACACGCATATAACTCGGTGTTTACCTCGTTTTCTTGCTTAAAAACTTGGGTTTTTGGATGAGAAATTGAGAGAAAGTGATGGAGTTTGTGTTTGTATGTTTAAAAAAAGAAATAAAGGCCAAGGGGTAATCCCCTTGGTCCGATCGGTTTGTATAAAGGGGGTGGGGTGGGGCCCACTCCCCCATTCTTGGCCACACATTCAGATTACGCAATCTGGATAATGTTGTGGATAATCTGGTTCAGTTCGTTTTTCGGTTAAATGCTTAATTCGGCTTAAAACGAGGCTAAAACGGTCGTATTTTGGCTTAAAAATGAAATTTATATAAAACCGATTTAAAAACTTTAAAAACTTAAACCATGACATTTATTGACTTAAAACATCATATTATTAATAACTGCACATCTTTTTCGGCTTGATTGATCATCTCTTGCTTGGTTTGGTATTTAAGGTTTCGTTTAACGTACCGACGTACCATTAAATCGAAATTCTTTTTCCGTGCTATAATTCACTTATCCCGAAGCTTTAATGCTTCGTAAACATTACTAAACATCATATATTTCGTCTATAACGTAATCCCCGATTCGTTCGGGGTTCAATAACCGTTCATCGGTTAATCGTAATTCCAATACGATTAGCCGTATGATCGAGTATAATTCGTACTGTGAATCATTCATACTCGTATAAATTCATTATAATTCATATATTCCATATTAAATAACACATAAATAGTATATACCGGCTAGGGTATACCTGAATTTGCCGGAATCGTTACATTCTCCCCCCGTAACAAAAATTTCGTCCTCGAAATTTTACTCGTCGATTACTTCCTTTTGAGGAAACAGGTAGGGGTATTTCTTTCAAAATTCGTCTTTTCGTTCCCAAGTATATTCTGGGCCTCGTTGCGAATTCCATCTAACTTTGACCAACGAAATTTTATTTTGTCTAAGTTGCTTGATTTTCCCGTCTACAATTTCTATGGGTTCCTCTACGAAATTAAGCTTATCGTTTAATTGGACACCCTCTAGTGGTAACACCGATGTCTCATCCGACAGACACCTTTTCAAATTCGATACGTGAAACACGTTGTGAACTGCACTTAATTCATCGGGTAGTTCTAATCGGTAAGCTACGGGACCGATTTTTGCAGTAATATCGAATGGTCCAATATATCTCGGGGCTAACTTCCCCGCCTTGCCAAATCTAACCACACCCTTCCACGGTGATACTTTCAAATACACCTTATCACCTTTCTCAAATGACAACGGTTTTCTACGGGTATCGGCATAACTCTTCTGCCGATCCCGCGCGGCCTTCATATTGTTCCTAATTTCAAGGATTTTGCTGGTCGTTTCCTGGACCAGGTCTGATCAAATAACCTGTGTGTCACCCACTTCAGTCCAGCAGAGTGGTGATCGGCACTTCCGCCCATACAATGCTTCGTAAGGTGCTGCCTTTATGCTGCTATGGTAACTGTTATTATAGGAAAATTCAACGAGTGGGAGATGTTAATCCCAATTTCCCTTAAAATCCAGTACACATGCACGAAGCAAGTCCTCCAGGGTTTGGATGGTCCTCTCAGACTGACCATCGGTCTGAGGGTGGTAAGCTGTGCTTAGATCAATACGCGTTCCCAACGCTTCTTGGACAGCTTGCCAAAGATTGGAGGTGAAATGGCTATCTCGATCGGAGATGATTGAAATGGGTATCCCATGTCGCGACACAATCTCATTTATATAAATCTGCGCAAGTTTCTCAGTGTTATAATTATTTCTAATCGGAATAAAATGTGCCGATTTGGTTAATCGATCCACGATTACCCAAATTGCATCATGTCCACGGGACGTCTTAGGGAGATGTGTCACAAAATCCATCGTGATTTGCTCCCATTTCCATTCGGGAATTTCCGGTTGTTGTAACATTCCCGAGGGTTTCTGATGCTTCGCCTTAACCTTCGCACACGTCGTACACTTACCGACGTATGTGGCTATATCCTTTTTCATACCCGGCCACCAGTAGAATTCCTTCACATCCTTGTACATCTTATCCGATCCCGGATGTATGGAATATTTCGATCTATGCGCTTCGTCCATGATTAATTCACGAAGGTCATGGAGGGTCGGGATCCAAATCCGATTTTTGAAATAGAGAATTTCGTCCTCGCGCTGTTCGAAATTCTTCTCATTGCCGTAAAGTCCCTCGTTTTCCATTTGTTCCTCTTTCAACGCCTCACGTTGAGCGACTCGAATCAAATCCGAAAGGTTCGACTGGACAATCATCACCAGCGCTCGCACACGCAATGGTTTAACTCGATCTTTCCTACTCAAGGCATCGGCTACGACGTTAGCCTTGCCGGGGTGATAACGGATGTTACAGTCATAGTCGCTTAACAACTCGACCCATCTTCGTTGCCTCTTATTCAGTTCTTTCTGATCGAATATGTGTTGCAAACTTTTATGATCGGTGAAGATGGTGCACTTTGTACCGTAGAGATAATGTCTCCAGATTTTAAGTGCGAAGATAACCGCTCCCAGTTCAAAGTCATGAGTAGTGTAATTTTTCTCGTGTACTTTTAATTGTCGGGAAGCATAGGCTATGACCTTATTATTCTGCATCAACACGCATCCTAACCCTCTACGGGATGCGTCACAATACACGACAAAACCATCGTCTCCATCGGGGAGACTTAAGATCGGCGCTTGGCACAATCTTTGTTTTAGCGTTTGAAATGCCGTTTCCTGCTCTTCACCCCATTCATACTTTCGATCCTTTTGGGTCAGGAGGGTTAAAGGTTGGGCGATGCTGGAAAAGTTCTCTATAAATCGACGATAGTATCCAGCTAAGCCTAAGAATTGGCGGATTTCCTTTGGAGATTTAGGTGCTTGCCAATTCTTAATTGCTTCCACCTTACTCGGATCAACGTGTATTCCTTGATGGTTTATAACGTGACCAAGGAATTGCACTTCTTGTAACCAGAAGTTACACTTGGAGAATTTTGCATACAACTTCTCCTGATTAAGAAGCTCTAAAATTAATCTTAAGTGTTGCTCGTGCTCTTCTTTACTCTTCGAGTATATCAAAATATCGTCAATAAACACGATGACGAATTTGTCGAGGTAGGGTTTATAGACTCGATTCATGAGATCCATGAACACTGCTGGCGCATTTGTTAGCCCGAAAGGCATAACTAAGAACTCGTAATGGCCGTAGCGAGTCCGGAATGCGGTTTTTGGGATATCCTCCTCCTGAATTCTAACCTGATGGTATCCCGATCTAAGATCAATTTTTGAGAAGTAGCTCGCACATTGCAGTTGGTCGAACAGGTCATCAATTCGGGGAAGAGGATACCTATTTTTGATTGTTAACTTGTTCAACTCCCTGTAATCAATGCACATTCTAAGGCTCCCGTCCTTCTTTTTCACGAATAGTACAGGTGCACCCCACGGGGAATAACTAGGACGTATAAATCTTTTATCCAACAATTCTTGCAACTGGTTGGATAATTCTTGCATCTCTGATGGTGCAAGTCGGTAGGGTGCCTTAGCAACAGGGCCAGCTTGAGGTAATAGATCGATCATGAATTCGACCTGTCGGGTTGGCGGTAATCCAGGAAGTTTCTCTGGGAAAACTTGTGGAAATTCGCGTACCACTGGGATATCGTCCACCCGTTTTTCCTCAGGATCCGTGGCCGTCAAGCTCGCTAGATACGCCACGCATCCCTGGCGTATATATTTTAGCACCTTGAGGTGGGATATAAATGGCATCATGGTGCCCGACTTCTCTCCTTGAACTAATACCTCTTCGTCATCCGACACCCGGATCTTGACGATTTTCTTTTCACAATTTATTTCCACTTTGTTACGTGCTAACCAATCCATTCCCACTATCACGTCAAAACTACCCAATTCTACCGGTAACAAGTCAATCAGGAAGGATTGTTCGTTCAGAATAAAAGGGCAATTCCGAACTATTTGATTAACTATCATGGTTTTACTGTTAGCGACTTCTATGGTATAAGGTTCTATGGTTTCACCAATTGGAAGGTTTGCTATCGATAGAAACTTAACGGAGACAAAATTTCTATCGGCGCCCGCATCGAATAATACAGAGGCGTAATGATCAGAGACGAGGAAAGTACCTGTCACTACGCTGGGGTCCTGGCGTGCTTCGCTCGCCCCCATCACGAATGCTCGGCCTCTCGCCGGATTGGACGACGACGCTTGACCCGCGGTTTGCCTCCCGTTTCCTCCCTGGTTCAGCTTCGGACAGTGCCTCTTGAAGTGATCCATGCTGCCGTATTCATAGCAAGCACGGCTGGTGGTCACCGTTTGGTTTCCTTGTTGGTTTTGTTGTCGGGCTGGTTGGGTCCTAAATGGCTGCGCACGGATAGGTTGCGGTTGTCGGTTCAGAGTGTTCAGGTTTGTCCTACATCTCGGTGCGTAGTGCCCTTCCCTGCCACACTGATGGCACACTACCACCCTGCACTCGCCACCATGTTGGTAACCGCATTTCCCACACCTGGGAAACGTCCTTGTCTGCGGTTCCTGCCTTCCGCCCGAACTAGTCATGGCGTAGTTCTGGCAGTGGGCCTAGCACGTTTATTTTGCTGCTTTTCCTGGATCCTATGGTCATGTGTACCCCGTTTTCCCCCAGCGGATTCTCCTGCCACCTTCAGTGATCCGCTCCTTACGAAATCATATGTGACGATACCAGCTTGTGTCACCGCACCCTCATACGTCTGGTGTCCCCCAGAATTGACTATACTCCTTACAACTGGAGTTAGCCCCCAAATATAACGCTCAACCCTCTTCGACTCTGGGGTGACCAACCATGGTACCAATCGCGACAACTCATTAAACCGGTTCGTATAACCCAAGTGGTCTGCCCCCTGCATCTCCAGGTTCCACAATTCATTTTCTAATTTCTGCAATTCGTTTTTCGGGCAGAAATGTTCTAGTACAAGAGCCTTGAGCTCTGTCCAGGTCATGCGGTTTGTCGCCGCCTGACCGCGGGTCTGCACTATGGTGTTCCACCATGTCAAGGCATGGTCCGTGAATGTGCAGGTAGCATACTTAACAACACAATCCTCGGGGCAGTTGCTGATGTTCACAACGGATTCTATTTTCTCGATCCATTTAACTAACCCATTTGGTCCTTCAGACCCGCTAAAGTCTAGGGGCTTGCACAACATAAAGTCTTTGATTGAACATCCCCTGGATGCAGGAATTGGTTCAGTGCGGTTCGTTTCTACAGTTGGTATAGGGCCATTACTGTCCGTAACGACCACCCTAGGCGGTGCGTCTTTACTCGGAATCGTGTTATCATTCTGTGGAGGATTAGCATTTTGTTCCCCGTCATTATTGGTGGTCGTTTGATTGCTCGGAGGGGTTGGATTGGTCGAATTGTTAATACTGGCAGCGATGCGCGATACTATATCCGGTATCGCCGCCTCCAACTGTTGAGCAATCAAACGGCTCACATCCACTTCCGACATTTGAGCTGATCGTTTTGGTGCCATTCTACACAACATTCAGAAAAATACATGTAATTAATACAAATTCCATTCATAAAACACAACACACATTCCATTCATTAATAAACATTAATACATATTACACAAACATCCGTTCACATTACTTCCCTGTCACCATTACATAGGTTAAGTTTTTATACAAGGGCCCTATGTCGGCATCATCTCGACATAACCCGCAATGGGTCAGTGCTTGAATGATACCCAAAAGTATCTATAATGATATACCCCAAAAGAGACCCCCTAAGGGCCAGTGGTTGTATTATAACTACCCAAGATTCACTCTATGTTAGCATCACCACTAACTGCTTACACAGAGTATCAAAAAGCGGTCCATGACTTCTACCATCCTAACATCACTAAACTTGGTGGTATACCCACCACACCATCACTGCCACCAACACCACCATCACTGCCAACACACCCCGGACCCGCGCCTCTAACCGATCAATCATCAATTGGGAGTATGAGCACTCCCTCCTTAGCTGCGCAATCGCATACTGGTGGTCCAGTATGCAGTCCCCCAGATACATCCGCCTCTGCACTCCCACTGTCAAGGCGGCGGAGTGCTCATTCACCTGCTCGGTGAGCACTCGAAGCCATGCCGCCGCGTCCCTTTCCTGCCTAGGGAGACCCCACACAGGTGGAGTCACAGGTTCGGGCTGGGAGCGGGAGGGCTCGCCCCTGCGGGTAGCAGGTCTGGGTGGGGGAGAGGTAGGTGGGACATGCGGGACACTGATCCGCGCCGTGAGGCGGGGTCCGAATCCGGGAGGGATAGGGGTGGCCTGTGGTGCGGGTGGGGTGGGGGATCTGACAATCCTGACTGGGGAGGACTGGCTAGAGCTCCTACGACTAGCCTCGCTAGGCTCAGAGCTGGATGATATGCGTAGACTCCCAGAGTTCCCGGAGCTGACTTCCTCCGGGTCCTCCTCCACCGATAAACTATGAGTTCTCGACATTCTTACCTACACACAAGTTAACAAACATATAGTTCTTTCCATAGTGTAAATCATAATCAAATTAATATACACTTACTTATACAACTTTGCCAAATAACAATATTATCATATATTTACACATATGTTGCCAATTTTACCTATTAAAGTCCCCCGTGACTTCTCCTGAATTCCCTCGTGCGGACAAGTCTGTTATTATGTTCCGGACCATAATAACTCACTTGTCCATCCAAGTTCATCCAGATCTCGTCACTATAAATTATTAGTTGATATTCAGATCCTATAATACTTGAGCTACTGTTTATATTTTAGGTATCTTTTTAAAGACATCCTAATTCTTTATAACCAATGGCTCTGATACCAAGTTCTGTAACACCCCGTAACCGCAGCGGAAACGTAAACGGGATGCAACAGACACGTCTGATATCAACAGCATTGCTTATAAAGAAAACACCACTACATTAATTTACATCATATTACATTGTTCCGAGTTTCGTTACCATCTAGGTGTTAACACACAAGTTTTACCGATAATACATTAACATATTCAATACAAAATATAGATCATCAAGCTTCCACAAAAGCACGCATCGTCAAGCACAAAAACAATTATTCCAATTTGGGAGTACCTAGAAAGCATGTAAAGAAAACGGGTCAACTACAAATAGTTGGTGAGTTTCACTAATTTAAATAAACCTTGACATTTCATCATAATAATCATAAATTAGCGATGTAATTATGCTGAGCCCACAAGTGAAACCACTGTTAACCCATAGACATTTCCAGTGACATCTGGGGACACTGTTAACCCAGTACTGTATCCATTCTGGGGGCAATGTTAACCCAGAAACACTTCTAGTGACATCTGGGGACACTGTTAACCCAGTACTGTACCCATTCTGGGGGCAATGTTAACCCAGAACACTGTTGCGGGACTTTACAATATTAGCAACTCAGATAATTACCATCTTAATACATTTCCGTACGATTCCCGTACAATAAACAATATATAAATAAACGCGTTTCCGTGCGTTCAGCACGTACTTAAACATTTTGATAGGAATCATGCTTTCCGCCCCGGGAAAATATTTAAAACCATTCAGTAAAACGGGCTCGTGAAACTCACCTTTTCGTGAGCAAATATGTAACACTGTGCACGGCTACCGGTCCGGATCTGTAATACGATCCCTAAGTCGTTACTATACAATTTCTATTAATATAACTTAAATTCGTGTTAACCGGTACGTCTGGGGACACTGTTAACCCAGTACCGTACACGATCCGGGGACAATGTTAACCCCGAAACACTTCTCAGGACTTAGATTGTGATATCATTTAGAGTTCTTTAGTCAAAACTACCATTAGTTTGTTTTCCCGTTTTGCGTGCCTAGCACGGTTATCCGTTTTTATGTTTTCAAAAAATGAATTTGGTCACACACGACCCGAAAATAGTTGTTACTGATATTTTAATTAAAGTGGTGAAATTAGAGCTCGGTTTAGACACCCCGTTTGGCCGCGGGGCCCGTTTCCGTCTTTAATACACCGGAAACTGCTAAATCGGGTAAAATTACCCAAATCATCCGAATTATTTTCGGATGATTTATTTTTACTTGATTAACTTAGTTTCATGAAAATAGTCCATTTTTAGGGTTTTTATACACCAGTCAGCTCGCTTAGGCGAACTTTGCCGGTTTACGCGTTTTAAGCTTTAAAAGTTTGTTTTTATTTTCTATTTAGCACAAATAATTATCCGTTTAGTCTCGGATCTTGAAATTTTGAACAAATCACTTTTTGACAGTGGGGAATTTAATAAAATTATTTCCATAATTAATTTTTATATTTAACATTTATTTATCTATTTTTAAACGCTATTTAAACACTAAATATGTCGAAAATATCAAACGACCTTAGAAAAATCCCAAATTTTTCCTGGATGGCCCCTGCCATCCCCAAAGTCCCCTGTAATTTTTCCAGAACCAAAATCTCATTTTACATGCCATTTTAACTAAAACCGAGCTAGAAAACCCTAGAACTCGTTTTACCGAAAAGCCTACTTAGACTTCTCCAACGGATCTGAAATTTTGTGTGTGACTTTTATATGTTATAAAAAGCTTATCTGTAATTTTTCAGAATTTTTCATGATGTTTAACTATTTTTCACCATTTTTAGCCAAAACCGAGCATTAAATTCACCAAATATTCATCCTTTATCCAAAAATTACCAAATTTTCACAGATCTCATATTTTCATGTGTAGATAATCTCTTTGAAATTTCATGACCCAACTCTAATTTTATCACAATCTGTCCAAATCGTAAACATCATAAAAAAAACGAACTACCTTGTGTTTCTAGCTTTAAACCGCGAGGATCTCGCTTTCTAGCCTTTGCTAGCAACTAGATACAACACCTACAAGCACAACAACACCACACCAAGCAAGTTACACCCACAATCAAGCCATTTCTTTCATGGTTTCGGTTATGATAAAGAAACAAAGATTTTAACCGTAAAAATTCGTTTTTGACTCTTTTAACTCCTTTCTTGGACCAAGATCCCTTGTATAACTTGTATACATCACTTGATCATGCAAGAATCGGTTTCATCTCGGGTTTTCACCCATTTTTCACTTGAAACCTCATTTTCTTGTAAATAACTCAAGAAAGGAAGATGAACACGCATATAACTCGGTCTTTACCTCGTTTTCTTGCTTAAAAACTTGGGTTTTTGGATGAGAAATTGAGAGAAAGTGATGGAGTTTGTGTTTGTATGTTTAAAAAAAGAAATAAAGGCCAAGGGGTAATCCCCTTGGTCCGATCGGTTTGTATAAAGGGGGTGGGGTGGGGCCCACTCCCCCATTCTTGGCCACACATTCAGATTACGCAATCTGGATAATGTTGTGGATAATCTGGTTCAGTTCGTTTTTCGGTTAAATGCTTAATTCGGCTTAAAACGAGGCTAAAACGGTCGTATTTCGGCTTAAAAATGAAATTTATATAAAACCGATTTAAAAACTTTAAAAACTTAAACCATGACATTTATTGACTTAAAACATCATATTATTAATAACTGCACATCTTTTTCGGCTTGATTGATCATCTCTTACTTGGTTTGGTATTAAAGGTTTCGTTTAACGTACCGACGTACCATTAAATCGAAATTCTTTTTCCGTGCTATAATTCACTTATCCCGAAGCTTTAATGCTTCGTAAACATTACTAAACATCATATATTTCGTCTATAACGTAATCCCCGATTCGTTCGGGTTTCAATAACCGTTCATCGGTTAATCGTAATTCCAATACGATTAGCCGTATGATCGAGTATAATTCGTACTATGAATCATTCATACTCGTATAAATTCATTATAATTCATATATTCCATATTAAATAACACATAAATAGTATATACCGGCTAGGGTATACCTGAATTTGCCGGAATCGTTACAGGTTTAATTGAAAGTGAACAAAATTATTGAACGAAAACCCCAAATTTAAAACTATTAAATTAAAACCGTATATTTGGTCAAACCATAAGAACGAAAACCACAATTATCTCTAAATAAAAAATTGAGATATGGCACACGACCTAGAGTTCAAAACCCTAATTTATTTATTTTTTAAATTAAAAGAAGTAGATAAACTAAACTTGAGGAACAATGATAAGTTAGAATATTCTAGAATTTTCCTTTTTATATTAAAATATTAATTAAAATACTTTAGATAAAACTGATAATAACAAATTATTTATGGTACATGTTATAAAATATTAATCTAAGCATTCCGGTTCAATGTATCATGTTAATGATTAAGCTTGTATATGATGAAATGATCATAGAATCACGTAATCCCGCATACAAAGATAATGTTATTCAGTAAATAGCTTATGATTCAATAGTGTGATATATGGATAATGAAATAGATACAAGAAATTTATTAAGTATGAGTACAAAAGACTAGCGTTTTCGAGCAAAAAAATTCATAGATGTTACAAAATTAGACAACCTAGATAACTAAACACATCATTATAATAGTCGGGCAATGCAATAGTTAAATGCACCATTGTAATGAGTTAAACTCGTTATTGAAATATGTTTTAGCGTGACGTTATAATCAACCGTAAAAACATCCTTTGAAAACATCGTATTTCTAGTATAGCCGTAATGTACTTAAACTAAGAGTATAAATATTACGGAGTTCATGATGTAATTAATTTATTCTAGAATAATAGAGTATATTAAAATGTAAGTGGGAGACTATTTTAAATAAGAAATAAATTTAAGTCATACACTAGAATAAGTCATGGGGAAAAGAAATTAAGGTCTGTAAACTCTTATTCGTGAAAGATATCATGTAACATTTGTTGGATTGTGTTATCTAAATGATAATCTCCCTAACTTATTGAAGTGTAGGACACCCAAAAGATAACTAGTGGTAACGATGAGCCGACACATTCAACGGGCATTTGGATGACGTGGCAAATATCTAGTAAAAGTTAAAAAGGGTGAAAAAAAAAAAAAAGGGTAGTGATAGGGAGTTTAAAGCAAATTAAAGGTAGAAGTGCATATCATATGAATTGGCATGTCAACTTTAAAAGATGGATGACAATAAGAGAGTGATTCTTTATAATCCTGTCTTTATCGTTTTGGTGTTTCTTTCCCATTACATAGGGCTGGGGACGGTGGAGTGGGGATAGTGGTGGGGTGACTAGGAGATGTGGACTTCCATGATGATTGATGACCTAAACGTACAAATTATTATTATTATTATTATTATTATTATTATTATTATTACATTTTAAGATCAGTATTATTAATTTATTATTGCATTCCTATCATCATTTGCAATCATATTTTGCAATCCACGATCAGGTGACTCATCGCCTCTCAGTCAGACTGGTTTGTATCTTCAAGTTCGACATACTAGGCAGCCACCTTGAACATAAACTGAATTTCGCTAAACTCGAATGAGTCAAAAAGTAGCGATAACCTGTCAAAATCGTATAAGTCGGAAGGCAACCCAAGACCACTTGAGTCGTATTGAGACATTTTGTTGAGTCAAGAAATTGACCTAAGGGGGAGATTGTTGAGTCAAAGATTTGACCTAAATGAAGTACATGGAAGATTGGAATCTTCTGAAACTCCTCTGATTTCGCTAAGTAATGGATCCGAGCACACCTTAGACATCCGAGCAAGCTTTTACTTAGCCGGGTACGATATTTTGCCTACCGGGCAAGGTTTACTTCAAGTAGTCTTCTTTAGTGGATATCCGAGCAGGGTTTGCAAATTAGTGCATTGACGGGTAAGGTACACTAGTTTATGTAAATCCGGGCAAGGTTCACTTTATCAAGCAAGTCTGTTCTTCAGAACCAAGTATTTTACTCTTCCGAGTAAGGTTTGGTTGACCAAGTCCAAGAAGCCAAGTGATTGGAAGTCCGGGCAAGGTATTCATTAATAAGTATGATCCAAGTATGCTTGATAATCTAAAGGAATATCTCTAAGTAATATCGGGCAAGGTTCAGCTCAAGCAAGGAACAGTACTCCCGAGTACACTTTGCTAATAAGTTATTTTATAGCAAAGAGCTGAAATGGATCATCGAAGAACAAGGTTGCTCGTAAGGAGTTGTCGGGCAAAGTCTGGCAAAGTCAAGAAGACTGAAGTCTACTCGGTGAGTATTTTACTTGGTGAAATACTCTTCAAGCAAAGTCTACCCGGAAACTGATCCCGAGCACACTTCTATGTTACCAAGTCATGAAGGATGGCAGAGTACACAGCGTACTCGGAAAATGAAGATTTATGAAAAAGCCTACCCGGAAGACTTGTTTTACACTTAGTTTATTTTGAATATGTAATTTGAATATGTATGATTGTATTTAGGGTTTCTAGAAGGAATGACAGCTGTCCTAGGTTGGCAGGCCTATAAATAGAATGTTTAGGGCACGCCGCCAAAAAAGAGAGAGAGGACACGGATTTTGAGCCTTTACACTTTTCGGATAAGAAAGAATATTTCTTGAAAGTGACGGCTGTCCTAGGATTCCTAGAACCCTAAATCGATTATCCACTTTGTATGATGAAAATTATATAGATGGAAATCTTTTGAGTGAATCCTGTGTGTGCTTTCTACCTTTGATTATTCTTTGCAACCGTATGTTTGTTATTGAATCCGCCTTTAACAAACGAATATCTTTCTAAATATAGCAACCCGTCATTAACTCTCTTGTCAACACATTAATCTGTGTGAGTTATGACATGATTAATTAAGATCCAGCTAGAATCGAGGGGACCGACAAGTGGTATCAGAGCTTGTTACTGCTATTTTGGAAAGATTGTTGCAGATTGAAGATTTGAAGAAGAATGACGTAAGCAGACCACTGTTCGATTGATTTGTGACATCAGCAGCCCTGTTTTTCATTTTTCTTCCAGATCTACAATCTACCGGTGCTTTCTCTTCCTTATTTCAATTAAAGTTTTAATCTTTATATCTAAATCTTGTTCTAATCACATCAGACACATCAGATCTGAGCATTCTGTTTTCAGATCTGATTATTTTGAAACTATGTCTTTACAAAGAAACTGATTTTTGATTTCTCAAAATGTCTGGGTATGAGGAACAAGAGGTGTCTACTAACAAGATACCAAGGTTATATGGACAGGAAAACTTTATCAAATGGAAAGTACTCTTTGAAGCAGCCGTATGCTACAATGATATTGATATATGGAACTCCATCAAGAATGGTCCACAAACGGCTGTTGAAGAAGGTGCAAATGCAGCTGCAACTGCTGCTGTAAGAGAAAGAATGAGAAAGGTGGATGACAAAGCCTTAGCTATGATTAAGCTAGGTTTGTCTTGGGAGATTCTGACCAAGCTGGCACATCACACAACTGCCAAGCAAATGCATGATGCCATCCTTAAGATGTATGAAAGGAATACTGAACTAAAGAACATAAAGAAGCAAAGATTTAAGCAACAGTTGGAAATGTTCAAGTATAAGGAAGGAGAGAGGTTGAAATCAATACTAGAACATTTTCTAAGTATTGTGAATGAGTTGAGGACAACTGATTATGTAATGACTGACTTTGATATAAATACAAAGTTACTCAACTCAATGCCAAAAGAATGGTATACTGCTTGCAAGTTCATCCTTCAGAAGCATAATTTCAATGAATTGAAATTGGATGATGTAGTATGCTTTCTTTAGGCTGCAGAACTTGAAATGATAGAGAATGAGATGATTAAGGAAGATAGACCATGCTTCAATGTTTCAAATGCATTGATTGCACCCATGGGAAATCTGTCTACCAAGAATCAACAGCAAATTCCCATTATTGAAGAACCAGCTGAACATAATGTTGTTACTCCAAAATCTTTCATTGGAGGTAGCACAAGTAATCAAGGAAATCAGCAGAGGTTCAATGTGCAACCGATTGATGATATTGAAACTGCCTCAATGGCAAGTGGGAATGTGCATCACTCTAGTTGAGTAAATGGTCAAAACAATGAAACAAATGCATTGCTGTCTATGTTTACTGAGTCATATAATGCATTTTTTGCAAAGAACCTAATTCACACAAGTGTGGTACAAGATGATTTAGAGCAAATTGATGCAGATGACTTGGAAGACATGGATTTGAAGTGGCAAGCTGCCATGTTGGGTTTGAGAAGTAAAAGGCTGTATAACAGAACTGGTAGGTCTCTAGTTTCTGGTCCTAATGACAGGATTGGATTTGACAAGTCAAAAGCAATCTGCTACAATTGTCAGCAACCTGGTCATTTTGCAAGAGAATGCAATCAACCAAGAAACTTTCAAATGAATCAATTCCAGAATCAACAACCAGGAGGTCAGCAGCAATATCAACAAAATCAACCAAGAGGTCAGCAGCATTACCAACAAAATCAGCTAAGATTCAACAACAACAACAATCAAATGAAAAACTTCAACAACAACAACTTCAATCCCAACAACAATTACAACCCCAACTTCAAAAACTTTCAGCCTCAAATGAATAATCAACAACAAAGTATGCAACAGACTCAAGGTTTTCAAATGAATAACAATCAAAACCTTCAAGCAGCTCAAAATGTTCCAAACAACACTGTTCCAGCAAATCAAAATCAGATCAGAAATCAAGGAAATGTGGCAGTGACTACACAGCATGAAGGAAATTTTGATTGGAGCAATCATGAAGAGGACATTGCAGATGATATCAGGAAAGCAAATGTGGCATTCATGGCCATAATTGAGAAAGAAAAAGGATCATCATCTCAGTTACACTCTGCTCCTACTGTTGATTTGAATGAACTTATCATTGAATTGAGAACAAAAGTAGGCAAGCTGGAAAGTGAGTGTTTTAGAAAACAAAGTATCATCAATGAGTATGAGGCAAGTGAGATGATCAGTGAAGAAAAGATTAAAAGCCTTGAAGATGATTGCATGATCAATTACAGAATTCAAACCAGATACATCACTGAGATTGATGGATTAAAGAAGATGTTGGTTGAAGAAAAGGTGCAAAACACAAGACTGAAGGTTGAAACTGAATTTCTGAAGAATTTGGTCTCAACAGGCAACATATGTGGTATACTGAACTAGGTGAAGGACCAAGACAAATACAAAGTAGTTCCACCTCCATTCAACAACAACTTCATGCCAAAAGTTGACAAAGAGAAAAGAGATGCATACTTGCAACAATCAGAGATGTCTTTCAAGACAAGGAAGAATTTGTTGATTTGTACAAAAAGGTAGAAGTGAATGAAGAAGGAGAGTTTGTGATTAAGAAAGTGGTAAAAGAGGATAAGTCAATTGGAGTTCAAGTCTCTGAGGATGACTTTGATTCAGTTGAATTGGATCAAGATGACTTGAGTGATTTGAGTGATCAAATTACTGAAAAGGAAATCAAAGCTGCTGAAAGAGGAAGAAAATATAAGAAACCGGAATCTGTTGATAAACTTCCAAAGTATCCACCAGTCCCACCAAGATTGAAGAAACAGAATGATAAAATGAAAAGAGAACATGTTTCTTTTGACATTTGTGAAAGGAGGAAGATAAACTACAATGCAGTCAGACCACCAAGCAAGGCTGTATTGGGTAGGATAAAGCAGAAAAACAAAAAGAAGATGGTGACTGAAAAATTTGATACAGAAAATTTTATCCCTGTTTATCCAATCTTTTCTATTCATGAGGTATTGGATGTTGGAGAAGTGGAAACTATGGAAGAGTATGAGAAAAGACAGTCAAGGGTTAGAGAAAGCAGTGATGAAGAACCTATGATTATTAAAAAAAATTGTCTTTGTCAAAAGCAAACTTGAAAGATAAGACATTAAGATTGAGGAGTTTGTGCCATTCTCAATTAACTTTGATAGCTTAAAGAATCAAAAGACTCTAGGAGTCAAGTCACCTAAGCCAAGTGAAAGATTCAAGAAGCCAAAAGAACATGAAATATTCAAAGGAAAGGTTTGGTGCAAAAGGTGTGATGAACCACACAGACTCATGCAATGAGAGATTAAAATTTCAACCATTTCATGTCCCAGATGGAACAAAGTATGGCCAAGACTTTGTCCTGTACAAACAGAAGTATGATGTATATCTGGGAAAAGGAAAGGTGTGTGGAAATGAAACCATGAACAGAGAAGAAAAGAAATCTGCAAAGGAGACAAGGATTGAGAAGAAAGCTGAAGTAACAACAAAGAAGCAAGTGGCTGAATTAGCAAAAAGAAGTAAATCTCCTAAGAAGCATGAGAAATTGACCAAAAAGAACTATCAGTCTTTGAGAATCAAACAAGATACTCAATCAGTCAAATCTGATGGTTCTCAAGGATCATCAAGCAGTGAGAAGACAAAAAGAAAAGATGCACATTCTAGAAATAAACCAACATAACTCACTGGTGATGAGAAGTTTCTATTAAAACATGGATATGAATCACATGGTTTCCTTTGGAAACCTAAGACTGAGAGTAAGGTTGAGCAAGTTGCTGATGTGAGAGACTACTCTGAGAACAAGGACTATGTGATAAAGGAGTATGCCACTGACTCAGCTGAATACCAGTGTCCAACCTCACTAGTTAAAACTCCCAGAGAGTGTGGTTATGAAACTGATAATTCAGACAACTTAGAATTGACTCATGAAGATCCTGAACCAACAACACTCACTTCCCAAGCTGTGTCTAAAACTGAATCTGATGAGCTGCAAGTTGATAAGGCTTGCTGTTAGGACATGAAATGTCATGTGTATGTCCCCAGTTCTATCCGGATGGTTCGATATGAAAATAACGATCGTGAAACCAAGTTAACGGACTGAAAATGTCAAAAGAAACTGATTCGATCGAATCAGTGACTGATTCGATCGAACCAGTACTCATTCGATCGAATGAGATACTCATTCGATCGAATCAGTATTCGATATATAAACGAAACTTAGGAAATTTCACGAGAGAGAGCACACATTACACACAGTCACGAACCAGCTGCTGCCGAAAAACCTCTCTGCCAATCTTCGTCGTGTCGGTCTTTTCCTCCGTCCCTAGGTGTCAAACCGTCTTAGGAATCGTAACCGTGCGTTGTTGATCACCACCGAATCGCCGTGTTAGAGGATTCCGCACTCTAACACGTTGCCCCCGTGAATCGTTGGGAAACCGTGTCCCGCACCGGTCCGACAAAGTGGTATCAGAGCCTTTGGTTCTTGATTCACGTTAGATTCGTGGTGAAATTCGTGTTTTTCTCGCGAAAATCGTAATTTTTGCCGGAAAATTCCGAATTTTTGGTGTTTTTGATCTTGGTGTTCGTCGTGTTCTTGTCAAAAACTGTTAAAATTGTCATATTTTGGTGTTTTGATCTTAGAATTGTGTGTTAAAAGTTCGAGTTTTGTCAAGAAAGTTCTTCGCGTTCTTCGTGTTCTTCGTATTTTTGGTGGTTTTGATCCGTTTTTTGGTTGGTCTTAAGTTGTTTTTGTGTTAAAAGTCATATTTCGATCTTCAGTTGCCTCTTGATCTTTCAAAATTCGTGTTTTTGATTCAAAATTCGAAAATCCGTCAAAATCTTCTAATTTTGGAATTTCCAGATTTTCCGATCGAACCAGTCTATTTTTGGAACTCATTCGATCGAATAGCCTTCCTATTCGATCGAACAAGTTTGAACTTTGACCGAATCAGTTTTTCCCGCCGAGAATTACTCCTAGTTCATTCGATCGAACCGGATTTGTTCATTCGATCGAATTAGTCACCATTCGATCGAATAAGTCTTTTATTCGATCCGCCGATTCGATCTTTGTCTTATTCGACTGTCAGAACCCGTTCGATTGAACCAAAAATTCTTTCGATCGAACCTCTCAACCCATTCGATCGAACCAGATTCACATTCGATCGAATAACTTTCGGAAGATCAGATCTGTAGTTCAGAGAGACATTCGATCGAACCATAACACATTCGATCGAATAGGCCACTCATCCGATCGAATCAAACTCATTCGATCAACAGTTCAACGTTAAAGCAAAGAAACAAAGATGGCTACAAGTTCGAGTACCAACAAGAGGATTCAATCGATTCTCGAAAGTGATTCTGAATCGGGAAGCTATAACAAGCCACCGAAGTTAATGACTTTAAACGAATTTACAACCTGGAAGACAAGATTTCAAATTCATATAACAGGTGTAAATCCTGGACTTTGGGAAGCTGTCCAGACAAGTTGGGTGCATCCAACGAATGATGATGGTGAGTCGTTGAGCTACTTTAGGCTATCTGAAGAACAAAAGATAGCCTTCGATGCTGAGAAGAAAGCCTTCTCCTTACTATCACAAGCACTCTCCATTGATCTTTTTCATCAGTTTAACCAGTTTACTACAGCGTCAACTCTTTGGAACGCACTGGTTGACCGATGTGAAGGATCTGATTCCCTTAGAGAAATTCACGCACGGGAGCTCAAGCGTGAATTTGATCTGTTTAGTCCAGAGTCGGGAGAAGATATTGAGTCGTTACTGTCGAGATTTTACCATCTAATGTCAGAACTCAAGTCCTATAACGTCAAAACTACAGGGACTGAGAAAGTTAGATGTCTTGCACAAGGACTTCCACCTAGCTGGAGCACCTTCCTGACAGTAATGAGAAGAAGTCATCAGCTGGAGACTATTCTCCTGTCTGATTTTATTAAAGAAATCAGACACGAAGAGGCTGAACTAAGAGCCTCTTCCAGAAAACCGAGATCAACTTCTGACAAATCACTTTACATGTCAAAACCTCCTTTGTCAGATTCAACTGATCATGCTCCGATGAAGACTGCTTTTGTCTCCTCAACGTCAAATCAATCAAAGGGGACTGAAACGAGATCTTCCGTCCCACTATCAACTTCTGGAAACTCAAGTACTAACTCCGGACCCAAGTCAACGGAGAAAGCAACGTTGAATACTGAAGGCTTGGGAACAGTAACAGTGGAGGTTGCCAAAGAACACATGGCAACTCTAGGCACGATAATTGAGTCCTACAGTTTAATGGTGGCGGGTAAGCTAGGAAATAGTCATCTGGACAGCGATGACTATGAACAGCTTGACGAAGATGATATGGAACGCATAGACATTATGTGGGCTCTTGGCAGTGCGTTCCGAAGGGCCAGAAAGTGGACGAAGAAAACAGGTCAGGCCCTCTCAATAAACAACAAATCCAAGTTCGGCTTTGATAAAAACAAAGTAAAATGCTACAACT
The DNA here is from genome assembly GCF_021521415.1 of Bidens hawaiensis. Taxonomy (NCBI): domain Eukaryota; kingdom Viridiplantae; phylum Streptophyta; class Magnoliopsida; order Asterales; family Asteraceae; genus Bidens; species Bidens hawaiensis. The sequence goes on along the minus strand of NW_027493114.1, from coordinate 119,978 downwards.
GTGGCGAACTTGGTCACTTTGCCAAGGAGTGTTCGAAGCCAAGAAGGGAAGGTCACCAATATCCCTTCCGAACCACTTCATCATCATCCACTCCTGCTGCAGCTGCTGCAACTGTCAACCTTGAGAGACAACTGGTCCCTCAAAATCAAACCGCAGCAAACAACGTCGACATCAACAACGAAACTGCTCTTGCAGTTCAAGGGGATGAAGGCGAGACATGGAACTTGAGCATCAACATGGCTGATGTCACAGTAGTAGATGAAAACTCTGAAACAGAGTCTGTTGTTTCCTCGACCAATGAAGAATATATTGTCGATGAACCAGCTGCTGAAGTCCATAAAGGAGAACCTGAGGTTGAAGTGGTATCTTTGGAGATTAAGGAGGATCACGAAAAAGAGTCAAATGTTCCTCAAACATCTCCATGTTCGACAATTCCCGCAGAGGCTGCTAAAGTTGAAGAAGTCAACGAAGTAGAGTCTAAAGCAACTTCTGCATCGTTTCTGGAAAAAGCTGGGAATCTTTGCTTTGCATTCATGGCAGAAACATCAAATGCCAAGGTAAGTTCAAACCCATCAACTCCCAAACCAGAAAATGTTAAATGTTTAAAATGTGAATTGTATGAACAAGAAATTCAATCTCTAAAAGAGAGAATTGAAGATCTCGAGGCTTACAAACAAGCAGCCTCAAGATCTTTAATGGAACTGACTGACGCGCTTGCACAGAATAAGGCTTGGAAGCAGAAAGAGTCTGTTTTTAAAGAAAAGATTGATAGCCTTAAGCGTCAGAACAAGGAACTTGAAATATGTGTTCTGAATCAACAAGATTCTATCAATTTTCACATAAATAAGAATAATGTTTTGAAAAAAGAATTGGAAAACTTGAAAGCTGATTTTGAATCATTGAATTTCAAATTAAAAAGTTACTCAAATTCATCTTATTTATTAGAACACATCATTCCCGAGTTCCGAGGCAAAAAGGAAAGAGGCGTGGGATATAACAATGTCCCACCCCCGATCCTGAATCAATTTTCAAGCACACCAGGAGCTGTGCCGGATGATGAATCAAATGATTATATACCCGAGGACACAAACCAAATTTCTAAGTCTAAGGGTAAAGAAGTCATTGACCCGGCTCCTGAGTCCAAACAAAATGTTGATGCCACAGACTTAGGTTCCACAACTAAATCGGGCCCACCACCATCTAAGTCAAAGGCAACAACAACAAGAAATTCTCAGAAGAAAAAGTTTAATCCTAAATCTGAGAAAGTCTATGTGGAACATAGTACTCAGTTTGTAAAGGAGGGTAACGTTAATGAAAAACATAATTTCCCAAAACACCCTCCTAGACAAACGACACCCCAAAATGTCAAATCCAGGGGGTACTATGATAACAGACAAAACCAGAGTTATTTCTCTCCACCAAGTCAAAGGGGGAGAAACTACTGTTTTTCGTGTGGAGAGGTAGGGCATATAGCAAGATTTTGCTATAAGTACACGGATCCTAAGCAGTACATATCGACTCCGGATCCGAGGTATGTCAAGTCACCTCCTAGAAGGCGACCGACCATTGACGTTCAAGGTCAAGAACGGTTTCACACACCGAGGTCGGTTTCTCCTCGGAAACCTCAGCCAACCTCACCACACCAATCCCCAAACCCCTCAGATCCAAGTGTTTCCACTTCGACAAGTGAAACTCAGTCTTCAACCATCTATCTCAAACATGCTGAGAAGAAGACTGACTTTTGGAAACCAAAGAAAACTAACACTGTTGATAACAACGTCAAATCTGAAAACAGTGTTAATGAGGGTAAATGGATTGAATTGTTCATTCGTGATGAAGATGGAAAACCCAAGACCTTAAGGGCTTGGGTTTCCAATGATATTTAAACCTTTTGTTTTTGTGTGCAGGTTGCTCTATATGATCCAAGATTCAATATGTGGATCATAGACTCAGGAGCTTCCAGGCACATGACTGGAAACATGAATCTCCTTTCAAGAGTCAGACAAATAAAAGGAGGTGCAGTTTCTTTTGCAGGAAATCAAGGAGGTTATATCACGGCCCAAGGAATTGTATCTAATGGGCGAATTTCGTTTGAGAAAGTTAATTTCATCAAAGAGTTGGAGAACAACCTGTTGTCGATAAGTCAAATCTGCGACAAAGGTTTCAAAGTTATGTTTGACGACCGAGATTGCCACATCTTGGCTAAGGATTTCAACTTTCCTGAAGACAAGGTTTTAATGTCAGCTGCACGCCAGAGTGATCTCTACATTCTGGATATGGCTAAGGCAGGGTCATCGTCTCCAACGGCGACATGTTTCGTGTCCAAGGCATCCGAACGTGATACTGTCTTATGGCATAGACGGATGGGACACATAAATGTCAGGAACATGAACAAGCTTGTGCACCGCAGACTAGTTGAGGGAGTTAATCTGAGAAGTTTTCGTCTCCCTGATTCGTGTGTGCAGTGCAAAGCCGGAAAGCAAATAAAAAGGTCCCACAAGTCTAAGAGTTTCCACTCAATTGATATTCCGTTGGAACTCCTTCATATGGATCTTTTTGGCCCAATAAGCGTCAAAAGTATCTCTGGGCACTCATACTGTCTAGTGGTTACTGATGAATATTCTAGATTCTCTTGGGTGTTTTTCTTGAAAGTAAAATCAGAAACGTTTGGGTGTATACAACTGCTGGTTACAACTATTGAGTCTCAATACAATCTGAAGGTTCGAAGAATGCGGTCAGATAACGGTACAGAATTTAAAAATGCGAATGTTGAAAATTTCTGCAAAGAAAAAGGGATCGTTCAGGAGTTCAGTGCCCCATATGTTCCACAAATGAACGGGGTTGCTGAAAGGAAAAATCGTACGTTAATTGAGACAGCAAGAACAATGTTAGCCGACTCAGTGTTACCTGTTACGTTTTGGAGTGAGGCAATTGCCAACGCCTGTTTCACATTAAATCGGGTAGGCATCGTCAAGCGCCACGGCAAGACAAGTTTCGAGCTTCTTCAACGACGAAGGCCTAACTTAGAGCACCTGGAACCATTCGGGGCTCTTTGCACGTTACTTAAAAGGCAAGTCGATAATAAGTTCGAGGAGAAGATCATCAACGGCTATTTTCTGGGTTACAGCATACCTCTCAAAAGGGTCTTCAACAGAACAACAAAATTAGTTGAAGAATGGTACCATGTCGATGTTCAACGCTACACAGAACCAGCCAAGGGGACAGGAGAAGACTGGTTGTTTGATTATGACAAATTGTTCAAGTCATTCAATCTGTATGAGATTGCTATTCAAATGATGTATGAGGCGCAAAATGCACCTCCTGATGAATCTTTGCAATCTTCAACTCATCCTGGTCCGTCATCATCTTCCTCCACAGAGTCTAGCGATCAAGTTCAAGAATCTTCCGAATCTGAATCTGAAGATGAATCTCCAGCAGATGATGTACAATCGGCACCAACTCAGGTTACTTCACAACCTTCATCGTCAAATCAAGAAGTGCCGAATGCAGATCAGCCTCTAACGTCTACTTCAGAGGCACCACAATCCGCTCCAGTTCCTGAGCCGAACTTAACTAACTTGGAACAAAATGTTGTCGTTCCTGACAATCCGGTTGTTAGAACTGAACGTGATCATCCACAAGACAACATTATAGGGGACATTCAACAGGGTGTCAAAACTCGTCGACAGCTGAATTTTGGTCTCTACACAGAAATGATGGAGTCAGGATCAGTTGCTCTTAATGCCCATGAATGCTTCTTAGCACAAGAAGAACCACACAGCACCACCGATGCGCTGAAAGATCCCAACTGGGTCACAACCATGCAAGAGGAATTATTGCAGTTTAAAAGACTTGGTGTGTGGAAGCTGGTGGATCTCCCCAAAGGACAGAAGAAAATTGGCACTAAGTGGGTACTAAAATGTAAACGTGACGATCGTGGAGTGATTGTTCGCAACAAAGCCCGCCTGGTGGTCCAAGGGTTTAGGCAAATCGAAGGCCTAGACTACAATGAGGTATATGCTCCGGTTGCTCGTTTGGAGGCAATCCGGATGTTCTTGGCGTATGCATCTTTCAAGAATTTCAAAGTATATCAGATGGACGTCAAGAGTGCCTTTTTGTACGGTCACATCGATGAGACCGTATATGTGGCACAACCTCCAGGTTTTGAAGACCCATATCACAAGGACAAAGCCTATCTGCTCAACAAGGCTTTGTACGGTCTTCACCAAGCCCCGAGAGCTTGGTATAAAGAACTATCCAAACACCTTCTGAACAACGGGTTTAGAAGGGGAACCATTGACTGCACGCTATTCACAAAAGAAAAAGAAGGAGATCTAATTATGGTACAAGTGTACGTGGACGACATCATCTTCGGGTCCACGAATAAAACACTTTGTAAGGAGTTCGAACAAGTGATGAAAGAAAAATTTGAAATGAGCTCCATGGGTGAGATGAAGTTCTTCTTAGGACTTCAAGTTGATCAAAAAGATTCCGGTATCTTCATTCACCAGACAAAATACGTCAATGACATCTTGAAACGGTTTGAGATGTTGAGTTCTTCTTCACAGGGAACTCCTTTAGAGGTTAATCACGGGATTAATCCTGACGAGAAGGGTGAATTGATCAATCCAACTCATTATAGAGGGATCATCGGATCTCTAATGTACCTGACTGCTTCTCGGCCAGACATAATGTTTGCTACGTGTCTCTGTGCACGTTACCAGTCAAAGCCGAAGGTCTCCCATCTGATTGCAGTCAAAAGAATTTTGCGTTATCTGAAGGGTACTCCAGATTGGGGTCTTTGGTATCCTTATGATGACAACTTCGATCTTCATGCGTATAGTGATTCGGATTATGGTGGTTGTAAACTCGATTACAAATCAACAACAGCAGGATGTCAGTTCTTTGGAAGTCGTTTAGTAACGTGGCAATGCAAAAAGCAGACGTCAGTCTCCACTTCAACAGCTGAGGCGGAATATATTGCGGCTGCCAGTTGCTGTTCTCAAGTTATTTGGATTCAGCAACAAATGCGTGACTACGGTATTGAATGTTCTACTACTCCCATATATATTGATAATTCTGCTGCAATTTCAATTACCAAAAATCCGGTCCATTTTAGCAAAACGAAGCACATCGAAATTCGATATCACTTCCTTCGTGACTGCTACGAAAAGAAGTTAATCGATGTGATAAAAATCCCCACTCAGGAACAACGCGCTGATCTATTCACTAAAGCATTTGATAAACCACGGTTTTTATATTTACTAGAGATCAACGGCGTTAAACGTATATCAGATGATGTTCCTGAAGATATCATTTAAATTGTTTTCATTTTTTCTTTTCTTAAAAATTTGAAAAATCCAAAAAGATTTTGTTTTTTATAAATTCTAGGGGGAGAAAGGTTTCAAGAAAAAAAACCAAAAACAATATAAAATACAAAAACCCAAAAACATTAAAAAATTTTCAAAATTTTGAGAAGTTGATCTTGTTACAAGAAAGGTGATAGTACACAGACGCTATCATACTGAGACATCAAAAAGATTTGCTATTTCTGTACAGCTTATTTTCATTTTTCTTATATTAAATTTTTATACATCACTATCGCTTAAAATTATGTCGATTACTTCAGTTTGATGGACACATTTTCGGATGTGTTTTGGTCCTTACTTCTACTAGTAGATTATGAGGATAGCCATTAACCAGATGACTGAAAGTGATCGGGGCGGGTTTTGATGGGTTTTTATTCTTTCGCTGAAAAATAGTAGGTTATACTTAGTTAGAAGGACACATACTCGTATGTGGTCGGTCCAGTTGATCCATTGGATCTTCAGGATAGCCGTTTACCTGAAGACTTTGACTTGATCGGGGCGAAATAATTTAAACGTTATATTTTTTAAAAGACATTCATATATATTCAGAAAATGAGAAATTGATCCAACCTTGGAAAATGATAGATACACTGATTCTGTGTGCTTAACTAGTGAAGTTATTAGGCTTAAAAGGCTTTAGAACGGTCATTGTGTGTCATGGTAGCTTTTTATGGTGCGTAAAAGTAGATGTGATACAAACTAAATCTACTCGATTTTACGTGGAAACTCCTTAAGAGTTTTGTATGTCTTCATATATATCTTTCCGAATGATAGGCAGAAAAGCGATTACCCAGTCATACACGAGCCCATAAGTGTTCTGATTCCCGTAAAGATAGTGTGTGAAGAAACTGCAGTGATCCAGATTCGGGACTTGCAATTGTTTACTACTCTGAAGTCTATGCAAAAAAAAAAAAAAAAAAAAAAAAAAAAAATTACATTATGAGTGATTGAAACATTCTAGAGTTAACAATGTCAAGACTTCTCAATCATGGAGTAAGAAAGAAAACGGGAAGCAGATGAAGACACTTACAACTTTAATCAGACACTATGGGTCAAGGTCAATTCGGGGTGACTTGGGGAAAGCCAAATACGCTTTGAGAATAGATAGGAGGCATCATAATCTCTGAGTTGATACCCACTTAAATTTTGAGACATAATTGAACCTAACTCGTATCACAGAAACGATGAAAACCATTTTAAGTTATTTACATGCTCACAACCTGTTTCTTTATGTCATAATACAGCTAAACACGGATCTGTGTGACAGTCACGTAATTAGTATGATTCCTGTTCGGATCTTTCTCACAAAAAGAATATTCATTATGTCTTGTTTAACTTCGTATATTCTGTTAAAAAAAAAAAAAAAAAAAAAAAAAAAAAAAAATGAAAAATCTCGAAAAGTCTCAGTAGATAGTCATATACGTCTGTATGATTTCTTATTATAGATCCTTCTCAACCAAAAATAATGTGTTTTAAATTTTTGTACAGTTGTTTATTTCAGTTTGAATATTATATATAAAAAAAAAAAAAAAAAAAAAAAAAAAAAAAAAAGATTTTTAATTCTGAATTAATCTTTTTTATTTTTTATTTATTTTATTCTGCTTTAATGTTGATGAGAAATCATCGTGACAGGTAGTCTGATCCCTGTCCCTCCCTGTAAATATTTTGATAAAAACCAAAAAGATTTTATTTCTATTTATTTTTTTTTCATTTTATCTATTTCTGTTTGTTTGAGAATCGATGAGAAATCATCGTGACAGGTAGTCTGATCCCTGTCTGTTCCTACTAAATGTTTATCCAGTGTGTAGGAATGAAAGAAAACTTCATGCAGGTTGCTAAATGTTCATCTGTGCAACAGGCTGTGCATGAAAGAAAGAATGAAGTGACAAGAAAACCCAAAGATGTTTGAGCCTGATATTTTTCCATTTGTTACTAATGTATTATGATCTATATGTTCTGTAGGAACGAAGCTCTCAGGATTGGAAAATGTCTACGAAAACTAACCAAGTGTCAAAAGTTTATGTTTTCGTGCAGGTTCATAGGCATCACGATCGATGGACGGGAAATGAGAAATTTATAAAATTTATTTTTCAAATGTTTTCCCTCATTCGATCGAATAGGTTGCTATTCGAACGAATAACTCGATCGAATGAACTGATTCGATCGAATCAGTGTGTGAGAGAATGCGAACAGTTGTGAAGAGACTCATTCGATCGAATAGAATCTCATTCGATCGAATGATCCAAACGAATCAGTGTGTGAGAGAATGCGAACAGTTGTGAAGAGACTCATTCGATCGAATAGAATCTCATTCGATCGAATGATCCAAACGAACAAGTCCATTCGATCGAATAAGTCCAAAAACAGTATAAATATTCAAACTTATTCGATCGGACAGTGTTATTCGAAAAAAAATATTACCGGATTCTCTCTCAAATATTGTTTTTCTCAAACCCTCTTTTTGATCCGATCATTTTATCCAGTTTTTCACGTAGATTACAAAAATGTAGGTTTTACTTGTTTTTAACCGTGATTTGATAGGGTTTTTGGTCGTTTTTGATTTTCCAGGTCCGGGTGTTCTTCATTTCCGGGTTTCAGCTTGAATGAGTCGAATCAGTCTATTCGATCGAACGAGTTCTTATTCGATCGAATGTGACTTATTCGATTAGTAGTTCGATCGAATCAGAAGTAAATGATAAGATCTATCTCATTCGATTGTCTGTTATCGAACCAGATCTCATTCGATCGAATAAATAGCTCACCCGATCGAATGTGGTGCTCGTTCGATCGAACTAGTCCAGAAAGTTTGAAAATTTTAAACGCATTCAGTCGTTTCGATATCTGTTCGTTCTAACACGTTTAAGTTTACAGATTCAATGGCTGAAGTTGCAGAAGTGGGTGCTCCATTCAAAACGTCTATCAAGCACAACATAGTGGCTTTTCTGGACGAAAAGTCAAGCCATGGGAAAGATTTTGCAACAGTGATAAAGTTTCTAAAGCGGTCCAGGATTCAAGGACCTATCTCGAGGATTGTGGAGCCCATTATGTCGGTTCAACAGGAATTTTGGAGGAATGCCACGCACGACAAATCAGTCGTGCCGTCGGTAATTCGCTCCATCGTCAGAGGACACGATATTGTCGTATCTGCTCAAGTCCTCAGAGAAGTCTGTGGGTTTGAAGACTCTGAATCAGACCCTACTTCGTTACATCCTGCTGCAACTAGAGGATGTTTTGCAAGAATGAAGTATGACGGCGATCTCAATGCCGGTCTGCTTCACAAAGCCAACCTGTGCCCCGAATTCAAGTATCTGGCACACGTGGTGATGCATTGCTTGGGGCCTCAACGAACAAGCTTTGACAAGCTGAGGGAAAGCATGCAGTTCACCGTAGCTGCTCTGGTGATGAACCGCCCTTACAACTTCTCTCAAATGACGTTTGGTCATATGGTGGAAAACATCACGTTAAAACAAGGGAAGAGCGAGAAGTTTCTTCAGTACCCGAGGTTCATTCAGATGATAGTTGATACTCAAGCACCGGGTCTACTGAAAGAAAATGAAGGTGATGTGGTGAAACTGGACCACATGAAGAATGAGACTCTCAACCGTCTCAAATCCTACAAAGAACGTCCCACCAGGCCACCACTCAAACGATGCTTCGGGCATATTGTCAATCCGTCCTACAGGGCCCCTCCGAAGAGGAAGTGGAGAAATGCTGCCAGTGATTCAGACGTCGAGAATTTACCATATCAGGAATCCAGCGACGATTCTGACACTGAGGAGGTGGCGGTCACGGAAGACACAAGGACAGAAGCGGAAAAACAGGCAGATTGGTATCTAAATGTCGAGGATCTGGAGGCAGGTGAAGAAGTTAGAGCCGAGAAACAACCGGCTGAGGTAGATGCGGGTGAAGAAAGGCCTGCAAAGAGGCAGAAGAAGAAGGTTACAAGAAAGTATCGGAGTTTATTTTCCGATCAACCACGTCCTTCAGTTGGGACTTCTGCTGCCCCTCCTGCTCAACCAGCACAGCCACCAACACCGCAGTCAGCACCACAACCTACTCCTCAACCTCAACCTGAAATGTCTATACCTCAAAAGGTTGCATCTGAAATTGCTGATCTTCACAAGGCTATGATGAAGATGTTATTGTTCAAGACAGAGCAAGAAGAACAGAATCGACTCAGAGATGAGCAGATTGCTAAACTTCAAGCTGAGAACGAAATGCTCAGGCTTGAAAACAGTCAACTAAATGCTACTGTCGCTGAACAAGGATCTTCGATCAACGAGCTGAAAGAGTCAAATCTAAGCCTTGAAGCAAAGATCACCGAGCTGAAAGGAGATGTTCTTCGTCTGGAAGGTCCAAGCAATGTCGATGTGGACACAGACGAACTGGACTCTTCTGATGATGGAGGTGAAGGTATTTGAGAGTATTTTGAGTGAATGTAGTGAGGACTTAAATGTTAAATCTTTTTAATTAATGATTTGTATGTAAACTTAGTTTCATATGTAATGGTATTGTATTTCATGTTTATGATATTACATATGTTTATTTAAAATTTGTGTTACATTGTGGTTTTTAATCAAACAGGTGATGCTGATCCGTTTAATGTCCAACCGCTGCAATCAAAAACAGCAGCGGAATATTTCACGTTTTTACTGGACAATCCAGGTGAGCAGCAAAACTTCGCAAGTGGAGACTTGGAAGAAGGTGAAATTTCACACAATTTCACAGAAGAAGAACTGGAACAAATGTTTGAGCTATACAATGAAGAAACAGGCAAGTATCTGGCTTTGCCTTCAACAGAACAAACATCTTCTTCGGCTGCTACACCTGACTCAACATCATCTACGGCCGCTGATCCCTCTCAATTTGATGAAGTTGAAGTGGAAGACTTGACACAGGAAGAATATCCAGAATACTACACGTCTCAAACTGACAATCTTCCTAACTCTGCAAGTTTCTTCCAAAATGTAACAGAGGAGGAAATACAGAAGAAGGCTGACGAAAGGTCAAACACAATGAAACAGCCTTCTGAAGCAGATCAAGCCGAATTCGTTGAGAAAACAGAAGAATGCAAGAAAGCTTTCAACGCTATTCTTGAGAAGATAAGGTCCAGACGACAAGCAAAGCCGACCATTCCTCACACAACGTCTTATAAGATGAAGGGTCGTAGAACTTCAGGAGAGATTATTGCTTGGGCGTGTCTGAAGGATCTTAATTGCATTGCTATCAAGAGAGAAAAAGGGGTTGAGTACTTTCAACGTATCACTGACTTGAAGACTCTTCCTACTTATGATCTAAACCGTCTGAACTATCTTGATATGCTTTACGCCAGTTCATCACCATTTGCCACGTACTATCAGAGTGTATTGCGAAAGGAATACAACTCAAAATGGAAGATGATCACTCCACAGAGGCCAAAGAGATATACAAGTAAAAAGGAGATCGATCCGATCACCAACAGGCCAAAGGTTATCTTGAAGTACATGCCACCACTCACGATGAAGAAGATTCCTCTAAGAAAGATGAAGCAGGACTTCTACAAAGCATTCAGGCATTGGTACTATGATGGAAGACTGCATGAAGCAGTTATCGTGCTCAACGACAATGGAAATTGGAGCACAATTCGCATATTTGATCCTATGTGGCTCACAAACTTGTCACGGGAGGATGTCTATACGCTATACAAGACAGAGATTCTTTATGCCCCCGAAGACAGAGAGCAAGCATTAACGTATAGAAATGTCATTAGGATTTGCTTTGCCTATGACATACATGCAGGATCAAACTGGAAAGAGCAACAGAAGAAGTATGCACAAGAAACTGAAGCTTAATTGTCATGTTTATTTTGTTTCTTGTTGTAATTCAAGGTTTAATCTTCTGATTGTAATTGTTCTTGAGTTGAATGTAATTTGTTTTGGAAAATTGGGATAGATTGTGCTTAAATGTTTATCTAAAATTCCAATTGACAGCTTCTCAGGATATGCGGAACCTATGGTAAGTCTGACTGACTGAACCATTTGATCTTGAGAGAACTTCATGAAGAAAGGAGTTCGTGGATGCAACGTGCGCACCACTAGCTTTGAGAAAAGAGAGAGTGAGATAACTCCAAGGGGGAGTTACGATCGAGCAAGAGAACTCGATTTATTATAAGTAAATAGAACTGGCTCCAAGGGGGAGTTTGTTAGGACATGAAATGTCATGTGTATGTCCCCAGTTCTATCCGGATGGTTCAATATGAAAATAACGATCGTGAAACCAAGTTAACGGACTGAAAATGTCAAAAGAAACTGATTCGATCGAATCAGTGACTGATTCGATCGAACCAGTACTCATTCGATCGAATGAGATACTCATTCGATCGAATCAGTATTCGATATATAAACGAAACTTAGGAAATTTCACGAGAGAGAGCACACATTACACACAGTCACGAACCAGCTGCTGCCGAAAAACCTCTCTGCCAATCTTCGTCGTGTCGGTCTTTTCCTCCGTCCCTAGGTGTCAAACCGTCTTAGGAATCGTAACCGTGCGTTGTTGATCACCACCGAATCGCCGTGTTAGAGGATTCCGCACTCTAACACGTTGCCCCGTGAATCGTTGGGAAACCGTGTCCCGCACCGGTCCGACACTTGCACTTCATCACTCAACTAATCAAATTTTTTTTGTATGTGCAGGAACAGTCCACTCTTCTAAATGATATATTGTATATGGATAGTGGTTGTTCTAGGCACATGACTTGTGACAAGAGATCTCTTGTCAATTATGAAGAGAAGTATGAAGGTCCAGTAGCTTTTGGGAGTGATGAAAATGGTGGAAAGATTGTTGGAAAAGGAATCTTAACAAATGGGAAAGTCTCATTTGATAATGTATTTCATGTTGAAGGTCTTCAGTACAATCAGCTGAGTATATCACAAATGTGTGATAAGGGTTACAAAGTCAGTTTTGATGATTCACACTGTTTCATTTTAAAACCTGAGTTTGTAATTTCACCTGAAATAATTATGATGATGGCACCAAGAAATGGTAACTTGTATGAATTGAATATGAAAGAAGCTATTTCAAGAGGAGGTGCATGTTTTGTTTCCAAAGCCACTGAAAATGAGTCAAAATTGTGGCATAGGAAACTGTGTCATGTGAACTTGAAGAACATGAATAGACTTGTCAAAGGTGAGCATGTCATAGGCTTACCTACAAGAGAATTCAAGTTGGAAGATCATTGTGATTCATGTCAAAAGGGAAAACAACACAAATCTACTCATAAGTCAAAACTCATCAATTCAATTGACCAAGTACTTGAATTACTTCACATGGATCTCTTTGGTCCTGTGAGTGTACCAAGTATTGGGAAGAAAAGATATTGTCTGGTGATCATTGATGACTATTCAAGATACACTTGGGTTTATTTCCTAAGTACCAAGGATGAGACTGCAGAGTTGATTAAAGGTTGTGTAACAATGATTAAGAACAAGTTGAATAAGACAGTCAAGATGATGAGAAGTGACAATGGCACTGAGTTCAAGAATGGAGTTATGCAAGAATTCTGTGAAGCAAAAGGAATACAACAACAATTCTCAGCTCCTAGAACTCCTGAACAAAATGGTGTTGCAGAAAGAAGAGATAGAACTTTGATTGAAGCTGCAAGAACCATATTAGCATATGCTAATCTGCCTGTCACTTAACAGGGTACTTGTGAACAAAAGGCATAACAAAACTCCTTATGAAATATTTCACAACAGAAAGCCTTACATCAAGTTTTTCAAGCAATTTGGATGCAAATGTTTTCTGTTAAATACAAGGGACTATCTGAACAAGTTTCAAACAAAATCCCTGGATTGCTTCTTTGTGGGATATTCTACACACTCAAAAGCCTACAGAGTTTATGTGAAAGATCACTTGAGTGTTATAGAATTATCTGACATCATCTTTAATGAGAATCAATTCAATACAGTTGATGGTGCAGCATGGCTGTTTGACCATGAGAAGTTAATAAGTTCTTTCAAGATTTATCCTGAAGACTTTGATGACTCATTCTACAAGACCAGTGTAATTGAAGAAAAGAAGAAGAAAACATTGAACTTGGAAGAATTATGGAAGAAGGTTGCTAGAAAATAGAAGGAGCATACTTTTGTGAAGAATTCCTCATGTGATATTGGTGAACCTGATCAAGAAAACAATCACAATGTTGAACATGATCATACTGAGAACAATCAAGACAATCAAGATGCACAAAATGATCAAGTTCAGAATGAGAGTGACACAAACAACCAAGCAAGTGGAGAAGAAGCTGCATCTACAGCAAGATTTCAAGATCTATTTCAAAGATTGAACTTAGAAAACAATGGTGCATCTACTTCAGGACAACATAATGATGAAGCACCAGAATTTCATGATGCAGAAGCTGATTTAATCATTGAAGAACCATAGTTCAATGAAACAAATCTTGACACAAATTTGTCTACAGATATGATTGTACAAACTCCTTTGTGGAAAAGAATCATCCTTCTGAAAACATCATTGGTATTTGCATGAAAGAGTTACAAGAAGTCATTCCAAAATTGCAAACATTTGTCTTTACTCTTGTTTTCTGTCCCAAATAGAACCAAAGAACATAGCACAAACATTAAAAGATAATAGTTGGGTGGAAGCAATGCAAGAGGAATTGGCACAATTTAGAGACCTGCATGTGTGGGATCTTGTTGATAAGCCATTTGACAGATATGCAATTGGAACCAAATGGGTTTTTAGAAACAAAAGGGATGAAAGGGGTTTGGTGATTAAGAATAAAGCTAGACTTGTAGCACTGGGATGTCTTCAAGAAGAAGGAATAGACTTTGAGGAAGTCTTTGCACCGGTTGCAAGACTTGAAGCTATCAGGATTTTTCTTGCATATGCTGCCTCAAAGAACATTAGAGTGTTCCAGCTTGATGTTAAGCTGACATTTCTAAATGGAAAGATTGATGAAGAGGTGTATGTTGCTCAAACTCCAGGTTTTGAGGATCCAATGTATCCAAACAGGGTGTTTAAGTTAAACAAAGCCCTTTATGGATTGCATCAGGCTCCTAGAGCATGGTATGATGAGCTGTCAAATCATCTTCTTGAAAATGGTTTCAAAAGAGGAGCCATTGACAAGACACTCTTCTACAAAAGAAAGGGATCAGACTTGCTTCTGTTACAAGTGTATGTGGATGACATCATCTTTGGTTCTACAAATGAACAAATGTGTATGGAGTTTGAAGGAGTAATGAAGTCCAAATACAGCATGAGTTCTATGGGAGAAATGAACTTCTTTCTAGGACTGCAAGTTCAACAGAAGGCTGAGGGGATTTTCATTCATCAAAACAAATATGTGCAGGACATCTTGAACAAGTTCAACAGTCAAGAGTACAAGACTGCTTCAACTCCAATGGACACCAAAGAAAAGATGATTGCGGATGAAAAGGGAGAGCCTATAGATGAACATGAATATAGAGCCAAAATTGGATCTCTGATGTATCTAACTGCAACAAGACCAGATATCAAGTTTGCTGTATGTGTGTGTGCAAGATTCCAATCAAGTCCAAAAGTCTCCCACATGAATGATGTTAAAAGAATATTCAGATATTTGAAGGGAAGACCAGACTTAGAGATTTGGTATCCAAAGAACCAAGCTTTTGATCTGATTGCATATACAGACAGTGATTATGATGGCTGCAACATGAGCAGAAAGTCAACCTCAGGAGGATGTCAATTTTTGGGTGAAAGGCTAGTGTGACAATCGTCAATTTCAGGTTAACTCTGTTAACTCAACTCCGTCAATTCAAACTTAAGATCACTAAATCTATAACGCACACTTCATTACATTTAAACTAGGGTTTAAATGACGCTTAACACTTACTACATGTGTAGTCTTTCGGGATTTGCACAGAAACGCAAACGAGTTGACGCAAACGATTGATAAATAAACGAAAAACGTCAAAACAGTAATTATGTGATAATTATGTGTTAGACTTATGTGTTAGGTGATAACATGGTTATAAACGTTAACTCAAGATGAAAACAAGTTAGTTAGGCTAGAAAAGTAATACTTAGAAGTGGAGGGACTTGAGTGTAACTTGTGTATTTATAAATAGATCCTTAACAATTAACCCTAACTATTATTATTCTTCTCCCAAGTTTCCGATCGCAAACCCCACCCCCTTGTCCCTTGGCTGCCGTCCATCAATACACACACATACAACATCAATTCAAGCCCTTGATTGAAGAACTAGGTGCTAGGAAGGTATATTTGAGTTTCCTATACATTCTTGTTGCTTGATTTTGATGTTTGTTGGGTTAACCACAAACCCTAAGCTGCCGATTTTGTGAGTGTGTATAGCTAATATGATTGTGGTTGATTGAATGATGAATTGATAACTAGATTGAATCTTGTTGCATGTTGATTGTTGTGTCTTTGATTTGAGTTCAAACACAAACCCTAATCAAGTATGTAATATGTAATTGATGTGCATGGATGGTGTTTATGGAGTTTAGAGGATCATATGAATGCATGATAGTTCATAGGTTGTGAATATATTGAGTTTGGATGCAAACAGTTTCTGGACAGAATGTGTATTTGATGTTTAAGTGACTGTAACGAAGTGTAAACATGAAAATTGATTGAGATTATTGGTACTACAGTAAACTAGGTTGAGTCTTATTTCTATAGAATATAAATTTGTAATTTTTGGACAAGTAAAGGTTAACTTTTATGATTTTACAAAAACGTTGTGCAAAGCTGAGCTGTTAGACCTGCTGTTAGGTTATGTTGTAAATGTTATATCTCATGAACTACGAGACCAATTGGGTTGGTTCCACTTCTGGAAGTTGACTCATTGAGTTAGGAACCTAACCCAAGTGGTCTTGCATTTATTGGATTTTTCGTTTAACGGGAATTGCAAATAACATTCTGTTGCGCATGAATTTGACTGTTATGAGTTTGATGTAATGATTTGATGATTGTGAGAAAACTGTGAGGAATAAAAATGTAATAAAATATGTTCTGGAAACCTAAGACATATGTGCTTCTGTGATGATTTTTGGTAAATTAATTGAGATGCTATGATCGGTGAAATAGTACAATCTTTCTAGTAGGATTTCTGTCTCGGTGAAACTAGCTGCTGAGTTGTGTAAAAATGCATGAAACATGATACTTGTTATATAATTGTTATGTTTTGACCAAAATACCCTTGCGGGGAATAATTTCTAATTGATTGCCATGATTTGACCAAATTGCCCTCATGGGGAATAATGGCTAGTTAATTGTTATTTGTTGACCAAAATGCCCTTACGGGGAATAATTGCTGGTAACGTACGTTATGAATACATGACACGTATATGATTGCTTACACATGTAATGTGTCACAAAAACACTTGTTTAAGTCACCCACGATTCACAAACGAAACACGAAACATGTTATGTGCATAGGTATTATGTGCCGGGTCTAGAGACTCGATAATATTCCGACACTTACAAAAAAAAATCTCTTTGTTGTTTTAGAACGTTAGAGAGAGTTTTTCGGTGACGCGCATCTTGGTGATTTATTTTGGGAAATTCTTCGCAAACAGTGAGTTTCACTTTTCCCTCTTTAAACTATTTTCAAACGCTTTTCACTTGGGGGAGATAACATACTCCACAACGCATTTAAGATTTTGTTATAAATTATATATCACTTGTAAAGGCTAAGTGGCAAACGAAATATTTGAAGTCCTACACATCGAACCGGTTAATATTTAGAATAGCGAGTCACTGTTGAGTAGTACTACTGGGTTTCACAAACCCCACCCAACGCTAAACTCTACTGGAGGTCGAGCGGGTGTAATTTTGGCTAACACGTACCATGGTCTGGAGGACCTGGTGACAAGGCACTTATTAAACGAGTCAGCTTCGGTGTCGAACACTTAGTAATACTTGTTGTATAGACTAGCTACCTATCGATATATAATTTGACATAACACTATCTGGTAACGCAAAACGCTGTAACGCTGTAACGCAAAACGCTGTACGCTTAACGCAAAACGCTGTAACGCTGAACGCAAACGCTAAACGATTTATTTTTATATAACTTGTGAACTCACCAACCTTGTGTTGACACTTTTAGTATGTTATTCTCAGGTAGCCGAGGCGGGCGCGCGGTTTAGGAACATGCATTGATTGAAAACGCTTTTGTCCTGCAAACTTATTTTTAACGGTTATCTTTGGTTTTAAGTCGTCCTGCGTGACGCAACTTTTGATTAAAGGTTTTTACGCTTCCGCATTTAATTACTCGTAAACGTTTTCATGGTTTTGAAACTTTATTTTATGGTTTGATTATAACTGATGATTCCGATCCTGCCAGTTCACACCCTCTGACGGTAAAACTCCGTTAGTGGATTTTGAGGGTGTGACAGCTAGTGTCATGGCAATGCAAAAAAGCAAACTACAGTCTCAATCTCTACTGCAGAAGCTGAATATGTTGTTGCATCTGCCTGCTGTGCACAAGTTCTATGGATTCAAAATCAGATGCTGGACTATGGTTTGAATTTCTTGAACACCCCTATTCTTATTGACAATACAGCTGCATATTTTACTGTTAAAAATCCAGTTCAACATTCCAAAACTAAGCACATTGAAATCAGACATCATTTCATCAGAGACTGCAGTGAAAAAGGTTTGATTGAAATGCAAAGGGTTGATACAAGTGACAATTTGGCTGACCTATTCACCAAACCACTTGATAGAACCAGGTTCAATTTCTTCTGAAAGCCCTGTGAATGATCAACTCTGATGAAATCTGATTAAGGATGTGTGCCTGGTTGTGTGTCTCTCTGTGATAACTGATTATTTTGTTAGAGATTACACATATTGAATGTTTAGTGAATATGCTTGATTATGTTACTTAAGTATGATATTTGAATATGCTACTGAATATGTTAACTGTTATGTGCTTTAACTGTGTATGTATGCAAAATTTGACATGTTTGATCTGATTGATAGGTTTGCATGATTATCAGTTGATGTGCATTTGTGATGTTAGAATAAGTGTCTGTGTTATGATTTACTTGTGAGAGTAAGCTTATTTGACATCACTACTTGAATGCTTGAATATGTGCATTATCTGATCTTCTGATGTTATTAAGATAAGTTAGAATTTGATTATTAGTATTGTCTGCTTGTCTTGATGATGTTATGTTTGATTAAGATTCGATTGTGTTACAACTGTTTGTGTCAAAATAAGTTTTATGTCAAAATTAAATGATAAAATGAATTTTCTAATGAATTTTTGCATAAATACTTTATTTTGGTCAAAACATGAGCAAGTTGATTAATGGTGTAGAGATATGATAAGATTATTCAGTTCAAACTTTAAAAGAAGCTTAAAAGAAGGATTTTTTTTGGAAAAGTCTCAAGTAGTTGTTTTTGCTGAAAATTATGTCATTTGCCCAGTTGGAAGGACATGCACCTGTGTATGTTTGGTCCTTAAATCTCTTCAGATTCAAAGGATAGCCATTGACCTGAAAACTGAATGCATTTGGGGCAATAATAACTTGTTTCTTACTCCTTCACTTAAAACTATGTCAATAGCTCTGACTTTGAAAGGACATATATTCACATGTATGTTTGGTCCTGTTGACCACTTTTGGTCAAACAGGATAGCCATTAACCTGACAATGAAGAGATATTGGGGTGATTGAATATTAAACTGTGTTTAATGGGAAATGATAGTACATTGACTACTTAGCTGATCATATGGAATTAATAGGCTAAAAAGACCTTAGTATAGTCATTAACATGTATGGTAGCTTTCCCATGATGATGTAAAATCTTAGGTGATATAAACATAATGAATATGCTGATCTTTATGTGGAGATACATAGCTGTCTTTGCATGTCTCAAGATAAATCTCTCCGAATGATAGGCAGAAAAGTGATTATCCAGTCATACACGAGCCTGTTGTTATTTGGTCAACCAAAAAATGAAACATCTTTAAATATGACAAGGAACATACTTTAAGAAAATTTGAGAAATATCAAAAACAAGGGGAAGAATGAATAATTTTATCAAACAAGAGGGTTACAACAAGAACTAAAAAGATGTTGACAAAATCTTTCTCATCTTGAATGAAAGGCATGTTACTAAATGTAAGCCCAACGTTCAACCTCTATATATGTTTGAATCTAAAAATACAAAAATACAATAAGTTCTGTCATACAAAAACTATTTTTGACCAAATACAGGAGGTTGGAGTCAAATTGGGGTGATATGGGGAAAGCCAAATAAGCTTTGAGAAGAGATATGAGGCATCATAGCACAGTGTTGACCATTAATGCATTATGCTTAAATTGAACCTTAATCATATCACCAAAGAAATGAAATTCATGCTAAGTTTATACCTGCTGTTAACCTATCTATGTTTTCATAATAATGCTGAGAGTGAAGTATTGAGATAGCTACTTAGTCAATATGATCCCATTCTTGAGATCTTTTCAGAAAATGGAAGAAACTGTTTTGAAGAGAAATATAACTGAAATTTGATCTCTAAATGCACCATTTGCTCTTAAACTATGATCTGAAAAGAAAAATATATTTTGACAAACTGGTTTAAGTCAAAAAGTGTTGCATTTTGCCTAAAATAGGTTGAATATGTAAGTTCGGGTAAGATTTGATGCCTTATAACCTTCCCGGGCACAAACTGTTTGAATATGTATTTTCGGGTAAGGTTTAATGATTTACAACCTTTCCGGGTACAAAACAGTTGATTATGTGTGAATATGTTGTTTCGGGTAAGGTTTGATATTTTTCAACCTTTCCGAGTAAGCTTGGTCATTTTTTACTAACTTTTTGATTATCGGGCATGCTTTGAAGTGTTTACACTTTCCGGGTAGAGTACACTGTTGTACTCATTTCCCGAGCAAGCTTGAAGTTTTGAGATGATTATGTGTTGTTATAGCTAGCTTTTAACAAGAAATTCTTGTTTCGGGCAAGCTATGAATGTTATATGCTAATTGTTATTCCAAGCAAACTTTGTGAACTTAAGTTAGTACACCGAGTAAGCTTTGTAATTTGTGTGAATATGTTGTTAGGAAAGGTTTGTTAATCTTTCCGGGCATGCTTAGATATCACTATTTAAGTTTGTCATTTTCGGGTATGGTTTGATCATGTTGAAATCCCTCGGGTAAGGACATACCTGATGATTGAATGTGTTTATCCTAGAAAGATTAGTGCTAACATAGGATTTTCGGGCAAGCTCTTTGAAATTTTAGACTATAGCACACTCAAATGTTTATGTGTTTTAATTTCATTCCGAGCATGCTCTGTGATATGTGTGTTTATGATTTCTTTGAAATTATAAGTGTTTTCGGGCAAACTTTGTTTTCCAGACACACTTTATATTTCGGGTACACTTTTGTTCCCTCAATATACTTGGTAATTTCAAAACTTAACTTTCCGAGTACACTGTCTGCTAGAATTCCTTTTCCGGGCACACTTTGTACTATATGAAGGTTATTCGGGTATACTTTCCATTAGAAGGTGTTCGGGCACACTATTCTCTTGAATGGTTGCTCGGGCACACTATGTTTTCAAGTATGCTTGATTGAATATGTTAGTTAGTATGATAAAATTGATTATGATTCTTATTAGGGTTTATGCTAGATAAGTTTTAATTTGAAATTGAGAAATCTATATGGGTGTCTTGATTGATTCCTAGTAAGGATGTTTATTTGATGATTATACTTGATTATTTGCCTTGTGATTAATTTCTCAAGAAATCTAGTATTTCGGGTAAGCTTTCTTCATTATGTCTTAACTTTAAATTAATTTGCTTGATCGAGCAAGGTTTATAAATAGAAGAATTCGGGCAAACTGTGTATATTCAAAAATGAAAATTTTCCAAGCAAAGTTTGACCGGGTAAGCTTTGTAAGTGGATGTATACCGAGTAGACTTTGAAAAGAATAATTCCGAGTAAAGTTTTATTAACTTAAATGTCACACCCTCAAAATCCACTAACGGAGTTTTACCGTCAGAGGGTGTGAACTAACAGGATCAGATTCATTAGTTATAATCAAACCGTAATTAAAGTTTTCAAACCACGAAAACGTTTAAGTGTAAATAAATGCGGAAGCGTAAAACCTTTAACCAAAAGTTGCGTCACGCAGGACGACTTAAAAACCCACATAACAGTTTAAAAAAAAGTTTGCATAAACATAAGCGTTCAAAGTAATGCATGATCCTATACCGCGCGCCCGCCTCGGCTACCTGAGAATAACATACTAAAAGTGTCAACACGGGGTTGGTGAGTTCACAAGTGTATATAAAATAAAGCGTTTGCGTTTTGCGTTTTGCGTTTTGCGTTTAGAATTTTGCGTTACCAGATAGTGTTAAATCAATTATATATCTATAGGAAGCTAGCCTATAAAGCAAGTATTACTAAGTGTTCGACACCGAAGCTGACTGTTTATCATGTGCCTTGCCACCAGGTCTATCTCGACCATGGTAATGTGTTAGCCAAAATTACACCCACTCGACCTCCAGTCGAGCTTAGCGTTGGGTGGGGATTGTCAAACCCAGTAGTACTACTCAACAGTGACTCGGTATTATCCAATACTAAACGGTTCGATGTGTAGGACTTCAGTTGTTTTTTTTGCCACTTAGCCTTTACAAGTGATATATAATCTAATAACAAAATATAAAAGCGTTTCGGAGTATGTATTCTCCCCCAAGTGAAAAATGTTTAAAAGAGTTAAAAGGGGAACGTGAAACTCACTGTTTGCGAAGAATTCCAAAAACAAGTCACCCAAGTGATGCGTGTCACAGAAAACCCTCACTAGCGTTCTAAAACAACAAGGAGATTTTCTAAGTGTTGGAACTATTATCGAGTCTCAAGACTCGGCACATAATACCTATGCACAAGATACGTTTCGTGTTTCGTTTGTGAATTCTGTGTGTCTCAACAAACACATTTGTGATACGTTACAAGTGTGAACAAATATTTGCGTGTCAAGTATTAATAGTGTACATTTTTAGCAATTATTCCCCACAAGGGCAATTTGGTCAAAACA
This sequence comes from Bidens hawaiensis, assembly GCF_021521415.1. Lineage (NCBI taxonomy): Eukaryota > Viridiplantae > Streptophyta > Magnoliopsida > Asterales > Asteraceae > Bidens > Bidens hawaiensis. The sequence goes on along the minus strand of NW_027493114.1, from coordinate 97,553 downwards.
TAACAATTATCTAGCAATTAGCACGTTTCATGTATTTTCACAAAGTTCAGCAGCTAGTTTCAGCAAGACAGAATTCTACTTGAAAGATTACTCTATTCAACAGATCATAGCATCTCAATTAATTCACCAAAAATTGTCACAAAAACATACATGAGTTAGGTTTCCAGAACATATTTTATTGTATTTTTATTTCACATAGATTTCTCAAAATGATCAAAACATTACAGCAAACTCACAGCAGTCAAAATCATGCGCAACAGAATATTATTTGTTATTACCGTTAAATGAAAAATCCAACTAATGCAAGACCAATTGGGTTTGGTTCTTAACTCAACAAGTTAACATCCAGAAGTGGAACCAACCCATTTGGTCTTGTAGTTCATGAGATATGATATTTACAAAACAACCTAACAGCAGGTCTCACAATTAAGATTTGCACTTCAGTTTTGTAAAATAATAAAAGTTAACCTTTACTTGTCCAAAAATTACAAACTTGGACTTTATAGAAACTAGACTCAACATAGAACCTTGTAGTGTTAACAACCTTGACCAATTTCCACATTAACATTTAGTTACAGTTGTCTAAACATAACTTACAATCTGTCCAGTACCAGTTTTGACCTTTAATCACATTTAAATCGTTTGACTAACCAAAACACCTCCAAATTAGGCGTGGCTGGGTTTTCTGGAAACTAGACTCAGAGTACTACCTCTTAGACTCATAAATATCTCAGTTTTATTTTATGGTTAACAAGTTACATGTCGTTCAAGTTTAACAATTACTGCTGTCAAAACTCAGGAATCACAAACAATCGTCTAACATGCATCCTATGCATACGACATATCTCCAACCATGTAATAAACATAATTATCCATCAAAATCAGTAGTAACCCTCTAGGGTTTACAAACAATCAATGATTTAACAATCTTTCACCGTTCAAAATCACATATGATCATCACAATCAATAACCAACGCATAATCAATCATCCTCTAATCAAAATCAAGCACATAAACACTTAATACATAATTTACAATGTTAGGGTTTCAAGTTTATACCTTAAAAACGCAGAAACAACCAAGATAAACGTGAGAGATGCTTAGAAACGAGTGTGGGATGCTCCGATTATGAAGAATAAGATCAAACGGATGTGATATGGGTGTGGGTGGCGGCTGCCGATCGCAAGAGAGGAAGAGAGAGGGGCTGCCGATCGGGGTTAGAGAGAGGGAGAGGGGAGTTAGGGTTTTTAATATTATTAATAATAATATGTTACATCAAGGCCCCTCAACTTCTAGTTATTACTTTTCTAGCCTAAAGTAACTTGTTTGCATCTTGAGTTAGTGTTTTAAATGATATTATCAAATAACACATAAGCCTAACACATAATTATCACATAATTATTGTTTGGATTTTTTCGTTTATTCACCAATGGTTTGCATCAACTCGTTTGCGTTTCGGTGCAATCCCGAAAGACTACACATGTAGTAATTGTCAAGCGTCATTTAAAACTCTATTTTAAATGAAATGAGATGTGCGTTATAGATCAAGTGATCTTAAGTTTGAATTGATGGAGTTTGAGTTAACGGAGTTAACCTGAAATTGACGAGTGTCACATCATTCCCATGTTAAAGAATTTTAGTCCCAAAATTGAATCAAGTGGCGATGAGTGTCTGAAAAAGCAAGAAAAATTTTTCAGTTTGTAATATCATCCCCTAGTAGAAAGAAATTTCGTCCCGAAATTTAATTCATACCTCTGGTGATTTCTGACGGTTTAACGGGTTTCGCGGTTTTCGGTGTTTGGTTAACCCTTCAAAAAGGTGAGGATACTTTTTCATCATTTGATCCTCGCGTTCCCACGTGAACTCCGGTCCACGTCTCGAGTTCCAACGAACCTTAATGATTGGAATCTTGCTGTGCTTGAGTGTTTTGGTTTCCCAATCTAAAACTTTGACTGGTTCTTCAATGAAGCTTAGTTGTTCATCAACTTGCAATTCGTCCAAAGGGACTGCTTGGGTTTCATCGGATAGGCATTTCTTCAAGTTGGATACATGGAATACATTGTGTACGCCACTGAGTTCTGTTGGTAAATCCAGTCGGTACGCCACCGGACCAATGCGCTCAGTTATCCGGTAGGGGCCAACATATCGTGGGTTGAGTTTGTTTCGCTTCCCGAAGCGAACCACACCTTTCCAAGGTGAGACTTTGAGTAATACTTGGTCGTTCACTTGAAATTCGAGAGGTTTTCGACGCTTGTCGGCGTAACTCTTTTGGCGATCTCGTGCTGCTGTCATACGGTTGCGGATTTGAACAATCTTTTCAGAGGTTTCGAGTACTAGTTCTGGACCAGTGATTTGGCTATCACCCACCTCTGCCCAGCAGAGAGGTGATCGACACTTCCGTCTGTACAACGCTTCAAACGGCGCTACCTTAATGCTTGCGTGGTAGCTGTTATTATACGAAAACTCTACCAAAGGTAAGTGAGGTTCCCAAGTTTTTCCGAAATCCAATACGCATGCACGCAACATGTCCTCCAAGGTATGAATAGTGCGCTCACTTTGCCCATCCGTCTGAGGATGGTAGGCTGTGCTCATATCAAGGCGGGTGCCTAGTGCACCCTGTAGTGACTTCCAAAAGTGCGAAGTGAAACGGGAAACTCGATCAGATATGATTGAGACAGGCACTCCGTGTCTAGACACTACTTCTTTCATGTAGACGCGAGTCAATCTTTCCATTTTGTCCGATTCTTTGATTGCTAAGAAGTGTGCAGACTTAGTCAACCGGTCAACGATCACCCAGATGGTATCGCATCCCGTCGGTGTTTTGGGTAATCCCGTGATGAAATCCATTGAAATGTGTTCCCATTTACACGTTGGAATTTCTGGTTGTTGTAGCAGGCCAGATGGTTTCTGATATTCTATTTTGACTCTTGCACAAGTCAAGCATTTGCTCACATAGGTGGCAATGTCGGCTTTCATGTTTGGCCACCAGTAAAGTGCCTTTAAGTCATGGTACATTTTATCTAAACCAGGGTAGATGGAATATCGGGACTTGTGTGCTTCGTCCATCACTAGAGTTCTCAACTCTCCGTATCGCGGAACCCAAATCCGGTTTACGAAATATCGGACCCCGTCCGATTTGGTTTCAAGTTGCTTGTTCATGCCCCGCATGAGTTCTGATGGAAGATTATCATCTTTCAAGGCTTCGAGTAGCGCATCGCGAATCTGATCGGGTAAGTTGGCGTGAATCGTGAGTTGTAATGCTCGCACTCGCCTAGGTTTATCGGTTTCTTTTCTGCTAAGGGCGTCGGCCACTACATTGGCCTTGCCAGGGTGGTACTTGATTGCACAATCATAATCCTTAAGCAGCTCGACCCAACGACGCTGTCGCATGTTCAGCTTTTTCTGATCGTAGATATGTTGGAGACTCTTGTGGTCGGTGTAAATGGTAAACTTGGTACCGTACAAGTAATGCCTCCATATCATAAGGGCAAACACCACAGCTCCAAGTTCCAAGTCATGGGTCGTGTAGTTCTTCTCGTGAATCCGTAGTTGTCGAGAGGCATAAGCTATAACCTTCTCGAGTTGCATCAGCACGCAACCGAGACCTTGTATCGATGCGTCACAATGTACCTCAAAATTTTATGTTCCCTCGGGAAGGGCTAGGATAGGGGCGCTACAGAGTTTGGTTTTCAACAATTGGAAAGCGGATTCTTGCGCGTCACCCCAATTGTACTTAGTACCCTTGTGAGTCAAAGCGGTGAGGGGTTGAGCAATCTTTGAAAATCCCTCGATGAAACGTCGGTAGTAGCCGGCCAGTCCTAGGAATTGTCGCACCTCAGTCGGAGTCTTAGGTGCTTCTCAGTTTTTGATAGCCTCTACTTTACCGGGATCGACATGGATACCATACTCGTTAATCACATATCCTAAGAAGTGAACCTCGCGAAGCCAAAATTCGCATTTCGAGAGTTTAGCGTACAGTTGTTCCTTCTTTAGTAATTCCAGGATTAACCTCAAGTGTTCTTCGTGGTCAGTCTTGTTCTTGGAGTAGACGAGGATATCATCAATAAAAACAATCACAAATTTGTCGAGGTACGCCTTGCATACTCGATTCATGAGATCCATAAATACGGCTGGTGTGTTGGTTAAGCCAAAAGGCATAACTGAAAACTCGTAGTGACCGTACCGAGTTCTGAAAGCCGTCTTTGAAATATCTTCTTCGTGCACTCTTAATTGATGGTAACCAGATCTCAGATCGATCTTCGAGTAGTAACTCGATCCTTGCAGCTGGTCGAACAGATCATCAATTCAGGATAAGGGATAACGGTTCTTAATCGTCACCTTGTTCAGTTCTTGGTAGTCGATGCACATGCGGAAAGTCCCGTCCTTCTTTCGAACAAATAAGACAGGGGCTCCCCATGGTGATGAGCTAGGTCGGATAAAACCTTTATCCAACAAATCTTGCAGTTGAGTGGACAACTCTTGCAGCTCTGCCGGTGCGAGCCGATACGGGGCTCGGGCTATGGGTGCTGCACCGGGGGTCAATTCGATTTGGAACTCGACTTGTCGAATAGGTGGGAGTCCAGGCAAATCCTCCGGGAAAACTTCCGGAAAATCTCGCACAATCGGTATGTCCTCGATTTGCTTCTCCTCCGCGGGTTTCTCGACAATATGGGCTAAAATTGCCGGATGACCCTTTTGTAGATACTTCTACGCCTTCATGAGGGTGATGACGCTGGTGGTCATGCCGCTCTTCTCGCCCTGGATCGAAATGATCTCGCCAGAAGGGGTAGTGATGTGGACTATCTTGTCGTGACATATAATCTCCGCTCGGTTCTCAGATAACCAGTCCATGCCGACAACGACATCGAAACTACCAAGTGTAAAAGGTATGAGGTCGATATCAAAAGTATGACCTGACAGTCTCAACTTACATCTCGCAAGTACATGAGTTGTTTCTATAGACTTACCGTCAGCTAATTCAACAGGAAACTTAGCATCTAACGGGGTTGGAATTAAGTCTAAGAGTTTACTAAAGGCTTTCGACACAAAACTCCTATCAGCTCCAGTGTCAAACAAAACAGAAGCAAAACAGTCGTTCACAGGAAACTTACCGGTCACCACATACGGGTCGCTGCGGGCTTGGCCCGACCCAATGACGAAAGCTCTACCTTTACCATTGCTTCCGCCACTGATGCTGCCTCCATTGTTCTCATTCTGCTTTAGCTTGGGGCAATCCTTCCTGAAATGACCCTCTTAACCACACTCAAAACAAACCTTTAGTCGCCATGGGTGGTTTAGGAGCACCCTTTGCCGCTCGGTCTCCCCTACATTCCTTGGCCTGATGGCCCATTTTTCCGCATCTCAGACACTTGACACTGTCACACGAGCCAGCATGGTGATAGTTGCACCTGTTGCATTTCGGGTGTTTCCCAGCATAGCCGCTCGAACCCTGCCCGCCACCGTTGTTGTTGTTGGGACTCTGATTATTGAAGCTCCGGGCGAGTTCGGGCTTTCGGTACTGTTGTTGCTGTGGGGGGTTCGATGATGAGGACCTGGTGTTGTCAAATTTCCTCTTTCCATTACTCGGGTTGTTGTTGCTGTTGTTGTCAGTGCTCGAGTTGTCACGGGTTTTAGAAATCGAACCTCTAGGTGGTAACGCACCTTGGGTCACTGCCTGATCCGTCAGTTTGTGAGCTAACCGGATCGCTTGTTGAATTGTAGCCGGTTTAAAAGACGTCACCATACCCTGAATTTGCGGTACCAACCCATCGATGTACATCTCGATTCTCTTACTCGGCGGGTCTACCATCCGTGGACACATTATTGCTAGCTCGTGAGAACGAGTGGTGTAGGCTTCAATCTCGGAACCCACCATTTTCAATGACCAAAACTCAGATTCCAACTTCGCGATTTCCTCTCTAGGACAATACTCTTCCCGCATCATGTTCTTGAACTCTTCCCAGTTCATAGCGTTTGCTAATTCCAATCCAATAATTTGCACATTTGAATTCGACCAAGTGAGAGCAGAATTTTCCAGTGTTCCAGCAGCAAATTTGACCCTACTGGCAGGTGGACAGTTACACATCTCAAAAACTGATTCAGCCTTCTCAGCCCAACGCAGGAAACCTATGGCTCCCTCAGTGCCCTTAAACGAATTGAGCTTGCAATCCAGGAAGTTCTTGAAAGTACACGTTCCAGTTGGACCTCCGGCTTGATTCTGAACATGTGCGACTAGAGCTGCCGCCGCATGGTCATTCAATAAGGTATGAAGTTCTGCTGCGGTTAAGTTGATGTTACCGCGACCGTGTCCAGCGTTTCTTCCAGCCATTTCCTAGAATCACAGCATAAGAGGTTAGACATGAATTCTCGGTTTCATATGCAACACACCATACATGTAATAAAAAGATAGGCAAGAAAGAAAATAAAAGAAGTAAACATCACATCACCACCATATAATAATCCAAATAATAATTCATGATTAAAACCATTGTATTCGCTACAAAGTATTTAAAACCAATCCTTAAAATCATAGAAAATAATAGTTTGGATGGAGACAACCCCTCCATCTAAGTGTTATCATCCTTAGATGTCATCGTCTGAGGACACCTCTGAGTGTGCCTCTGGCTCAGCCGGTTCTTCCTCCAGTTCCTCTTCGGGTTACTCCTCGGGATCTTCCTCGGGTTCTTCCTCGGGTTCTTCCTCAGGTTCTGCCTCGGGTTCTGCTGCATTCAGAGCAATTTGCATCTGTAGGAGATCGCAACACTCTAGAGCTATCTCAGTCCGGGTTCTTGCCACATGGAGTTGTTCTTGCAAATCGATCATCTCTGCTTGCATTTTTCTCATAATCTTCATCTGTTGATCACTAGCATCTTGCATTTCCTTCATAGCCGTCTTCAGGCGGGAAATTTCCTCCCTGGCCTCGGTTCCATCTCTTATCAGTCCGGGAATGTCCGCTCTCGCCGAGCGCATAAAACCCACGTCACGCTCTAAACAAGAGACAACAGCCGCGAGAACTCACTCTATGGGTTCGGTTATGGGTGGTAGAGTGTTAAGGTAAGCAGGACGACTCGGGTGGGGTAGCGGGGGAACTTTTTCATGATAGACCATACGTCTGATCAGACTCGGGTACCAATCCCAGCTAACGTCGCCGTCGTACATGCCTCCAGACAGGCGATACCTCTTCGGTGCCGGGGCTTCTAGTTCCGGGACTACTCGGGGTGGCGATGAGGTAGGTAACTGCGGTTCCTTTCCATGAACATGAGTCATCTGGTCAGATGATGATGATGGTAGCGTCGACATCCCTATAGGTAAGTCGTGTATGCGCGCGTATGAGTGAATGAGGTAAAGAGATAAGATAACGAGAGACTAAGCAAAATATATATATATGCAGTGCGTATAATTATAACTAATGGGTCGTTGCGGTTATAGTCTAGTATGCATGCAATTTCTAGTTCGCTATAACCAATGGCTCTGATACCAATCTGTCACACCCTCAAAATCCACTAACGGAGTTTTACCGTCAGAGGGTGTGAACTCACAGGATCGGATTCATTAGTTATAATCAAACCGTAATTAAAGTTTTCAAACCACGAAAACGTTTAAGTGTAAATAAATGCGGAAGCGTAAAACCTTTAACCAAAAGTTTCGTCACGCAGGACGACTTAAAAACCCACATAACAGTTTAAAAACAAGTTTGCATAAACATAAGCGTTCAAAGTAATGCATGATCGTATACCGCGCGCCCGCCTCGGCTACCTGAGAATAACATACTAAAAGTGTCAACACGGGGTTGGTGAGTTCACAAGTGTATATAAAATAAAGCGTTTGCGTTTTGCGTTTAGCGTTTTGCGTTACCAGATAGTGTTAAATCAATTATATATCTATAGGAAGCTAGCCTATAAAGCAAGTATTACTAAGTGTTCGACACCGAAGCTGACTGTTTATCATGTGCCTTGACACCAGGTCTATCCCGACCATGGTAATGTGTTAGCCAAAATTACACCCACTCGACCTCCAGTCGAGCTTAGCGTTGGGTGGGGTTTGTCAAACCCGGTAGTACTACTCAACAGTGACTCGCTATTATCCAATACTAAACGGTTCGATGTGTAGGACTTCAGTTGTTTCGTTTGCCACTTAGCCTTTACAAGTGATATATAATCTAATAACAAAATCTAAAATCGTTTCGGAGTATGTATTCTCCCCCAAGTGAAAAACGTTTAAAAGAGTTAAAAGGGGAACGTGAAACTCACTGTTTGCGAAGAATTCCAAAAACAAGTCACCCAAGTGATACGCGTCACAGAAAACACTCACTAGCGTTCTAAAACAACAAGGAGATTTTCTAAATGTTGGAACTATTATCGAGTCTCTAGACTCGGCACATAATACCTATGCACAAGATACGCTTCGTGTTTCGTTTGTGAATTGTGTGTGTCTCAACAAACATATTTGTGATACGTTACAACTGTGAACAATTATTTGCGTATCAAGTATTAATAGTGTAAATTTCTAGCAATTATTCCCCACAAGGGCAATTTGGTCAAAACATAACAATTATATAGCAATTAGCACGTTTCATGTATTTTCACAAAGTTCAGCAGCTAGTTTCAGCAAGACAGAACTCTACTTGAAAGATTACTCTATTCAACAGATCATAGCATCTCAATTAATTCACCAAAAATCGTCACAAAAACATACATGAGTTAGGTTTCCAGAACATATTTTATTGTATTTTTATTTCACATAGATTTCTCACAATGATCAAAAAATTACAGCAAACTCACAGCTGTCAAAATCATGCGCAACAGAATGTTATTTGTTATTCCCGTTAAATGAATAATCCAACTAATGCAAGACCAATTGGGTTAGGTTCTTAACTCAACAAGTTAACTTCCAGAAGTGGAACCAACCCATTTGGTCTTGTAGTTCATGAGATATGATATTTACAAAACAACCTAACAGCAGGTCTCACAATTCAGATTTGCACTTCAGTTTTGTAAAATAATAAAAGTTAACCTTTACTTGTCCAAACATTACAAACTTGGACTTTATAGAAACTAGACTCAACATAGAACCTTGTAGTGTTAACAACCTCAACCAATTTCCACATTAACATTTAGTTACAGTTGTCTAAACATAACTTACAATCTGTCCAGTACCAGTTTTGACCTTTAATCATATTTAAATCGTTTGACCAACCAAAACACCTCCAAATTAGGCGTGGTTGGGTTTTCTGGAAACTAGACTCAGAGTACTACCTCTTAGACTCATAAATAGCTCAGTTTTCTTTTATAGTTAACAAGTTACATGTTGTTCAAGTTTAACAATTACTGCTGTCAAAACTCCGCAATCACAAACAATCGTCTAACATGCATCCTAAGCATACGACATATCTCCAACCATGTAATAAACATAATTATCCATCAAAATCAGTAGTAACCCTCTAGGGTTTACAAACAATCAATGATTTAACAATCTTTCACCGTTCAAAATCACATATGATCATCACAATCAATAACCAACGCATAATCAATCATCCTCTAATCAAAATCAAGCACATAAACACTTAATACATAATTTACAAAGTTAGGGTTTCGTGTTTATACCTTAAAAACGCAGAAACAACCAAGATAAACGTGAGAGATGCTTAGAAACGAGTGTGGGATGCTCCGATTATGAAGAATAAGATCAAACGGATGTGATATGGGTGTGGGTGGTGGCTGCCGATCGCAAGAGAGGAAGAGAGAGGGGCTGCCGATCGGGGTTAGAGAGAGGGAGAGGGGAGTTAGGGTTTTTAATATTATTAATAATAATATGTTACATCAAGGCCCCTCAACTTCTAGTTATTACTTTTCTAGCCTAAAGTAACTTGTTTGCATCTTGAGTTAGTGTTTTAAATGATATTATCAAATAACACATAAGCCTAACACATAATTATCACATAATTATTGTTTGGATTTTTTCGTTTATTCACCAATGGTTTGCATCAACTCGTTTGCGTTTCGGTGCAATCCCGAAAGACTACACATGTAGTAATTGTCAAGCGTCATTTAAAACTCTATTTTAAATGAAATGAGATGTGCGTTATAGATCAAGTGATCTTAAGTTTGAATTGACAGAGTTTGAGTTAACGGAGTTAACCTGAAATTGACGAGTGTCACATTAAAAGATAAATATTGTTTTTAATATCAAGTGGATAATGTTACTATATGACAGCTAATAATTCACAAAAAGACAAAGAGCATTTAAAACCCACTTTCAAAAGGTAGATAAGAGGGAGTTAGGCAAAATTTTCAACATTATTTTTCCCTCTCTCTTCTTCCACTGCAAACTGCTTACTCTCAAAGAAACCCAAACCGACTTATCACATTCTATTATTCCTAACCCTAACTTGAATTAGCCCTCTAATTCCGACTCGGTAAGCAACGTTAATGTGTTTTCCGACGACAATTAGACTATAATGAGCTTTGATTTTGTATCTGATTACTAATACTTTGTTTATGTGTGTAGGTTATAAATTTGTCGATGAACAGGTTCTTGATGATTTTCTCTCTTTTCTTTCTTCTTCATTTTTATACATTGAAATTATCTAAAGTACTGAACTTTATGACTAATTTCACTTTGAATATGTTTGTTTATGTGATTCATATATGGCAGACGATGAACCCAAGTATGTCTTCGAACCAAAACATAATATGTGTGAACTTCTACAAGTGACACCTGACAATGAGCCGATGGCTAGGATGATAACTTGGATGGCTCGGTCCAACGTCAGTTTTGCGTTCACAGAAAGCCCTGTCATATACAGAAATCATTCTTTGGATTTCTGGAGATCTGCTGAACTGATTAAGGACATAAATGGTAAAAGAATCAAGGCAACCGTGGCTAGACAAGAGATACATATTACGGAGAGAATGATAAGAAGATGTCTCCGGTTGAATGATGGTGATCACAACTCAATAAACTTCAGCACACCCCACATAATGAAAATATTTGAAGAGACAATGGGTTATCAAGGAAATGTTCATGATGGACAGTTTCAGAAGGGCATGTTTCCTATGCTGTACAGATTTCTTATTCACCATGTTATACACGGATTTGCTCCAAGGAAGGGATTGTGGACCTTGATGAGTCACGACTTGGCAAATGCCACAGTTGGGATTATATATGATCTGCCCTTCAATTTCTCTAAGATGATATTTGAAGGATTAGTAGGAAACCTGAAGAAGGCAGAAAAGAATAGATTTTTACAATATCCAAGGTTCCTACAGATAATCTTCAACAGTGAACTCCAAGATCTACCCACTGTTGGAACTATACACATGTTGCAAAGCCCTGATACATACAGAAGAATCAAGAATCCAGGTGTTTCAAATGTGTACAACTCAAATGTCCCATTTGAGATATTGCCATGGTTGTTGAACCATGACTTAGTTGTGATGCCTGTGCCTGAGTTAAGCTCAGAGGAGGAAGGATGAGATGATGTTGAGAGTGATGATGATGGTTCTGATGATGAGAATGATGATATTTATGGAGATGGAGGAGGAGCTGGAGTAGCTATGAATATTGATGCACCTGTTCAGGGGGAGCATCTTGAGCAACTTGAACAACCTATTCCAACACCACCACAATCACCACCACACATTGACCAACCCATTGTACCTTCACCACCACAAACTCCAACACATCAAACAACTCAATCCCCACCTCAAACCCTAACCATTAGCCAACCTGAAACCTCATCACATACATCACCACCACCACAAACACCACCTAAATATAGCCCAACCCACACAGACTCACTCATTCCAAGCCCAGTTCATACACATTCACCACCACCATCCACTTACCAAACTCACACCACAGAACAACCAGAACATGAAACATTCTTCACAACACCACCCACATCACCACTCACTAACACAGACCTGTTCCAGAGAAATCTAGATTTGACTTTAGAGAATGCTGAATTGAAAAGAAGAAATGAGGAGGTGACCAATGAAAATGTGATGCTGTTAAAGAAGTTGGTTCAAGCTAACATGAGAATTCAAGCCCTGGTGCAGGAGGTTGAGAAGATCTCAGCTGCCCCAAAACAAGGGGAGAATGAATCTAGGCCAACAGTCTCAAATGTGAATGTTGAAGAGACTGTAGCAGTTGTTGAGACTGCAGACAGTTTAAAGCTGATTATGAGTATGTATGATGATGGAGAGGAAAGCAGTGATGAAAGGAGGATTGATGATGATGAATATGAAGGAGATATGTCTGAGGGTGCAGAACAAGACTATGATTACATTAATGAAAGAAGTGATGAAGAGACTGTTGAGAAAGTAAATGAAATTGAAAAGATAAATGTTGAAGAGCAGGCTGAGACAGAGGAAAGGATTAAGGAGATAAATACAGAAGAGAATATGGCTATCACTGATATGGCTACTGATATTCCTACTGACATTGCTACTGATGTCTTGACTGACATACTTACAGAAGTAGACACTGAAGTAATGAATGATGAAGATACTGCTACTGAGGAGATTGTGCTCACTGAACCAGAAAATGAACAAGCAGAATGCTCCAAAACATCAGTTACAGAAAGTGAAGAAGATTTAAAGAAAAGGCTGGAAAAGGGAAAAGCCAAAGTTACAGAAGAAGAGCCTGTTAAGGCATATCCAGAAAAGGATATTTTCTTTAGAGAAGATGATGAAGCTGCTGCTGCTGCTCTAAGGGAACAAGAAAACATTTTGAGAGAAACAAGGGACAGAGAAATACTAGCCCAAACTATGGACCCTGTAGAGTTGGCAGAGCAGGAAAACTTAATCAATCAAGCCAAATTTGCAAGAGAATTCATTGAAGAAGTGGCTGATCAAGAAGTGATAGAGGCATTGATTGATTTGAGAAGAGATGAGGAAGTTGATAACTCCCTAGCTATGGTGGTCAGCATGTTTCAAACTGAAAGACAACAAGAAACAAAGTCAAATGAGACTGCTGAACCAGTAAATCTGAATACTGATATGATGGTTGAAGAAGAAATTGGTGAGTCCATGGCCTCAATGGCTGCACAGAAATGGGCTCAACAGATCAAAGATGACATTAGACAAAATCCTGATGAATGGGAGTATGTGGATGATCCCAAGTATGGAAAGAAGTATTCAAGGAAAAGGGATCGACCAGAAACATTCATGTCAGATGAAGATACTGAGTCTGTAAAGAAAGGGAGATGGGATGAAAAGAACAAATACTATGTTAAGACTCCTAATAATGATAGTGAGATTGATGTTAGCCCAATCAGAGCAATTCCAGATGAACATGTGCAAGGAGTGCCAAATGTATCAATCCCTGAGAATCCATCCTCTGATGAACCAAAGATTGATGCTATGAATGATCTATCTGGAGGAGAGGATGAATCTGAAGATTCTGATGATAATGATAATGACCCTGAGAATGATCAGGAAATGAATGTGAAATCTACTAATGTTGTGTCCCCTCAAGTCACAATGACTGAGGAACAAAGGACAAACATTGAGTTGAGTATGAGGGAGGCTAAAAGGAAAAATCCTTTGGTTGTAAAACTGAGAACATATGGCATAAGTTTTGATTCACTGGCTGATCTTGATGATGATCAGTTGCAGATGAGACTTGACAAAGAGAGAGATGCCCTGAAGGAAAAGATGGAAGAGAAAAATAGGGAAAGTCAGAAATTCAGGGAATATCTCAGAAGGCACAATCATTCAGAAAAAGATCTGTCTAACCTAAACTTTGACAAACTACAAGATCTGTATAACAGAGAGAAAGAGAAGGTGATTGAGAAGTGTGTAAAAGAAAATGAGAAACTTGAAAAGATGGAAAATTTGAAGAAAAAGTTTGAAGGAATGTGTGGATACCTGCTGGAAAGAGGTATGAAGCCTGAGATTGTTGAATATTTATCCAAAGAATCAGTGTTGGACCAATACAACAAACTGAAAAGAAAAGAAAAATTGAAAAGGGTCCAAGCTGAGAGCTCTACTAAACAGGCTGAACCAACTGATGAACCTCAAGCAAAGAAGAGAAGAATCCAAACGTTGAGGGAAAAACAAAAGAAACCGGCTGAAAAGGAAAAACCAGATGAAGTGCCTACTGTTGAAACACCCATCCCAGAGGAACTTAAGCCTAAACCTTAGGATGAACCATTTGTTCCTTGGGTAAATGAAGAAATGATAAACATTCTAAGAAACATAATGATAAATCAGAGAGGAATGACTGAAGCAGACTTCAATGTCTTGGAAAAAGAGAATCTGAAATACCTCTTTTATATACAAAAGGCTGAATGGGAAAAGGCTTTAAGAGAAGGAGAGAACCCAAGATACTACGCTGATGATAGGTTTGTACCTGCTGGATTGGCAAGAACTCCTGGAATGGAAAAGATGTTAAGAGAACTTAAAGCAGCAGGACATGATGTTGTTGAATTAGCTAACCTTCCTACTGAAATGGTAGAGGCTGTCTATGTAAAAGTTTTCAACTTGGGACCTCAAAAGCCCAAGAAGTCTGTTCCCTTCAGATCTCCTAATCCAAGAAGATATCCAAGAAGTGGAAGAGGTGAAGGTGGAAGAGGTGAATCTAGTAGTTCAGCACAACAAAGAACAACAAGACCACAATCAAATGTGGATCTTCCAAGAGAACTATACTATGATTATGTTTGTGAATGTTTGAGAGTAATCATGGAAAGTAGGCAATTGAGAGAGATAGTTGTGAGGAGTGACTTCTATGAGTACACTCAAGAGCAACTGGAACGGATGGTTAATCTTAATTTGTATGATTACAGAGACAGATTCAGGACTGCTGGAAGGCAGATGAACGATTTGACAAAATTTCTGCTAAAAGAAGCTAAGAATGGATTCAAGTTCCTAAAAGAAAAGAGAACCTGGAGAAAAGTCCAATTTCACAAGTCAAAGAGGACTGGAAAGCTGAGAAGAATGGACATTGCTGAAAGAGATTATTCAATGAAGGTCAAAGACAAGAATCCATTGTCAAATATGAATACTTGTATAAGTCTTGGAAGAAGAATGACACGCCCCAATTATACAGTGCAAAGAAATGGTGTTATTACAGAAGTTGAATACAAAGAAAGTAATGACCATTATTTGCTGAGGAACTCTGATGGCAAAATACTGGGGATTATCAAGAAGGATGAAGACTTAAACTGCCTGCATGATGAAGATCTAATGGATATAAGGGACTTGGTGATACCAGAAAGTCACACTCACTACCGAGCCCTTAACATCTTTAAAATGAAAGCTGCATCAGTCATAAACAACAGAAAGCAAGTAGCCTACAATGCATGGAAAAGACAGAATTCCTAGATTAGGCTTTGTTTTATAATGTCTTCGGACAACTTTCTGATTATGTAATTTGCTTATATTATTTGAATATGTAATTTTCATTTTTGATTTGATGTGTATTTTTGCTAAGTGTAAGTAACCATAGAAATGTTTTGGGTCAGCTGAGGTGTTCCAATCTAGGGGGAGATTGTTGAGTCAAGAAATTGACCTAAGAGGGAGATTGTTGAGTCAAAGATTTGACCTAAATGAAGTACATGGAAGATTGGAATCTTCTCAACCTCCTCTGATTTCGCTAAGTAATGGATCCGAGCACACCTTAGACATCCGAGCAAGCTTTTACTTAGCCGGGTACGATATTTTGCCTATCGGGCAAGGTTTACTTCAAGTAGTCTTCTTTAGTCGATATCCGAGCAGGGTTTGCAAATTAGTGCATTGCCGGGTAAGGTACACTAGTTTATGTAAATCCGGGCAAGGTTCACTTTATCAAGCAAGTCTGTTCTTCAGAACCAAGTATTTTACTCTTCCGAGTAAGGTTTGGCTGACCAAGTCCAAGAAGCCAAGTGATTGGAAGTCCGGGCAAGGTATTCATTAATAAGTATGATCCAAGTATGCTTGATAATCTAAAGGAATATCTCTAAGTAATATCGGGCAAGGTTCAGCTCAAGCAAGGAACAGTACTCCCGAGTACACTTTGCTAATAAGTTATTTTATAGCAAAGAGCTGAAATGGATCATTGAAGAACAAGGTTGCTCGAAAGGAGTTGTCGGGCAAAGTCTGGCAAAGTCAAGAAGACTGAAGTCTACTCGGTGAGTATTTTACTTGGTGAAATACTCTTCAAGCAAAGTCTACCCGAAAACTGATCCCAAGCACACTTCTATGTTACCAAGTCATGAAGGATGGCAGAATACACAGCGTACTAGGAAAATGAAGATTTATGAAAAGCCTACCCGGAAGACTTGTTTTACACTTAGTTTATTTTGAATATGTATGATTGTATTTAGGGTTTTTAGAAGGAATGACAGCTGTCCTAGGTTGGCAGGCCTATAAATAGAATGTTTATGGCACGCCGCCAAAAAAGAGAGAGAGGACACGGATTTTGAGCCTTTACACTTTTCGAATAAGAAAGAATATTTCTTGAAAGTGACGGCTGTCCTAGGATTCCTAGAACCCTAAATCGATTATCCACTTTGTATGATGAAAATTATATAGATGGAAATCTTTTGAGTGATCCTGTGTGTGCTTTCTACCTTTGATTATTCTTTGCAACCGTATGTTTGTTATTGATTCCGCCTTTAACAAATGGATATCTTTCTAAATATAGCAACCTGTTATTAACTCTCTTGTCAACACATTAATCTGTGTGAGTTATGACTTGATTAATTAAGATCCAGCTAGAATCGAGGGGACTGACACATTTGTATAAGAACACTACGTTGAATAAAGGATGAGTAGAGTGGTTTAATTTGGTTGCGTAAAATGAATGGAGAATTTTTAACTATATTTAAAAAAACTGTTTTTATCCTTCCTTTTTTTAAGTTTTAACTTTTCGTTAGATCATTGAACGTCAAAAAAGTTTTGAACCCACCGGGTTCCATACTTGCTCGCCTAGCTTAGAATGGGTACTCATGATCTGGGGGCGTGTTATAACTTGTTTATAACCCACCGGGTTTCATACCCACGCACCCTATGAGGACGGAAATTGTCACACACTGACTTAGGGCATAGAAATGCGACACCCGTTGGTACATTTTTGTAAATTTCATGAAAGTTGCGTGTTTGTTTTAGCGGATAACTTGTTTATAATAAAATATTAATTTACATTGAAAATTTACTCGAGAATTAAATACCCAAGTATTCGGTTTACAAAACATTGTTTCATATGATTACAAGGATTTAATAACAAAAAGGAGACATCTTCATATAATGGGGGAGGGGAGGATGAGGAATACGTCAACGATGTGCCGGTGAAACGTCTTACTCTTAAAAACATTGAAGTAAATGTTTCGTTAAATACAAATATAGTTTTTTAACAACTAAGCGGGAAAGTCGTTTATTCTCGGGATTATATCACTTCTATACACACACAATTCAAGGGTTCTTCGAGCCACGTAGCCCGTTGGATGTAACAATCCAAAATGTGTGATTAAGAACGTGAACTATGGAAAATTGGGTTTGTCACACATTCGTAAAATGGAAAATGGTTTGTCCGACAATGATAGAATGATAAACTTGTGAGCTCCTTATAAGGAGGAGGGCTCACTAGATGATATTCTTGTATGACAAAACAACACTGTGTGGCATTAGCAAGGGTGTAGTAGGCGTGTGCACGGTTCGGTTCGGTTATTAGCATTAAAAGTACATGAAATGAATTAATATATGAAATTGAGATATTGTACATGAAATGGAGATATAAATACATGAATATGATAGGATTAAATAATTAATACATATAATACATGAAATAGAGGGAAAAATGCTTGGAAATATGAAAAAAAAAATGAAGAGTTCGGTACAAGTCAGTTAATTTCAGTTATATCTGTTTTTGTTTTTTTTCAATTCGGTTTCATCAGTTTTCGGTTAACGATTCGGTTATTGCTCACCCATAGGGTGTAGAGCACCCAATGCGCACGCGCACTATCTCGGGCGAAGTGCGATGGACACAATGTAACGCTTTGATGGCGCAATTTGCACTTTACATCACCGAAAGCCGCCTTAGTATTTTTATGGAGTGGGACCAGGTCATGACATGTGTCGAGCCGAGTGGTAAGTCAATTATGTTGTGCTACGTGATGGATAATTACAAAGCTCGTTGCGATACGCGAAGCCTTGTAATTATCCGGACATTTTGGTGGTCTTCACGCCACGCGATGGTAGGGATGGCAATGGGTCGGGTTTGGGTATTCCCAAACCCATACCCGTTATTAAAGTTCATCCCAAACCCGTCGGGTTTTAATCGGGTAATTACCCGTCGGATTTCGGGTTTTCCCAACGGGTTTCGGGTTTCTTATTGGGTTTGATAAAATACTCGTCGGGTATACCCGGCTCAAAACCCGCCGGGTTTAGACAAAATATAACTAACCGATTACAAATATGGTTATAATAAAGATAAAATATCTCAAATAATTAACATAAACAAGTTTCGACAAATAATATATTTGGAATATAGTATATATATAATATAATAAGCTATATCGGGTACATCGGGTATATAATCGGGTAAATGGATTTATGTTATCGGGTAATCGGGCATATTAGAAATCCCAAACCCGCGAAAAATTTTAAAACTAATCCCAAATCCTAATGGGTCGGGTATTACCTGTCCCATTTATGTCGGTTTCGGGTTTTTTCCATCGGGTTCAGGTTTCATTGCCATCCCTACGCGATGGGTACTCAATTGGCCCATCGCGCTACGTGATGTGCTAGCAAAGTAACCATGGCACGTTGCGTGCCACGTGGCATAGCAAGGGCTCACTCGGAAAACCTATAAGGCCATCACGCTATGTGATAACTTTCCTTTGAGGCCGTAGCAATATGCGTCCGAATT
This sequence comes from Bidens hawaiensis, assembly GCF_021521415.1. Taxonomy (NCBI): domain Eukaryota; kingdom Viridiplantae; phylum Streptophyta; class Magnoliopsida; order Asterales; family Asteraceae; genus Bidens; species Bidens hawaiensis. Next base: position 78,705 of record NW_027493114.1, on the reverse strand, counting down.
CAGCTATAAAAAGGGAAGTGATCAACGCATTGTTTCTTCGCTCATTCCACTCGCTCCCTCTTGTTTTCTTATACAGTAGTGTAGATATAATACCTCTAGTAGCCGCAACGATACCCTATTCGATTAATCGAAATTTTGAAACACTAATCCAAATCTCTACAATACTAATGGCCATTAATACTAATCGAAATTTTGATACACTATTCGATCTACCTCTAGTATCTGCAACGATACACTAATGGCCATTAATATTCTTTGTATGACAAATTTTTAATTGACTCTATATTTTACAATTAAAAATTGTATAATCAAGAAACATAAAAACCGAAAATTTAAATATAACAAAATGATTTGTTTATTTCATATGAATGTAATTGCCAAGAAAATTAAAAATACTGATGTGCTAAAAGTAGTCAAATAATAAATAACTAAAATTATACTAATCTAGACACTAAGTAATACTCTAGACCCATAAACTACTAACCAGCAAGTGAACCGGTCGACTCCAGTACAACTAAGTAAGTCTGGATATCGAACCCACGAGACTCTTTAAATTACGAAACTAGCAAATTAGACTCAATTACAAGACACGACTATTTATTAATAATATTTGAGGGGGATTTTAAGTTAACAATTACTTTATTTAACTAATTATTAAACTAATTAAAACAAACCCTAATTAATAAAATAAGAATAAAACATAATCATTACTTAAACTTAATTAATTAATTAAAACTTAACCTAATTTAATTTATCTAATAAACAATTTAGAAAACTTGGATTAATTCAGATGATTAAAATAACTACTCAGGCCAGAATCCCCAAAGTTACGGTTATTAATTTAAATGGAAAAACGCAAGTTATGAAACTGGGATCATAAAATAGACCCTTGATAGAAAACCCGAACAGGACCCTTGAACTTCAAGAAGACGCCTATGGATTTCTAACAAGTTTTAAGACCCACCAGTTTATTAATTAAACTTCCTTACGGTTATTTAATCGCTTATGTCTAAGTATCTTTTATGACGAAAACCTACCTTACAGCGCGGAATTCAAAAGATAGCAAAGCAAACCCAATTAATTTAATAGACTAAGCTGACAATCAAACATAGACGGACTCCTTACGAAGAACTAAATCTAGCAATCCCGACAAGCAAAGATCTATTAATAGCCTATCACTTTACAGCTTTTTAGACTAGCAGCTCACTTTTATCTATTTACTTGATTTTAATGTTTCTATGATTTTAATGCATATTAATCACAAACTAGTCAAGAACACACAGTAAATGACCTAACAAAACCCTATCCTATGAAACAATCAACAAGGGCAATGTGAAACAATAAATTCAAGTAAACAAAACCAAGTAATCATACGCATCAACCAATTCAAACTTAACAATTTACTTAGAACATAAAATCCATAACGAAACGAAAATCCAAATAAAAATCAAACCGAACTAAGGTTCATCACGACCTAGGTAGTTTAGGAAATTTAGCCTAGCATCTTAAAGTTTAAATCAAACAAAACAAGTAAATAAGAAAACATGGTTAAAATCTAATAAACGAAAGATTAAAGGTGATAAAACCCGTAATCTCCAAACGTGAACGTGCAAGTCTTCACCGGCTGTCTTCTTTCCTTCAAAATCACCACGAAACTCGAAAGATGGCTTCAAGAACTCTAAAATTCGGATTGTGGCTTTCAGGTTATGTCAGGATTAAGTTTTTAAATACCCAAAACAAGGCCCGACAAGAAGCAAAAACGAAAATAATCTAGCCCAGATGTGCCTAGGCGCCGCGCCTAGGGCTTTTGGCCTTTTGCCTAGGCGCGGCGCGGCGTGCTCCTCCATGGGGGCCGGTCAGACCGGCCCGGTCTGACCGGTTCTCTGTCTGGTTCCTTTCTGATGCGTTCCGGATCTTTGTTTCGGCTCGTTTTTCGCCCTTTTTCATCACGATCAAATCCCGGAACCTACAAAACATAAAAACGTTAGTAGTATACAAATCTTGACTAAAAACGAACAAAAACAATTAAAATATTAAATAAAATAAACAAGGGAAACATATATATTTAGCATTATATCAAATATCCACACACTTATTCTTTTTTCGTTCCTGAAAAAGTTTGATGCAGTTGGATCAGAATCGGAAAATAAAGTCTAACAAACATATAGGTTAATTTTTAAAGCTCAGAAAAACGCAAAAACCGTGATTACTGGTATTGTTGTCCACTTAAACCCGTGCCTTAATCTTTACCGGGAAAATATGATCCGACAATTTTTTACTCAGTGGTTTACACAGTTAAGACCCGCTTATTTTCAGCTTTTACCAGACCAAACCACCCCAACTTGACTTAAACCTCAAAATTAGCAGATTTAAAACTTTTTATTGCTCTATTTTTTCATGAATAGTTAAGACGATCAAGGGTATTGTTTATCCACCTAAGCTTAAGCATCAAAGTCTACCAATCAGCCATTAGATATTATTTAAGGTACAATTATTTTATAGCTAGTGTTCCCCACAACATGACATACCCGCGTTATCAATCAATACACCGAACCATTACCATAGGTGAGTATGCAAAATTTCATCTGTAGGGCTTACATGTGGCGTGTCCCTTGTGGTCCGTTTCTTATTGGTAATGAGACGCAAGCAAGGGGACCCCACATGACTAACAGCGTGGATGATCAAGTCTGTAATGCATTTGTACTTTTGTACTTGTTGTGATCATGGTTAAAGACTTAAGTGGCAGAAAACTGCGGGTTTGCTCCTTTTTTTTAGCTTTATTTAAATATTCACAACCCCATTTGGAATTGTGAATACCCAAATGAATAGTCGGCATACAGATCCATGGTCTCCGGACCCGGGGCATTCCATCAATACAAGATTTAAGGTTATAAAACCATACGCCAATGATGTGTAAAACACTAAAGCTAAGCAGTTTAAGTTTATATCAAAGGCTACACGGCATACTCTAACGTTAAACCTACCCAAGCATCATATGATAACGTATTCAATTTTTTTAAACTTTTCAAACTTTATGATATTTTTCACTTTTTCTTACCAAAAATTGAGGCTTGAGTATGGCTGACCTTTCATTACTTATTTTCTACGGACAAAACGTTTTACCCACAAGAGATTTCCGACCCATCTTATCAAATTTGTCTTTTCATTTTCAAGGCTGAGCCTACCGACACATCCCAAGTTAAGTGCGCTTTCTTTTATTTATCTCATATTATTAGTAGTTTGAAAAACCAATTTCCGATAAATATCATCATTTCCCACTTTAACGCAAAAAACTATATTCAAGGGACATTTTTTTAAACATTTTTCAATTTTTTTTTAATTTTTTTTATTTTTCCCATTTTTTTTGTTTTTCTTAATTTAAAGCAAAATTAAACTACGACTCAAATATCCTATCCCCACACTTAAATTTTGCATTGTCCTCAATGCAAGGATAAGGACGACTTAAAATAAAAATAAAACTAAAATAAAGTCGGACTACAAAAAACTAAAAACTAAAAACTAAAAATTAAAAACAGAAAACAAAATAAAAAAAAATTAACAAGCTAGATAATGGAAAAGACTTAGCTGGTAATATGCGAATGAAACATGATGCCAAAGTCTTCTTTCCATGAATTCCCTCCAACTACGAACGTGCTCAGCAAATAGTAACTCCTTCTCTCTCACACGAACGCAAGCGGCAAAACAAAACAAACATATCTAAAAATGTATCTTATCATAATGATAGATATTATGCAATTAAAGTTTTTCCACAATCCACAAATATAAAACATGAATAATCAGGAGCAAATATATAAATATAAAGTATACGGCTCCACTGCTCCATCATTTCCACGCTTATTATTTTCATTAAATTCTTCCTTGGGGATCGTCTCTAGCTCAATCTTTCTTCAAACTAGCAAAACTTAAAAACACAAAAATAAAGACGAACTACAAAAAACTACGTTGGTGACACGATTAAATATACAAACTGGACCCTATCTAACCCGTTTAGTTCCACCCGGAATTTATCAAACAGTAATATATCAATGATGGAACCGTAAAATATTAAATTAGAATTAAAAATCAGTTCGGGTCAGGCCACCTATATTTAAACTTACCTGGCAAAAGCCGAATGCGTTGTATGTATCGAGAAGACTGGTCGTTTTTGACATTTAATGACTTTTTCCCGAATGCGTTGTATGTCACTTTTACCCGTATCATGAAACCCAACCCAAGAAAACTCGTACCTGAACCAAACTAACCCGACCCGAGAAACTCGAACCTAAGAAAATACTAACCCGAACCTGAACCGAAGTAATTCGGGTTGGTTCTTGGGTCCGAATTTTAGGTTTCGGGTCAACCCGGAAAACTTTTAGTTTTAAAAACATATGTATTTTTAGGTATTAAAAGCTAAGCCTTAGCCGCTGACGTTATTAGGATTTAGTCCAAGTCGATTGTTCTCAATCCACATATTATGAATCGAATGTTTATTGTTTATTATTTTGAATATAAACCATAATAACCACTTTAATTAACACTTCAAAATTCACTAATCGTCTCTTGTCAATCTATGTGGAGAATACTTATTATATGTAGTAATGGATTTAGTTGGAATAGATCTATAATTTTAATGTCATATATTGAAGTGACTTAAAAGATAAGAACCATATATGAAAATTGGTTGAAAAAAGGTGAGAAGGGCTATGGTATTGACAAGTGGCAAAAATGGTAGGTTTTTATTAGAAAAGATAGATGTACTACATTGAATTAAATCAGGTACTTAACATCGGAAAGCTCGTAATTATAAATTTGCAATGTGAGACATTCGAGTTTTTCTACAACTCACATTTGTGTGAGACAATCAATCTTCCAACACTGTCATTGAGATTTTTAAACATGTATAACTCATGACAAAGTATAACAGTCCAAATGTTTTCAAATGATTTTCATTACGTTACAGTGATTAAGTCTTTGTAGACTTAGGGGATGGTTACTATTGATATTGTGGGGGTTTTGTATACAATACTTATTTATTTCGTTACTTATTGGACAAAGAGTTAGCCAACAAGTAATATGATTACAGTCACAGATACGGTTGGGTAACGAATATCTTTTAGTAATTTGTATGCAGGAAAATGTAAAAACATCTTAATATTGTATTGTAAAAATATTTTTTTACAAATGAATTTACTCTTCAGCATTCCCATTAATTGTTTTGAAGAAATAAAAACAATGCTGCAGGACACTCTAGCTTAAATAAATGGTTTGTCATCAAAATAAATAAATATGTTTTTTTTTGTAAATTAGGTTTATCCCTGTAAAACTATGGTTTGTATAAATATGAGTTTTTATCCCTTGTTTATGAAATAAGGATGACGGTGTTTTAAACTATGATAAAACTTTCCTAACTACGATACTGATTAAATTTTCTGCTACAAAGTCTTTTAATAAACACCGGCACCAGTATCCGCAATCCAACCCCCGCCCGGGGTATGAGGTCGGGGTATGTGACAAAGACCTGGTTATGAGTAACATTAGCATATCTGCCCGGGTCAGTTATGTTTGGATTAAGACACATGTGTAATCGGTATGCGTTGCTTTTATTTTCTATTTTATATTATAACGTTTTTTAGAGATCACACAATCTCATATAAATATTTGATAGACTCTTTAAGACAAACAACCTGTTCATCTTATAGAGTAAAATCTATTTGACTGCTTGTAAAAGGTTTAATGTATACTTGTGATAGTTTGTTCTATATGATGTGGTGATTTCGTTTGAAAACCTTTGCGAATGAATAATGCTTAATCCTATAATAAAATAGGTTTACATATATACCTGGATCGTCTCTTAATCCAGCTATAGACCACACTGGACTGGTTTTTTCGTTTCAAACCTCATTTATAAAGACCGGTTCGGTTTATATGTTCAAAACTAAATTTCAATTAAATAATAAAATTTAGCTTGAGACGGACCGCATCATAATGAGACGGTCAGTATAAGTGTGACACGTCGTCACAAGTTGAAAGCTTGACCATATCAAGTTTTGGGACGAGACGGGCCGTCACATGATTAAACAATCTGTCTAATCCTACTGTTTGGCTTGCTAAGGCCAAAATGATTTTGACATCTTTTCGACATCCGATTAAATGCTTTATAACCTTGATTGTTAATAAAAACATTTATATTTCATCTATAAATCATTTGTACCGATGTTAGATCGATCTTAGCTTGGCTACTCTATTAATCATAAAAGATGAACTTTAAATGAGTTTGAATGCATTATACCTTACTTTCAAGCTTAACAACGACCTATGAACTTGGTACTTCTCCTACTTCTCTGGAATCCTCCCTGGGTTGATCACCTTGGTTTGACCTTCAACTTGCTTATGAACACTAAATACAAGGTTTAAATGATCTAGGGTGTTTGACTGTTTGGTATGTGAACCTGATGTCGTGTGTATGTTATGGACGTCCAAAGGCCTAAATGAGCTGACGAGTCAACAATCGTCGTTTGACACGCTAGGGTCAAGTTTTGACACCTTTTGCTAAACTGGGCGGTGAGATGGACCGTCAAAAAATGAGACGGACCGTCTCATACACCCGTCATGAAATTGTAGGCGTATGAGACACCCCGTCACAAAAGAAACTTAATACCCAGGTTATGTTTGATATAGACCATCTGATAATGAGACAGTCCATCTCATCTGAAATTTGAAAACTAACATATTGGACCATGGACTTTTGTTTGGAAAAATGACCAAATGATCCCTCAACTTCTAAAGTTGGCAAAAAATGAGACGAAAGTTTTTAGAATATTACATAAATAAAGAAAAATAAATAAAATAAAAATGATATCACATCATGTACATGGTACAACATTACCCTCCCCTCTCCCCTCACTACTTGTACTTTCTTGTTTCCATTTATTCGACCGAAAGAAAAAAAAAACCTGACACTAACCCATCTCATCTCATTCGTCTCGGTCCTTCACAACGAACGGTGAATCGGCGTCCTTCGAATTCCCTTAGGCGTGCATTAGATATGGTCTTTCTAATGGTCTTGTAGCTTAGCGTATAAATGGCTCTTAGATTCTTACACATGAAAATTTTAAATTTAAATCCTATTGATATTGTGCCATATTTTAGGGGTAATAAGAAAATTAGTAAAGCGTCAAAATTATCCCTAAAGTTTAGTCATTTATACAATGTTCGTCCAAATAATTTTTTTGTAACTGGATTATTGGTGTTTCCCATTTATTGCCAATACCGTCTGTGTTGCAACAAATATAAAGCACCAATAATCCAGTTACAAAAAAAAAAAAAAAAAACTTTTAAATATAAATCACATAATTAACTAAACCTTAAATAACTAACATATTGGATTGTTAGTATTTTACTCTCAAAAAATTCACACCTCTATCTTTAAACTTTTATTAAAATTATATTTGTTGGATTTCCATTCTATGGGCCAATTGATAGCGCATCCATTCAATGTCAATAAACCCCACCAACCAAACTTAATAATTTGAACAAAGAAGTATCGAATCCCATTGGTTGCAAACTAGAAATAATAATAATAATAATAATAATAATAATAATAATAATAAATATAATAATTATAATTATTATAATAAGAATACGAATAATTATAATATAGTGGATAATCTAAAGATTTTGCTATCTATATGTTTCATTTTTCATGCCATTTGATCGCTGTCACGATATTTGGTGATATATGGTTGTATTTAATCCTTCAAGATCTTCTTCCCCACTCGAACCTTCACCACTAAATGGTTAAAAATTTTCATCACGTACCTGTTATTTAATTATCGATTTATTGGCTTGAAAAAGATGCACACACATGGGTAATTTGGATCGATATTGATTTATTGACAACATATATGGAACATGAAAGAGCACATGAAAGAGCCCTAATGAGTAATGACTTAATTTCAATTTGACAAAATATGAAATATTGAACAAGCAATCAAAAAATTGACAACTTGACTTGTAAGTACAAGTTGAATTCGGATTGTAAATTTTTTTTGTTAAAGAGTAATAATATAAAACTTTTAGTAAAAGTTAAAGCTAAAACTTGGTATAGACTATAGACAATAGACATATAGTTAAATGGTTAAGTTCAAACATTATAGTTATATTTATAATTATCATGTCTCTGCAAGTTAAAGTCGAAACAAATTTTTATTCATGTACATAAGTTTCTGACATACAAGTCTGTATCACATAAATAAAGTATACACATAATGTATATACGGGGATAACACTCCAGAAACATCTACATTGATGTCGGGGCATTGTCGAAGAAGACACAAGGGAAGCATCTACTCACTAGAACACAAGAAATAAGATTGTACGAAGTGTAACGGTCACAATTGGAAAAGTGACAATTCTTGTACCACCTAGAGGACCATTAGAAATAATAGTACGATTGGTAGATGTTGTATCACCTCTATAAATAGAGAACATGCTTGTAACAATTCTCAGATTATTCATATTTATCAATACACACCTTTATCCATATGTTTTATTGATACATCATACATATCTTTGTATTCCTCTCAAATTTCACATATATCATTAACTATTAGAGTCGATCTTAACCTACGGTCATAATGGTTGGGATTTGCTTTTGCCATTATACACTTGAAAACACACATGCGCCATATAAATGAGTTATACACTTGTTACTTAGGTGATGTTGGCGAAAGAGACTTTGGCGAAAAAAGATAACGCTCAAAGACAAAGGTTATCTTTCGACATGAACTCGTTCGAACATATTAAAAAAAATTATGTTTCGGTTATACCATCCTGCCATGTTACTTAACCAATGACTCATTGTACCAAGTTTAGAATTTGATGATAATGAGTGAGAATAATTATATTATGTTATAAATATATTAATATTATGGTTATCAATACCTAATATAGATTAGCTTTCTTCCCAAGTTTTCATATCCTATATATACATTTCATTGTACCTCCTTGTTATACACACCTAATTAATGAAATCTCCATCTTTCTCCCTACATCTCTTTCTCACATGTTTGGCTATTAGGCTTGTTTCACAACACGTTATCAACACGAAGTGCTTTTGGAGTTGAATCGTTATAAGGTATGTCACATTATTTACTTTTGTTTTTTTTTCTTCCAACTTAATCCATTATGATTTTGAGTTATGTTTGAGATTAGTTTTGTTATTTTCTTAAATCTCTTAAAACAATCCATTTGCAATCCATACAGTTCTGGATTTAACCGAGATTTATAGTTATTTCAAATATGCTTAAAAATTAACCTGTTATATTTTATAATTAATTAGGAAAGATAATCAATCATGTCATAATAATTATATCGCAATATATAAAATACAAATTTCCGATAGTGCTAACTGTTAATAAATTTGTTGATCGTGCCATGCAATTTTCTTTTAGTTTACTTGTGTTTTCTTAAAAGAATGAAATTCAACTTTCTGGAATGTCACATTAACTATTTGACAAGATCTCTTATATAATAATGCTAGAATTTTGTTGAGTCTAAGATAACGTATAGCTTTTAGTGATATTAATTTTTCTTTTCTCCATGTTTTCCTAAAAGAATGGAACTAAATATTTTTATTGGATGATTTAAATCCTTTTGGATAGTTCATATATTTTCCAACACATTCAATTTTAATTATACGGACTATTTTAAAATAAAATAAAAAGTTAAAATTATATTGATAATCATTGTTTATGTTTGGTGGTTATATGCATAACGTTAAGATAATTATCTTTTGCGATATATGATACTATATATATGAAACCCAACTGATAGAATCTTATATATTTAATCATCTATTGTAAAATTTTCTTTATTTGTGATAAATGCAAAGAATATATTTAAAAATTAAATTTGTTTCCAAATTAGCCCCCACTAAATGTGGATGTAATGTTTTTGAGAAAGAAAGTATTATTACTTATATTAGTTAATGATTTTAACAAATGTTTTTTCTCATATATATTTTATTTATTTATACATAATTATCTAGTTTCTATGATTTAATCATTTAAGATTGATTTTGAACTCTTATAGGCACACACCATTATGGAAATTAGATTACTGTTCGATTAGTTATTATAGACTCTTACAAATTGTATTGATATGAGAATTTGTGTTTTTTTTAATGTGTGGTTGGCCAATATATTAGATTTACATGTTTTATATATTTGATTTACATGCTAAATAAAATTGAAGTTAACAAAATTATGGCTCCAAAGTTTCTTTAGTTATAAATTTTAATAAATATACTAATATAGTAAAGGCAATACAATAGTTGGTTAGTGAGGTTAGATCTTGTATTGTAACATATATAAATGTTTACAATCATGAATGCAATATAGTTATTTTTGAAGCTTTACATGTCTGTTTCGCTATACACAATGCAATATAGTGAGTGCAAATTGTAGATGTGTTTATATGCACGTAATATAAGTTGTGTTATATATAACACCGTAGTATTTTTGTCATAACAAGTTACACTGTAAACTGTTTCTGTTTCTGTTTGAATATGAAACTGAATGAGTTATGTTAAGATATATTCAAGATTTTAAGTTCTCTTTTAATGATTTATCACTTCATATTACATATTTTATTTGTTTATGTTTTAAAGCAAAGTATAATAAAATGGCATGTTAGATACCCATGTGATTTGTGATACATGTTAGAATCAAATACATAATTATATATAGATTCGCTATATATATCTGCTTGATGAGATTAAAAAAAAATTCTTATTTCATGAAGTTCTTGTAATAACTTGTTTAATATGATGACATTTTAATAAAGATTGTGAATTACGTGGTTTAACTTTGTGATATAAATGTCATCTACATGTTACTGATTATTTACATACAAATTATATTAAAGCTAATCATAAATTGGTGTTTTATTTTACTCTCGATGATGCTTAGGTATCATAAAAGATTCAATTATTTAGAATAATATGACACCTGAAGTGTCATTCTCTCTAATCTCATTATTAAAAATTATAATTTATTAAAAGAATACATGACTCATTCATGTAATTACTTCTCTATTGATATCATGCGAAGAGAAAATTAATTATGAGGAAACGCAAGATTAAGACCATATTTCATTTATCAAACCTCAAATATGCCCCTGAAGTGGCATATCATTAAAACGTATGAAGGGTTTGAAGTGGTTTTGTATATATGTCAGAGAAAATTATGAATAAACCATCAACAATGTTGGTTTGATATCATTCCCCGAAGTGAATGTGAATACGCAATGATTGTTGCGATCATGGGCATAATTGAAAATTTGTAACAATTATTATATTAATAATGAGATCGACTATCGGAATTATAATGTTGATCATGCTAATAATGAGATCGACCACCACATGTGGCAAAGAGATTGATCATATATGAGAACAAAATGTGAAAATACTAAAGTGAAATCACATGATCGTTTGAAACGATAATACAATGTTCTTTCATATTTATAGTCTTGCATTAAAGAAGCATACTACATATACGATCATAAACCTAAAGTTAATGGATCATGATTATCTAATGGCATGACCGGTTAGACCACACCGAGTCAATGATGTGAAATATATTGAGGAACCAAGTGATTCTTCATAATACTTATACATGCATATTGCTCTCAAGGGAAATCATTTATTTACCAACTGAAGGAGGGTGTGAATCCCTAGATGTTATGAAATTGAGAAAATGATACACATATCCTAACATGATACCATTTAGTGTTTTGAAAATCGATGCATCGTCTAGATGGTTATCAAGATCGCAACTTCATGTTTGCATGATCTATGGCTTAGCTAATAAGATAGCAAGCAAATTATTCCAGATCGGTATATTACATTCGGTTATAATAATGAATTTGATTCCCAAGTTAATAATGATCATTGGAATAAGTGTTGAACTTCATAACAGATTATGTTCTTACATAAATTGTTTTGTTAAAGACGATTACTCAAAGTCTATAATTCGTTGCAAAGGCAATCATCACGAGAGCAAAGGTTCATGTTTGTATTTTAGTACATATGATTTTACTGTCTTTAAATTAATTCACATCAAGCCAACAAGTTATGATACTTCCTCCCCATTGCAATTGGTTTTTTGTCAGTAACCAAATATTTCTCATCTAATTTTCCGTATGTGTTATATACTGAAATTAATCCACCACAAGACACAAAGATGAGAACTCAAAGGAAGTTGGGAATATATGTCGGTATTAAATATTATATATGATGAAATCCTTAGAGCCATTAATGAGATATTTGCTTGTGGCTCATTAGTTTTCACTTTAGTGAATCAACATTCCCAACATTAGGGGGGATTTAAAGCAGTTGGAAAACAAATTTAGTTGGAATGAATTATCATTGATCCTCAAACTAAATTATATGAATTAAAAGTTCAAAGGATAATTCATTAATAAAGATCAACGAATGAATTACCGGATGATTCACTGACCAAAAGAGAGTGTCTAGCTAAGACACCTATACGAACTGCTAATGCTCCAATTAATAAATGTCCCAGAAGGACAAACGCATATTGATAATAGTATAATGCCCGCGTGTAGCGTGGTAGACTGATCGGTTCCCAAGGTAAAATTTCCTCGAAATTTGGAGAAAGTAATAAAGATGGTCAAGTTGAGGTGCAGTAAAAGGTCTCTTGAAAGAGATTAGACATGATGGTTCTTGAAGAACCTTAGGTACCTGAAAACAAAGAGCTCTCAATAAATTATATTGTATCATGTCTACAAAGATATATGGAATCGAAATAAAGTCGACGTCGTTATAATTTTATTTATATATATAGTTAGCGCTTGAAATGATGATGAGGATCAAGATTCTAAATCTGCCTATAAAAAATGATTAGCCAAAGTGGAAATACGCAACAGGGCAGAGTTGAATTATCTAAATAATGGAAAGTTTGTTGGACCAACAGTCCGTACAACTAAAGTTGTAAAATGTGTTAGATACAAACGGGTCTAGTATATGAGTTATGAAAATTCATCAAGTGATATAAAGCAAAATTGATGGCACAAATTTTTTTGCAAAGACCCATGATTAATTATGAGGATTGAGGAGACACATTCTCCAATGGTGGAAGCAATGACTTTCCGATAACTAAAAAGTCTGGTAATATAAAGAGAGAATTGATATGCGTCCAATAAATATTGTGATTCAGTTGATACTGAAAGTTTACAAGAAAGTTTTTGAACGATTTGAATTAACAAATCATGTAAAGTAAGTTCTCGAGAACACAATGATTTTTTGTGTATAGAGTCATATTTGAATATGTTACGGTTATTGAAAGTTGAACATAAATAGAACTCCTAAAGAGTTTCCTGAGGTAGTTGAATACCTGAAAGGTTAACTAATACATCTTAATGATGGAATTCTTGTGCATCAATAAGCATACGCATAGAATAGCATCTATATTATGAGTACAATATCTCAATAAACAAAGAAATGGTACAATATGGATGATATGTGATACAAAATTGATGTTTTTAAATGAGCAACTTTATGCATCAAAAATCCTAGAAAAGTGAATACACATGCATAATTTGTCAAGTTGGAAAGAAGTTCATGATGGATTGGTAAATGCATGGATTTATGCTTATTAAGTATAGATTAATCGGATTGAGCTTGATACAAATCAAGAGATATTTTGATAAAGAGAGAGATAAGTTGGAGATAAATAGCCATACTTTTTATCAAAATTTCACTATTAAAAGTTCACTAAAATCATACACTGATGATGTACACATCATCGAGAGAAACTTTTGAGCTTTTAAAGAGAAAATTATTTTTCAAAGACCTTGACAAGGTGTGATTATTTCTCGACTTATAGTTCGAGTATATGTGTGATTATATGTTTATAAATCCATCGAATATATAAGAAATGTTGAGACATTTTACCATGAACAAATTTAATCATTTTAGCACGTTAAAGGATGTCAAACAATGACTCTATTATCATTACCTATATGAACATGAAATATTATTGGAAATATCGTAATGCATATATGCATTATGTCATACTGTTAGCTATATAGGATTATTATTTTCTTATTTATATTTATCAGCATGCGTCATGCTAGGAGACATCCGAATGAGTTAAAACATATATTTCAGGTATGAAAGATATGTGTTTATATTTTACTAACCCATCAAAACAAGTTTGGTTAGTCTTGTTTATGCAGAGAAACACATCAGGATCATAGTGTTTACCAGATGAAGAAATAGAAGTTTTCACGTGAAGATAATACAACATTATTCAACTTGAGGATTCAAATGTCAAGGGACGAAGACGCAAATGATTGACTACAAAAGTTTTGGACAACTTCCACTGAAGATCGATATTTACCATTTTAACTGATATATTAATCAGGGGAAGATAATACGCGCTGCACTCTTTTTCCCTTAGCTATGGTTTTGTCCCACTGGGTTTTCCTAGCAAGGTTTTTAATGAGGCACCATCTCCAAGCGTATTAAGTTGATAACCAAGGGGGAGTGTTATAAATATATTAATATTATGGTTATCAATACCTAATATAGATTAGCTTTCTCCCCAAGTTTTCATATCCTATATATACATCTCATTATACCTCCTTGTTATACACACCTAATTAATGAAATCTCCATCTTTCTTCTTACATCTCTTTCTCATATGTTTGGCTATTAGGCTTGTTTTACAACATATTACTGTTAAAAGAATTATGCTGATTAAATAATTAAGTAATTAGTTAAGAATAATAGAATAGCTTAATAATGCATCAGCTGAATCAGTGCATCATCATTCCGATTAGAACACCATTATTTTACAATATGGCGGCTAACAACTATTTAATTATAAAATAAAACATGTTTGTAAGGCTGAGGGGTGTGGGGCGCTAACCTGGGCGCGAGAGCCCCTCCGCTCGCGCCTCGGGGCGCTAACCCCACACCACCGGGGCGCGAGCGCGGAAATCCAGGCAGGCGTGAGCCTGGTCGCGGGAGAAGAGAGAGAAATAGCCGTTGGGAATATTGAAATAGCCGTTGGGAACATCTTAAATTAAAAAAAAAAAAAATTTTACCTAAATAATACCCCATTTCATCTATAAAATACCCCATTTCACCCATATCAATCACCACAACTTCAAAATAAAACCCAAAATCAACCCATCTTCCCAATTTTTTTTTTAAAAATAATGTCGTCGTACTCGTCTGATTCCGACTCCTCCGAAGAGGATGATTTGCTTCTTCATGTAGGGGGAGTTTTGACCGCAACCGTGGTCGATCTCTTGCAAAATCAAGCCCATCAACCTCGACTCCCGAGGGTTAGAGCACCACCTCGTGATCGTGATCGATCGGGTGCTAACGATACTTTGTTTAGGCATTATTTTAGCCCTCAACCGGTATATGAGGAGTCGGATTTTCGAACTCGTTTCCGAATGAGCAGACAATTGTTCATGCATATAGCAAGTGATTTAGAGGCACGGTATCCCTTTTTTCAACAAATGGAGGATGCTAGGGGTCTCCCCGGTTTTACCCCTCTTCAAAAATGCACGGCTGCTATCCGTCAATTAGCGTACGGCATCTCGTCGGACGCTTTGGATGAGTATTTACAGATGTCGAAAAGGGTTGCACGTGAATCCCTTCATTTTTTCTGCCAAGGTAAAAAACATTAATTTTACTTTTTATTAAATATTTATTACATTTTGTAATATATATTATACGTAGGAGTCATATCGACTTACGCTCGGAGATATCTGTGTAAACCTACAATGTATGACATCCAACGCATATATGAGGTGCACGCAGAAAAACATGGTTTTCCTGGGATGCTAGGTAGCATCGATTGTACGCATGTTGGATGGGCTATGTGTCCAACGGCCTGGCGAGGTCAGTTCCACCGTGGTGATCATGAAGGGCCGACCCTTATACTTGAGGCGGCGGTGTCACAGGATCTTTGGTTTTGGCATGCTTTTTTTGGTGTTGCTGGGTCAAATAACGACCTTAATGTTATGGATCAGTCACATTTGATCAACGACCTTATCGACGGGGTTGAACCACCTCAATCTTTTGTTGCAAATGGAGAACTCTTCAAGTACGGGTACTATCTGGTCGATGGTATTTACAACGAATGGGCTTTGTTAGTTCAAGCTTTTACAGATCCAATCGCCGACAAACGGAAGTATTTTACGAAGAAGCAAGAGTCTGCTAGAAAAGATATTGAAAGAGCTTTTGGAGCTATAAAAAAACAATATTATGTTCTGGCGAACCCGATACGTTATTGGACTCGGGAGAGGATAACGGACGTCGTCTACACGTGTCTGATCCTATACAACATGACGTTAGAAGACGAGGGCAAAGCTATCTGCCAAAACTACCAAGGTGACATTCCGCCACAACCGTCCACAATCAGTGATCAACAAAGACTTCATAACATAGCAAATATCAAGAGCCGTGAGATACACGGGGATCTTCGACATGAGTTGGTTGAACATTTGTGGGCGAGGCGACCCGATGATCTTGTATTAGATTAGTGTTATTATTAAGTATTATTGTTTGTTTAATTTTTAGTATGTTTTTTTTTGTAATTTGAATTTTAAAAAAAACGTGTGTTTTTTTTTAATAATTTATAGGTTTTTTTAATAATACGTTTTTTGAATATATTTATAAAAAAATAAAAAAAAAATCCGCTGGAGCCCCTGCTGGAGCCCCTCCACACCAGGGCCAGGGGCTCCAACGGGGGCTCCAACACCCCCCTTATCCAGTTTCTCTCTCTGCCACACGTCACAATATTATTGGCTGGAGCCCCCACTCGCGCCCCCATTAGAGCCCCCCACACCCCTCAGCCTAATAGATGTTTTCAGATTCGTTTTGAAGACCACCTTATTCTTTCCGTATCTTGATTAGACTTATTTGCCAAATAAAAAGTTATATAACATTTTAGCATTTTTCTATCTTAAATATATATAAAACAAAGCTCTCTAAATTCTTTCAAGTTATCAGATTATTTTATTTATAAAGGAATGATTCTCATGCATTTGACTCAAATTCACGGGTATGGGTCTCATCAAACCCAGATAGCCCTTAAACAGGTCATAACATCTTATTAAATTAAAAATTAATCTCACCAAATATTTGATATAAAATTCCTTAAAAATAGGGATATACTAAAAACTAATATTGTTTATAATTAAGAAACAATTTTGTAGTAAAAAAAAGTAAGTGGGTCATGGGTCTCACTAAACCCATATAATTTTTAAACCGGGTATAACATCTCATTTATTTATGAAACTCTTTTATCATCAAATCCTAAGTATATTATTAACTTTTTTACAATAAATAAAATTAAAATCCAAAAAAAAAATACAAATATCATAAACGAATAATGTAAACAACATATGAGAATGCAAATAAATTACAATACATGTTGCGAGCAAAAAAAAAGGAAAAGGAAAGAAAAACTATAGAACTAAGAATCTTAATATTAAATATATATAACGAAATTCGTAAAAGCTCTCTGGTCACTTCTTAAATTCTTTCAAGCCACCAGATTGTTTTATTTGTAAATGAAGGTTTCTCATTCATTTGAACCGAACTCACGAGTATGGGTCTCACTAAACCTAGATAACCTTAAACGCGTTATAATATCTCATTATATTAAAAAAAATCTCATCATGATATGAAAATCTTATAAAACATGGATATACCAAAAATTAATATCCAATTTTTTTAAGAAAATATATTATTTATATTAAATAACAATTTTATAGTAAAAAAATAAGCGGGTCATAGGTCTTACCAAACCTATTGCGTTTAAACGGGTTATAACATCTCATTTATTTGTGAAACCCTTTCATCATTAAACCTTAGGTATTTTATTAACTTTTTTACAATAAATAAAATTAAAATCAAAAAATATAAATATCAGACACGAAAAAGAAACACAACCCCCGTAATACGGGGGGGGGGGGGGGGTAAAAGCTAGTAATATATATAAACGAAACCAAAAAAATCCTATGTGTCGCGATGTAGTCGCCCCCCCTTTTTTTGGAGTCACCAGATTTGCTTGATTTTTAAATAAAGGCTTCTCATGCATTGACCCGAATTCACGGGTATGAGTCTCATCAAACCCAGATTTTTCTTAAACGGGTTATAACATCTCGTTAAATAAAAAACTAATCTCACCAAATATTTGATATAAAAATTCTATAAAGTAGGGTATACTAAAAATTAATATCTGATTTATTTAGAAAAAGATATATATTATTTACAATTAAAAAACAATTTTATAGTAAAAAAAATAAACGTGTCTTTGGTCTCATCAAACCCATATAGCTTTTAAATCATGTTATAACTTCTCATTTATTTGTGAAACAATTTATTATCAAATCATAAGTATATTATTAACTTTCATACAATAATAAAACTAAAAATTCAAAATAAATAAATGTTAGAAACAAATAATATAAAACAACCTCCGTAATACGGGGGATAAAAACTAGTATATATATATTTTTAAAGTTTTAATTGGATATGAGATCAAGAATACCCTTCGGGTACCCCATCCAGGTTCCATATTGTATAGTGACTACACCACCACTATCATTTCGGGTAGGGGGTTGAAATATTGATGCACGGGTAGTATTTGTCGAGGAAGAAGACATGTAATTACAGTTAAACAACGGCTTCATAGCTGTTAATTTAGAAGAAAAACATAAAAAATCAAACTTTCACATTTCTAAATATCTACCTCACATTTTATTTTTCATTGATTTCTCTACATTTTTTACAATTTCACTCAAAATCACATTAATAAGTAGAATACCATCAAGAGTTTGGAGTGATGATGAACAAACGGCATTGGCAACGGCTTTGATGAATACACCAGATAACCAAACAGTCATAACTGGAGGATTTTGGACGACAATTTTAGCATATTTTCAACAAAAGTTTGGTGATAAATAGCACGGAACACCGAATTAGTTCAAAATGGAGGGATTTGAAATGCAAGATTATAATCTTCAACTAACTTGATAATCGTGTAATTGATGGTGGTGGTGACGCTGGTGGTGATGATGGTGGCAGGCGATGGTGGTGGTGGCTGGCCGTGGTGGTGAGAGTGATTTTGTCACACAAACATGTTTTAACAAGTAGGCATGACAGATCATCAACATACCAATGGAGTTAGATGTGTCATTTGTTACCGATTAATAAATAATAGCTAAAATTATTTAAATTCATGGTATTTAAGTGGATTTTGTAACTCAAGAAAAATAAATATATATTTTCCACTAGAAAGCTGGTATAATAAAGAATCCCCATCAACATCACGGGTGTGTTGGATGAACGTGACATCACCAACTAACACTCAAAAAGTTTCCTCCTTTTATCCATGAACAAAATATGTGTTTTGTCACTTTCTCCATCCATACAGACATCCATGAATCATGCAGAACTAAGCCCACGAATTTAGAAATTAAATAAATGGCACTTTACCCAAAAAAGAAAATAAAATAAAAAAAACGTATGGATAAATTCATTGTAACGGTATAACAATTCGTAACACAACCTTTAATATATAAAACTTTGTTAACGTGGGTCATCTAAAAGACGTGTTTTGAGTCCATATGTAGGTTGTAATGAAACTAAAAAGGCCAACTCATCAACTGAGTTAGAACTAGAATTATGAGTGTAAAATATATTTAACTTTACGTCACTTGTCTCCGTTGTTATAAGAGTTTGAAATACAATCAAGTTAAATAGGTTTAGTCAATTTTAGGTCGAACACATGAACACATTGAGATAAATCGATCATTTCTATCCCGTCTTGACGGTTTTACGGGCCAACCCCTCAACTCATTTAATAATTTTATAAGCTTGTTTTACGTTATAACTTAAATTATCTAGGTGTTTTACATATATTTCAAAATTAAACAGACATAGTTTAAACACAATCGCTTAAATGACACCTCAATGACGCCGGTTTGAATCTTGTTTGTGCCAAAATGTTGTGCACGAGCTAGATGTTTTACTATAGTGAACATTCATTTGGCGAGTTCACCTTAAGATTGGTAATAGGCCGGATCACTAATGGTGGCGTGAGTGTCTTTATTTTGTTTTTTCATGTAAAGTTTTAAGTATTTATATAGTATCTTTAAAAAAGTTAATAAATATTTACAAGCCGATAACTAACAGCCCTACTAGTTTGTAGATTGGGCATGAGAATCGGTAACAGCATATTTATTAATTATTAATTATAATTTGTAACATAATATAAATAATTAATCTCCGTTAGTCACGTGAAGTCATCAACATCTTCTTCTTCTTCTTCTTCTGCTTCTGCTTCTGCTTCTGCTTCTGCTTCATATATAATCCCCCAAAATCCTGTTTGTTTTAACAAAGCCGAACGCTTCCTCTTAACATAGTGAGGATAGCTTCTGTATGTCAGTAGATTGTACTTACTACGGTGGATTTAGTGAGCTTGCTAACCCTCTGCAATGGCCTCAGCTTCGCAAAAGACGTCGCATTCCACCGATGATTCACTCTCCGTCCACCGTCATTCCGACTGGAATGATCACAACACCTCCTCAGTTTCAGTTGTTTCGTTGATCAATCCAACCACTGCTGATCCTAACGCCAGTGCCTCCTCCACTAAAGGTATTTTGTATTTAATTGTTTGCGTATTCGTATATACTCTTCTGTTAATGTCTGCGTATTTAGGGCTTGCTTTTGATTTATCGTAACGTATATTTATTCACAATTACGGATACAGAACTTTTAAATTATTTAAAAACTTTATCAAAATTATATCAATGTTTTTTTTACATAAATTTTACAAGGTGTAAACCTGTTATTTATATATGTAATCAAAAATTTATTATAAAATTATGATAAAACTACACTCAAATAATGTTAATAACTAGAAAAAAATTTAAAAAAAAATGTTTGGTTGTTAAGAGTTCTTAAAGTTCTTAACTTTTTTTTGATTTATCTACTTTTATGTGTATGTGTATTTTTTTCTACATATTTAGGGCTTCGTTTTGATTAATCTTAACTTATACGTATATTTTTTACAATTATACGGAATGACGGATACATCTACATATATGTATATATACAGGTATACTGCAGTACATACAGATTTAGATATTGATTTTGATTTATCTACTAGTATGTGCATATTTTCGATTGATTTACACAATAGCATGTGAGGTTTTGATTTCTGCTGGTGGAAAATGTGTTGTAATCTGTTTTTCATTGTTGATTGGTCACCTTAATTTTGTCTTATATAATTTGTCTTCTCTGGATGGTTAAGAATTGCTTCGGTCGATTATTTGTAGAAAGAATTAAATTCAATGTGTAGGTTTGAGGTTTATGAATCGGCTGTTTGTGTAAAAGATGCTTTATTAGTTACTGAATGGTATAAATTTTAATTACACCTGGCATACTACATTGTTATGTAACTATGTTAGGTTTTGAGCAAAAGCTTTCCTTTAATTTTCATGATCATTTGTAGTTGACAACTTTGTGCTCTGTTCTTGTAGGAATCCAAATTCTCACTAAGGTGCAAACTAGCCATCCTTTGGATCCTTTATCTGCTGCTGAAATCAAAGTGGCTGTGGCTACTGTAAGGGCAGCTGGAGCAACCCCTGAGGTATTCATTGGATCATATTATCAAATTTAAATTTTTTTATAATTTTTGTGATTGAAATACTCATTGTGACATCTTTTCAGGTAAGAGATGGTATGCGATTTGTGGAAGTGGTTCTGTCAGAACCCGATAAAAATGTTGTTGCACTTGCAGATGCATACTTTTTTCCACCTTTTCAACCTTCTTTATTACCAAGAACCAAAGGTGGAGCTGTTATACCTACTAAGCTTCCTCCAAGAAGAGCTAGACTTGTTGTTTACAATAAAAAGTCAAATGAGACCAGCATATGGATTGTTGAACTGTCAGAGGTTCATGCAACAACTCGTGGTGGACATCATAGAGGAAAAGTCGTTTCATCAAAAACTATTCGTGATGTTCAACCTCCAATGGTAAGCCTATTATTCGTGCATCTCATGTTATTTTATTGACCCTTGGTGTAAATGAACTGAACGAACACGAACGTGGAGTGTTCATGTTCGTTTCTTTACTTTAACCGAACAAACGGCACTAACAAAAACGAATATGGTTTTCTTGGTCGTGTTTTTTCGTTAAGATAATGAATGTGTTCGTGTTCGTTCATGTTTATTCCTTAAGAGTATAAAAGAATGGACATGACTGAACATAAATGAACAGGCATAAACTAATGTAACTGATCGACAACCAATTACGAAATAACAATCATAAACGATCGTAAACAACTTTAAACTAATGAACATAACCAAATCAATATAAATGAACAAACATAAATGAAGAAATGTAAACGAACGTTCACGAACACAAATGAACGAACAAAAGTCGTGTTCATGTTTGTTCGCTTAACTAAATGTACAAATAGTGTAGTTAGCGTTTGTTCGCTTACTAATTAAATGAACATAAACAAACTTCTTGCCAAACGGTTCACAAAACAGTTCACTGAATGCTCAGTTCGTTTACGGGCCTAGCCCCTTGCTTTGATTCAGTTTTTTCGTTCTCAAAATAGATTTTTGGTGTTCACATTCTTATACATTATAGGATGCTGTGGAATATGCTGAGTGTGAAGCAGTTGTGAAAGATTACCCTCCATTTCAAGAAGCTATGAAGAAGAGGGGCATTGAAGATATGGATCTAGTGATGGTTGATGCTTGGTTAGTTAAAAACCTAATTTTCAGTTTTTCACAAGTGAAATTATATTAACTTATGTATATCTTACCATAAACTTATCACATGCTGTATATTCTTGAAATATCATTCAGGTGTGTTGGTTATCATAGTGAAGCTGATGCTCCGAGTCGCAGATTAGCAAAACCACTTATATTTTGTAGGACTGAAAGTGATAGTCCAATGGAAAACGGTTATGCACGACCTGTTGAAGGCATTTATATTCTAGTTGACATGCAAAATATGGTAATACTTGAATTTGAAGACCGCAAACTTGTTCCTCTACCACCTGCGGACCCGTTGAGAAACTACACCCCTGGTCATACTCGAGGTGGTGTTGACCGAAGTGATGTAAAGCCATTACAAATTCTTCAGCCCGATGGACCAAGCTTTCGTGTTAATGGACGATATGTTGAGTGGCAAAAGGTAGTTAACTTTCAGTTAAATGATATTAGTTGTAGGTGGGAATCATGACCCATTCTTCAACGATTGGGTTGATTTGAGGAAAAATAAGATGTATATGGGTTGGGTAATCTCAAATCAGTCAACAGGTCAATTTGGGTCTACTTAAAATAGTCAATGGTCAAAACGAGTAACTCTTAACTATTATAAAACTTGTTAACTTAAAAGGATCCAAATGGGTTAGCACCACCTATGACCATTGTTTGTCTTCACCTATTCGTTGTTGCCGACACCACTGCCACCGCCACCACCACCCCGTTGCTACAGCTGGCGCCACCAGTTTTGACCCGAACCAAACTGATGCTTTTCTAAAGCATATCGTTTTGACCCTAACCAAATTGTTGCTGATTTTAAAACGACCCGTTTTGACCCTAAAAAATTTGATGTTTCTTTTAAATGACCTGTTTTGACCCAAATTCATTTTGCTCATAACCCATATTTCTATTCTAGTAAACTTAATAGGTTAAACATGAGTTTTAAATTTTTTTATTATTTCTTATAACAGTGGAACTTTCGTATTGGGTTCACTCCAAGGGAGGGTTTAGTTATCCATTCTATTGCATATGTTGATGGTAGCCGAGGTCGAAGACCCATAGCTCACAGATTGAGCTTCGTTGAGATGGTTGTGCCGTATGGTGATCCAAACGATCCTCATTATAGAAAGAATGCATTTGATGCAGGCGAAGATGGCCTTGGGAAAAACGCTCATTCTCTTAAAAAGGTCCATCAGTGTTTAAAATTTTAGTAAACTTATAATGCGGTTGGTCAATCTGAGGCATATAATGAACATTGGTCTTTTCAGGGATGTGATTGTTTGGGTTACATCAAGTACTTTGATGCACATTTTACAAACTTCACTGGAGGCGTTGAAACGATTGAAAATTGTGTGTGTATGCATGAGGAGGATCATGGAATCCTTTGGAAGCACCAAGATTGGAGAACTGGTTTAGCTGAAGTTAGAAGATCCCGACGACTCACAGTGTCGTTTATATGTACTGTGGCTAACTATGAATATGGTTTCTATTGGCACTTTTACCAGGTTAGTTAATTGTGTACATAATATTGTACTCAACATTTAACTTTTTCTTATCAAACACATTCAAATAATGCATAGCCGTAATTTAGTTTTTAATTATTGAACTGAGTTAATAATACTTAAATCTTTTTTTGTTTAAATGAAACTTTTCATATTATATTAACTTTTTCTTAATGGAGCCATGATGGAAGCCACTTTTCTTCATGGCATCAAGTCATCGATAATTATATTTTGGTTTTTCATTATCAGCAATCTTTGGCCCAGAGGGAGAGTGGGGCCAGCCAAGCTGTGTGATAACCTAGTTGACCACTAGATTTAACAGAGAAGCTCAAGGGTAGTTTGGTCATTTTATATAGATTTAACAGAATAGTTCACAGAAGTTAGTGTTAATACGCAAGCTTGTTACAAAATTAAAACCACAAACCCCTTACATGCAACCTTTTAAAGTTAGTACCCAAACCTGTTACTTTGCTCAATCCAAAGGGACCATCGATGTGATTAGCTCTAATTTTCACACACACATATTTATATTTATATTTATTACAATTTACAGTGTTTATACTGATATAATATTAATCTGATGTTTTAAATGAAGCAATTAAGGAAGGTATTACAAATACACTTTTGGCTGAAATCAACCCATTTGACTTATTTTCTTATTTGCTATTCTTTTTTAATTTGTTCCTTTTACCCTTGTGAGAAAAGAAAATATCACCCCAGTTGATTATTAATTTGTAATTCTGCCACCTCTTTTGATTATTTTTGGCTGTTTGACACCATGCATTTTCTGGTCTTGTTTTACTGTTTTTTGATAATTAATTTTTTTTTTACCTTTTTATGTTCATTTTTGTAATGTATTGCAGGATGGAAAGATTGAAGCTGAAGTTAAACTTACAGGAATTCTCAGCTTAGGAGCACTGCAACCTGGGGAAGTTAGAAAATATGGTACAACTATTGCCCCGGGATTATATGCACCGGTTCATCAACATTTTTTTGTTGCTCGTATGGACATGGCAGTTGATTGCAAGCCTGGAGAAGCATACAACCAGGTAGTTGAAGTTAATGTCAAAGTTGAAGAATCTGGTGAAAATAACGTCCACAATAACGCGTTCTACACCGAGGAAACATTGCTGAAAACCGAATCACAAGCAATGCGCGATTGCAATCAGTTATCCGCTCGTCATTGGATAGTAAGTGTGTTAACTCTTACTTGTCAACTTAATTTGACACAAAATTATTCTTTTTATTATTTAATAATGTTTTATCTTTGTACTTTAGATTAGGAACACAAGGACCGTGAACAGAACCGGGCAGCTTACAGGATATAAGCTCGTACCTGGTTCAAACTGCTTGCCTCTGGCTGGTTCAGAGGCTAAGTTTCTAAGAAGGGCTGAATTTTTAAAGCATAATCTTTGGGTAACACCTTATGCACTTGATGAGAATTTTCCTGGTGGTGAATTTCCTAACCAAAATCCACGTGTCGGTGAAGGACTCGCCTCATGGGTTAAACAAAACCGTTCTCTTGAAGAAACCGATATTGTGCTATGGTCAGTAAACTTATTTTGTTAAGTTTCATTTAAATTAGCCTATATATGGACTAAATGATGGATATTGCAGGTATATATTCGGGATCACTCATGTTCCTAGGTTAGAAGATTGGCCCGTTATGCCGGTTGAGCATATTGGTTTTATGCTTCAGGTAATTTAAATTTGCATAAGTATGGATTTTATGTGTTGAGTTTGTTAAGAGAGTGAAGAAAATTGATTTAATGGTTTTTTTATAATCTCTAGTAAGATTTGTAGATGAGCATGAAACCAAAAAAACTGAACTGATGTTTGGTTTTATGTTTTCGTAAAAACTGAACTTTTTGTTCGGTTTTGGTTTTGCATGTAATAAAAACAGAACCGAACCGAACCAAATGCACATATTTTCATAAGTGGCAATGACAAATTATATGTTTTAATTTACTAATCGTAGTTAAAACTCTATGTGGATGCAGCCGCATGGGTTCTTTAACTGCTCACCAGCAGTTGATGTTCCTCCTGGAGCATGTGAGTCGGATGTGAAAGACACGGAGCCTAAAGATACCGTTGCTTCAAAGTCTGTTACAAATGGTTTGATTGCCAAGCTTTAATTGATGTGTTCACCAACAAACAGACTTTTACTGTCCTTGTTCTTTTACCATGTGGTTAAAATTTGTTTGGGTTTGAACACTGGACTTTGTTTGTGTTATGACCGCGTGTTGGGTTCTGGTAGTCTTTTGGTCTTATTATCTCATATAGTAACTAGGTAAATTATTCACTCATTCAAACTTGATCGAATTATTTCTTTATATTTTATGTTTGAAATTTCTCATTATTCTTATACTTTTGTGAACAATAATGTATTGGCCGTTCAAAAAATATAAAATAAAAGCTGTATTACCTTTTTTAGCAAAACCACAGAAGCCAATAACAGATGAGTGTCTGAAACCGAGCTTAAAACTGTGGTTTATTTGGCCCATTAACATTAATAAAGTTTGACTCGATGGTAATTAAAATGTAAAGCAATATGATTTTGAAAGAGCCCAAACTAAGTGAGTAAAAAATAGTCTGAAACCCAATATCTAATATAAGATTGTCGGGTTTCGTTAAATCAATCAAATAGGGTTCATCCTCAATATAGAATGTTACATGAGATAAAATTATAATTATTTTTGTCATCATCTTCAATAGAGTAAATGGGTTTCCGGTAAGTATATATTTGGGTGACGCGTGGAGATGGATCGGATTCCAACATTATTGGCTTTATCTAGAAGAAATATACATGTAAACTCACGATTATGTCCTTTATGTTTTCGAAGAGAACGAGACGATGGAACATTTGTTTACCTCATGTTATATTGCAACTAGTTGGCAATTCATGAGTAAGATAAACCAAATATATGCTTTTTTGATAATAGTTTTGTTTGAATGGCATAAAGCGGCTCAATTAGGAGAAACGTATAAAGATATTGTTCACGGTTTAATCGTTTATAGGATGGTGGTGCATATGGAAAGCTCAGGACGTAGTTTAGTTCTCAAACAAAGAGATAAAAGTGGCTCAAATCTTGGATGATCTTAAATCTTTTGGTTTTTATGGTTCAAAAATAAATCAAAGCACACAAAATCTCTTTTATGGAAGGATTGGTGAGATTTCTTTATTTTTGTATATTATAATCTCTCTTGTTGTCTCGGTTGAATTTTTTTTTGCTAAAACAGGGGATTTTGCAAGAAAAAAAAAAGTGGTTTTAGATGGCTATTTCATTTAAACGATTTTAGGTAAGTTGGTATCTCAGATAGTGAATAGGTTGACACATCGCTATGTGGTCCCAGACATGTGGAACCCGCTATCTCCATGAACAATGAAATTTTGCAACCAAATCCGTAGCTTTGGACATGTGTCGTAGCCCCGTGGAACCCACTATTTGAGATAGTAGGTTCTGATAGTGCAAGTATTCCACTTTAACCTATAAGAGTTAATATGTTTGCACGCTTAGAGTTTTCTGCATCAATAAGACCCCTCAATGCTCATGACATATAGCAAGTTTTACCCCACAATGAACATGTGATGTTTACATATAGACAGTTAGCCAATGGGAGGGTTGAGTTATAATAAAAATATTAGTTTTCCTAGAAAGGATAGGAAATAATTTTATCCATTAATTTTAAAATTGAATAATTGAGATTAGATTAGAAAGGTTATCAAGTGTAAAACAAGGGTAAGGGCATGATAAGGATAACACATTTGTTGACTTTCTCTCACCACATGCAAGACACATGTCAAATTTCCTCATCATTTTAAAACGTCAATAACTTTTTTATACGACATTTTTTTTTCAAAACAATTTCACCATAAAAACGAATGTTCTTTTATCTTTTATATGAGTACCATATTACTTTATAAAAAAAAAATTCGTGGGTTTTTACAAATTGTGTTTTACCATAATTGTGTTTTACAAAATTGTGTTATACAATTATGTTTTATTTTTTCATAGTGTTTTTTGCATTGTGTTTTTTACATTGTGTTTTTGTCATTGTGTTTTTATTTTCATAGTGTTTTTTCTATTGTCTTTTTCATTGTGTTTTTTCATAGTGTTTTATTTTTCGGCGAAATTTCCGAAGACTTTTTCGGCAAGGTGGTGGCGGTGGGCGGTGGTGGTTGTAGGAGATAAGTGAAAATTTAAGTGGGTTTTTGAAATTAAATTAAGTGGGTTTTCAATATTAAGGTATTAGACAAAAATACCTTCATTCCTAGTCTTTTTAGCAAAATCAAACTTCTTATTTGATCTTTTCTCATAATATAAAAGAACAAGAAATTCAAAAAAATAAAATAAAAAATGATAAGGTGATTTTCTTTCACTTCACCAACATTGCAATGATGTGCTTTTGAGTTTTAGAGGTGAATTTGACACTATAATATATCATGTGCCGTAATCTTATCTAATGTCGATGTTGGAGGAACTGAATGCGGCAATTTTAGGCATTACGTTTGTGATACCCATGAATGAAGGCCTTATACATGGCTAACCTCTTACGCACCATGAGAGATCTAAGTAAAACTTTCAAAATCATTCAAGTGGTTTTTAAGGCCTTATACATGGCTAACCTTTTACAAATTTTGTTATTATTATAATTCATTGTTCATAACCCGCTATCTGAGATAACGGGTTCCACATGTCTTGCCACCTCACAATTTCTCAATGATATGAACTGGCCACTTAAAAAAGGTCGCTAAAGTGTCAATCCATAAATAGCAACGTGCCTACAATCACTTAAATGAAAGTGAGCCACCTAAATAAACCACTTTTTTTTTCTCATGACAAACCCCCCAATTCTAGCCCCCCCCCCCCCCCCCTCCTGAAAAAAAAGTCTCAGTTGGCCTAGCTTTTGCTTGGGTTGTTTTCTGGTTATAAAATTTGTCTTTCGAATAAAAAAAGAGTATAAAAAATTGCTAGACGTGTAACATTCAAAAACTATTAGATGATGATAACAATAAATAAACTATAATAAGTAATATATAACCCTTATATATATCATATATATCCGCAAAAAGTTTACAATTATATATGGTCGTTTTTCCTTCTTGATTGGTGCTCATTATATCTATTTCAAGACATTATCCATCTTGTTGATCTTACTCGATCTTTTTCACGTTACAAACCTAACCGACTTGTGGTCATTTAATTTCCGTGGCGTTTTTAACTAAACCAATGTCTCTTTCACTTTAATGACTAGATTCTATATTCAGGAGGTGAGTTCTCTTTTCAAGATTTCAAGATTCGACTTGTTTCGTAAAGTTTTCTTGTGAAGCTATAATTGGAACATCCTCTTTTCCCATACTAATCTGTTCGAAATCCGAAAATGGAAACAACAAGTAAGTGATGTGTTGTACTTAGCTGAGTTTGTGATAAGACTGTCAAATGCATTGTATTTCACTCAGGTAAGTCCATTATTGAATTCCAACATTATTAAGATTATTCAAATTAAATTGGCTTCTTTGAATAAGCATTTAATTATTATGACTGCATCTTATTAATATACTATTAATGGCAAATTTAATTTGATTTAATGTTCTTCAAGTGACACAGTTTATCATACAATCATACCCTTATCCAAGTGAGCCCCATTCTTTGAATTTTAAAGTCAGACTATAATCAGGTTGGGTTAATTACAATTTTTTATCCTTCATTATTTCTATACAAAAAGTTGTTTTTTCCCAAAAATAAGCTCTGATTATATAATGCATACACAAGAAATTTTCTCATAGGGTCGGAAATTTTCTCAGTGACTATCACGATATACTCATATATAGGGATCAATCGGGATTTTTACACTATAATAGTACTAAAAGATATTATACGAGACGTACGACAACCGTACCGCAAGGGTAGATCCGCCCTTAATATTATGATGATTAACAATACATGAGGGAATGGAAGTTTATGATCTAGCCATTGACACACACCCTCACTCAATATCCAAGTATTAGATTTGAACTCAATATCCAAGTTTAGCTAGTAGAAAGATTTGATATTTATTTAGTGTCTTAAAAGTGTGCCATCAAACACCAAATTTGAAGTGATTAATATTATTAGCTAGGCTGGCTTCTTACTTTAAAAGCAGCTGAGAAATAATGAAGGGGAGACTTTCCTTACATTGGCTATTATGTTTACAACAACTTATTGCAAAAGTTTGGGTTATTGTAGGGCTATTTTCTGGTGAACTAATTAAGGCAAGTGAGAAAGTTTGGTTTGGTTGGGGTTTTTGCCATTCTAGCCTTCGCTTTTCCACGTGTTTAGCTTGTCATTATCATTTTTCATGGTTAGATGTCGATCTTTCATGTGCATTATCTTAACCTTTGGTATTCATGGTCGACCCCACTCTAACAAGACGTACGCTTAAGCTTTAACCCGTCTTTCCCTTGCATTTTGTCATGGATAAACGATGGCATCATGTGTGCATCTACTTATCCTTGGTTATTATTCACTATTTTCGCATCAATATTTTTTAGTTTGTTCATAATGGATCATTTTATGAACTGATCAAGGCTTGGGTACACGCATATATCATCCAAGACATGATTTTAAGGGTACCAATAGAGGTTTTTGCCACTTCTATTTCGGTTGCATAAGATAATTTGCGATTAAAATAACATTCACAAGTGCTAATTAGTTTTCCTAGTATCGGGTGTTTTCTCTTTTGATCTTCAAGGAGATGTGAAAGTAGTGAATTTGAGTCAAGTTATTCATGTTATGACTTGTGTTAGTAAGCATATATATTATTATGAACTTTTGTCACACACTAGGAAACTTGGCCTCACATCCTATCTTAAGGAAGTGTGTGAGTTCTGAAAGTTTGGACCCACCTACACTTTCAAAGCCTGTTTTCCAAAATCTGACTTTATGTATAAACCTTTTTACCATAAAGCCAAGTTTCATTGTCGACATTCATACGATCTATATTTTGACAAGCATGTACGTAGAGCACGCGGGAATGAGTGGAATCTCTAGACGATTGTGTGAAGTTACTTTTAGAACACGAACGATACCGCCATTAACACTGAGGTGAAAAGGCATTAAAATCCTCAATTTTTAAGTCACTTCCATCAAAAAGTAATTAAAATGGAACCGTTAAAACCACGATGTTGACATGGTTTATTAGGCCAAACTATGCACAAAATGTGTATACCCAAACTTTTGAATAATCCAAGAAAAAGCAAGAGAAATTTACAAAGCCTTTAATCATATATCTCTATATATATAGAAAACAAAAAAACAAAAAAAATATTGTACCTTGGAGCAAACCAAATAGTATTAAACTAGTTGTGTACCATATATCCATCAACCTTTAATTTGTTGATAAGACAAAGTAAATAATAGATTGAAAATTTACATGATGAATCATATTATGACCTGATGGAAGGCATCACTTGGTAGTGACCCCATTGGGTAGATATTGAAATCTGATTCATTATTGACTTGTACATCATGCATATGATGTTGCCATTGACCCACACACTTTTCTTCAGATTTGACATTGAGTTGAAACATATCCCCTTCAAATGCCATGGCTTGAAACCTTGTGTTCATGTTTGAACTATTGGTGGTACTTGAACTATTGGTGCCTTGATCATTGATCATGAATGAATTTGCGGTCACTTTCGACCCCGAATTATCAAAAAACTCACCACTTTGATGATCCAAACTTGCTAAATTTGGTAATGAGGTTTCATAGTTTGTTTGGTAACATTGAGCTAATAGATTTGAGTTGTAGCTCGATAGATCAAATCCCGATTGAAGTCCAACCAAGAAAAATGGATCGCGTATAGAACGGTTCTCCATTAATGATGATGATAACATTAGTCCATCATTGTTGATATTGAAAGAATTCATTAATTCAACTTCCACCGGCATTGATGATGAAGAACTAGCTAACTCAATCCTTTTGTCTTTAACATACGCGTTACTTGTAATCGGCTTGTGGGTGTTCGGATCAATCCCTTGTTTCATTAGTTTCTTCTTCAAGCACGAGTTCCAGTAGTTTTTGATCTCGTTATCTGTTCTTCCAGGCAACTGAGCAGCAATTTGAGCCCATCTGGATACATATATACCAAATTTAGAAAAAAATCAACAAAAATGTACACTATTTCGTTTAATTGAATAATTGAATGTTTCTTAAGTGAAATTATATTACCTGTTGCCAAGAACTTGATGAAGATCAAGTATAATATTTTCTTCTTGTTGTGAAAATGTTCCTCTTTTAAGATCAGGCCTCAAATAATTTATCCAACGAAGCCTGCAACTCTTACCGCATCTTTGCAATCCTGCTTTTTGTTCGAGATTCAAATATAAGTCATAAATTTTCAAACTTTCTCTAGGTAAACATCTTTGTTGACAATTCAAAAAAAAATAATAATAATAACTTTATATGTATATTCTCAAAGAATAGCAGCAAACTGCAATTTGCATTACAGGAGAGAAAGCAGAAAGATGTGTGTGTGTGTGTATATATATAGAGAGAGAGAGAGAGAGACCAGCATGTTTAGGGACAGAACTCCAGCAACCAACACCAAATCTTGTAATGTATTTTAGAAGTTTTTCATCTTCTTCAGGAGACCATAAACCTTTATTAAGCTTTTGTTTCACATAAGATGAATGGCGGCAACCCATGAGAGTGTGTGTTAAGAGGAGAAGTTGCTTGCTGTTATTATCACTACAAATATATAAACAAGCAAAGGGGGCAGGGTGATATATATGGGATATGTAGTCCTTTTTTTAAAAAAAATATAATATTTGGTTTGTAAAGGTTGCGTCTTTTTTTGAAGTGACAAATCAATAATTATAAATTTAAAAAAGATAAACAAAATAATATTTTTTCTAGAATTATTTTATGACAAATTAAGAAATAACAAATATAAAGAAAATCATACTTAGAATTGAAGTTAAAGAAGAAAGAAAGAAAGAAAAAAGAATCAAGTGGGATTGAAGCAAAAATTTAAGATTTTGCGTTCGAATGGATTAGATTTCAAGATATCTTTGTCTCTCTAATTTTAATTATTTTTCCATAAAAATCCAAATTAATAAAGATAATTATCTCTTAATTATTGATGTTATCTACAATTTATCAGAACTTAAATACGTATCTCAGGATATTTTTAAGGATACGGTATGTTAGGGACATGTTATTCTAAAAATCATGAGAAGAATGAAAATTATTCATAGCAAAAAAAAAAAATAATATAAAATAAAAAATTAATTAAAAAAATCATAACTTAAAACTTAATAAAAAAATAAAAAAAACAAAAACACAAAAATGTTTCTACTGTCTTCTTTGATCTTAAAAAAAAAGACACGATATTGAGGAAGAAGATCATTGTATCTTTTTATTTTTCATTGTGTGTTTTTAATCTAGCTAGTTCATCATTGATTGTGTTGTTATTTCCTTGACATTGTGTCTTTTTTTTTCTTGATATTATTTTATAATAGTCAACATTGTGTTATATTTTGTTTGACATTGTGTTATACTTTGCGATCTATTGTGTCTTTTTGCAAAAATTTTAAACACCTATGTCTTACACATAGTGTGAAGCTTGCTTTTACATAATTTAAGATTTTGCAGATTCATTTGTAGTCTTTGGAGAAGATGAGTTGTTCATGAGCCACGTTTAGCACCGTATAGTCATTTATGTCCGGTGATTTCGGTTTCTTAATTTATTTTGTTATTTTAGTTTAATTGTTAAAAGTGTAATTGTATATTTAAGTGTTAGGACCATCAAATTAGATCCTAGTTTTTAAATTGTTAAATAGTCAATTTCAACCCCGTCTTCTAAGTGCTCATTACATGCTTTAAATTTTTAACATTAAGAACAATGTCAACCTCAAGTTTGGGATGGGGGGAAATTGAAAATTTTATAGCCTAATAGTAGCTCGAGGGTGCTTAAAAACCAAAATTGTTAACTGTTGATTACTGTTATTAATTCCAAGTTAGATATTTTTGGTCACGGTCGGTTTTTGATAGTTTCCTGTAAGGCCCCGGTCCCGGTGCCCTATTTTGGACGTTGAATTTATTCATAAACACAGTTCTAAATATCAGAGTTCATTAAAACTTTTCGCGGAATATAAAACTTCACCCATATATTACATAGCATGCCAAACCTTGTCTTAACATCATTCAAATTTGTCTTTCAGAGTAAAAACATAATTAAATATAGCATAACATTCTTCTCAAGATACCACTATCTTTAGTCCAATGCCATGTATCTTTATTCAAGTGATCTGCCTTAGCCTATTCACTTGTGTGCATACTAAAAGTCAGTTACGCTGAGCGAGTTCTAGTTAATCAGGCAACATACAATACATTCATAGCTGACTTTTAGTATGCACGCAGGTGAATAGATTGAAGCAGATTGCTTGAGAGAGGGACACATGGTAGGATTGAAGGAACTGGCATCCAGAGAAGTTTTGTCATGATGTTTTAAATATACCATTTGTGTTACGTTTTTAAGACAAGTATCGAATGTTTGTAATGAATGGTTGAGTATTATAATTATTCCGCGAAAGTTTTAACTCTGATATTTAGAACTGTGTTTATGAGTAAATCCAACGCTAATGTAGGACACCGGGAACGTGGCCTTACAACTTTGGATAATAATAAATAAGGAATTTCGTTTATTTAATAGTGTGTTATTATTTAGTTAAGTTAGATAAAAATGATAAAGTGTTGGCTTGGTCAATAAAAGATGGAAAAAGGGAAGTGGATGAGCCTTAGGTCCACGGGCTTAAGAGTATATAAACCCCTTAAACCTCCCTAAAACCCTAAAATCCTTATTTCCATCAACCTTGCCTCCATAACACACTCAGAAACACACACAAACACTCTCATCGTTTCGGACCTAGATCCGAGCTGAAGAAAGGTTGGGTTCGTGTTCAACATCATTAAACAACAAGCTAAAAACGTCTAGATTCACGTATTGAATCCAAGCCGAAGCAAAACCAAACCCAAAAGGTATGTTTTAGATTAAAGGTTGAGTTTTTGAGGTCGGTTTGCCCTAAGATTTGATACTAAGGCAAATCGGGCATTATTATGCAAGAAAAGTATAAACCTGGATGTAAACGAGATGTTTGGAATGAAATGGGACAAACAGGTAACGTTTGAAACAAGTTAGTGTAAGGAAGCAATATGGTTAAAGTCTTAAGCTCATTTATTATGCAAAACGGGCAAAACGAGTCGAAGAGAAAGGCTGGAAAATGATGAGAATAAAATCATATTCAAACAAAATGTAATCGAATCGAATTGACAAAGTAATTGAATCGAGTGGGCGAAGTAGTTAAATTGAATAGGCAAAGTAGTTGAATCTAATGGGCAAAGTAATCGAAACGAATGGACAAAGTAATTGAATCAAATGGGCCAAGTAAACGAATCGAATGGGCAAAGTAATCTAATCGAATGGACAAAGTAATCGAATCGAATTTGATTCGATTAGAATCTGTCATTCGATTAGAATCTGCCATTCGATTAGAATTTGTCATTCGATTAGAATTTCCATTCGATTAGAATTTTCATTTGATTAGTTCAAACTTAAGTTTCTGATAAATTTTTAGTAAATGTCTGTTAATTAAAATAAAATTTAAAGGTTACTTCATAATGTTAGAATAACTTGCTTAATTAATCACTTTATTCTAAAATCAAATCATTGCTAGTGTGATAAGCACTCTTAATTGGTTACTTCATAATGTTAGAAATTAATTGAATGTTACACTGATCACATACTTCTCATGGTTCGACACCCTACTTGCTCTAACTAGTTTAAGATTATTGAACTTTATACGATCCAAGATCTAGCGGCTAACCCGATACATCAACACGAGATTGATACTTTAAATAATACTTTATTGATAAACTACATTATGGTGAAAAATAAATTATGGAGAGGATAACTTATAACTTAGATCTCTCTCTTTTTAATTATGAACATGAGCTACTTATTTATAGGCCATCAGCTCCATTCGTTAAGTTAGCCTCATTTGTTATGTTCTAGTAACGAATGAGACACCATTCGTTATGCCTTTATAACGAATGGTAATAACTTAACGAATAGCCTAGTTAACTAACGATTGGACCCATTCACTATACAAACCATAGCGAATGGTCATTTTGCAATAAATAAACATACTAGACTATCTATAACTTATTCGATTGCTACGGACACCAAAATCGTGCACTAACAAAGGTTATCATGACACTTGATTATTATTGTTTTTGACGACTAGATCACGGCAATCTAGCATCAATAACACATGATTTATAAACCGACCCCATCCATTTTATTTAACATGTAATATAGTATGTAAACGGCTTATATAATATTATATCAGTCCAGTCCAAATTTTGGTTTAATTATATACTTTTTTAATTATATATATATATATATATATAAATAAGGGAAAGTTAACGTACAAATTAAATTAACGTACTAGCTGTGAGAATCAAATAGTGTAAGTATGTAATTACATCGTAGTGTAATTAAACTATGTTGTATATATAATTACAATATTTAATTCTAAGAGTTAACACGTTAATTTGATTTGTATTTGAACCAACATATATATATATGTGTGTGTGTGTGTGTGTGATTGATTTCTTTTGAGAACCACTTTGAGATTTAAGAACTGAACGTAGAAAAAAATATGTAATACGTAAGTGTTAGTAACGTAAAAAAATTACAGTATTTTTTTAAATACCGAATCTACTTATTACACATGTGTAACTAACATTTAAACTTGTGTAATTATTAAAAATCTTTATTCTTTCTCCTAATAAATTTTTTAATCAAATTTATTATTAGCCACATATTCAATACTTATTTAATTGATTGTGTGATAATATTGAGTTCTTAAATTTCTTACAACTCATTAAGTTCTCAAAAAAATCCTTCCTATACACACACACATATATATATATATATATATATATATATTGATACAATATATGATTATACTAAATCACATTTTAATTAGACCCAATTACAAATTTTGTCCTTTAAAAAAAGCCAAATTACGGTTCGTGTCCTTTTTTTAGTTTCCTTGCAGGCGGTGTACTTTAAACATTTTTTTCCTACAAGTTTTGTCCTTTACGCTAACTGGGTTAGAAAAAGTCAGTTAAATACCCTCATGCGAGGCGCATGTGAGGGTATATTGGTCTTTTCAACGAGATGATTCAAATATATTATTGTAAAAAAAATAATATATATTAAAGATATATTCTCTCTCTCTCTTCTCGTCTTCTTTCTCTCTCTCTACTCTTTCTACTCCTCTCACTTGTACAGTACCCAAATTTTGAAGATACCGAGCTTGTGGATGAGTTTGATTTGATCAATCGGCGGCTGTTCTTCAACCATTGTGATCGGATATTGGATTAGATGAAGATGAAGTTAGGGTTTAAGGCCATGACTCAGATCCACCACCACCACGATTTTCCGGCGATAAAGGAAACCGCCGTGGGTATTCAGTGGTCTTGAGAGTGGATATAGGGTTCCGACGATAAAGGAAACCGAAAACGGCGATGCAGCCACATGATAACATGTGACGTAACCCAGATCTGAGTGCCGGAAAGGGAATTGTGATTGGCGTTGTCATGGGAATCCAGATCTTGTGTCGTCGTTGTTAAGTGTGGTTGTAGCGGCGGTTGTTAAGTCTATGACAATGGTGACGGTGGGTGTAGGGTTTAGATTTGGGGATGAGGATGTTGGTAAGTGTGGTGATGAACCAGTGGGCCTGACGGTGGGGGCAGGTGGGGGTGATGATGGCTGATGGTAAGTAGGAGGCGGCGGCGGAGATTAGTCGATCGATGAACATGAGTTGTGTTGTAAGAGGACAGAGATTGGGTGGACGGTGGTGGAATGGTGGTTTCAGATCTGCTTTGTGCTCGCCGGAAAATCAAGATCTCCGGCTCGCTGGTAGTGGTTGCCGGAGGTTGGATGGGGGCAGGTGTGGGGGTGGCTGGTGGTGGTGGTGGTGGTGGGTTATTAAGAAAGAAAAAGAAACAGGGAGAGAGAGTAGAGTTTGATAGAAGAGAAAGAAAGAGTTTTTATCTTTTTTTATTATGTATAGACGAAAAGACAAAAATGCCCTCACATGTGCCTCACGTGATGGGATTTAACTGACTTTTTCTAACCCGGTTAGCGTAAAGGACAAAACTTGTAGGAAAAAAATGTTTAAAGTACACCGCCTGCAAGGAAACTAAAAAAAGGACACGAACCGTAATTTGGCTTTTTTTAAAGGACAAAATTTGTAATTGGGTCTTTTAATTATTAAAAAGAGCATACATGGACCTATCACATAAATGAGTGAATTGCTAGGTGTCCATATTTCCATGCAAGCTTAATTTCCTCTGCAGCCCTACCATCTTGGTTGGATTCCTTCTTGAAACATCTTATTTCATGTTATCTTATATTTTTATTACTTATATGAAACACTATAACTTAATTTAGAACTCATATTTTTGTGTTACTAACAAAGATGAAAATTAACCAATAATCAAATAATATCTTTGTATGTTGATACGTGGTAGAAGGTTGGAGATGGAGGTGACTTATTTTTTAATTTAAAATAAAGCAGGGTACATATGATTGTTATTAAAAGTATTTTTATAAAAACTGATAAAATTTGGTGGCTATTGTACTTGTATCGAGTCGGTTTCTAAACTGAGAAACTAACGGGAGTGCTATACAATATATCATGAGGGGACGGAACAAACTATCATAAACAAGTGCGAGAAGTAAATTGTTGTCGTCGTCGCATCACCCGAATTTTTTACTAGTTTCTCACTACTAGAAAAAAGGCCTTCCTTGACATGTGCAAAATGACACGCGTCGATTTATGACGCGCAATTATGCGAGTCATTAAAAAAATGTCATAAATTTTGTAAAATTGAAGATCTATGACACTCGTTTTTAAAAAATGTCATAACTTGCCAAAAAAAGATGTGCGTGCCATTATCTTTCCGTCTAAATTAAAAGCTTATTCTCGTGCCAATATATGCGTGTCAAAAACCTTTGACCAAGTTTGACCAATAAAATAATAATAATAAAATTAGTATGACTACCAATAAACCTTAACATACATGAAGTCATAAACCTTAACATATACACATACCACACACACGCACCATACTCATAAACGGCCATCACCACCACGAACGAATTCCGGCCACCACCACGAACCAACGCCAACCACCACCACGAACGCCGGCCATCACACCGAACACCACCAGTCACGAACGGCGGCCACCACCACGACCTTCTGCCTGATTTTTTGAAGAATTGAAGCAAAACTTTGAGTTTATTGAAGGAATTATTGAAGGATTTCATCTTCTTTGAGGTAGATTTCTTCAATTTTATCTTATTCTACCATTAATTGGCTAGGGTTTAACAATAGAGTGTTAAGTTATTTCTGAAACATAATTTTTTTAGTTTTATAAATGTCGGATGCTAAAGCATAATTGATAGTTCATATGAATTTTTGGTCTTAGGGTTACAATTGACAGTGAAATCTCCTAATTTTGAAACATAATTGAACCATTATATAATAAACGGTTACTCCAAATGTTGAATTTTGAAACGTATATTATATTGTACAGAAGAAATATAGTATAAGGTTAGAGCTTAGAGATACAAAGCTTATTTACTTATCGAGCCCGAGCTAAATGGGAAGCTCGCCGAGCCTTAACTAGCAATGTGTTTTATAATTAATAAAAAATGTATATAAATTAATTACTATGTAATAAATGACACGAGCCCGATCTTGAAAAAATAACCCATGAGTCGAGCTATGATTAAATTTTAGAAATGATTCGGATACGCTTGGGTGTGTTTAATTTTATTTTATTTTATTTCTTGGCTATGATGAAATTTTAGAAATGATTCGGATACGCTTTTAATATAATTGCGTGTTAGTAACTAATATTTTCTTTGAATAAGTTTGAAACAGGTTGTTTGGTGATATGGATTCGAATTCAAGTTCCGATCATGAAGAATGTTCCAAATCACAAAGAGGTCCAACTGTAAATTCTAAACCTAGTAGAGGGAAAGTTCTTGTTAAGTACAATAAAAAAGGGTTCCCGGTTGGAGAAGGAGCAAAAACACTTACAACTTTTGAGGGGATGGTAGCAAGAAATTTGGTTCCTATAGTTTATGTTGGTTGGCCGGATATTGGTGCGGATACAAAGCAAGAGCTATGGGAATATGTTTTAGTAAGCCTCACTTCTTATCTTAACTACAAATTATATTTTATTACTGTTGTAAATAATATTGTTTTCATGTTATGCTTTAGGAACATTTCATAGTTGACCCAAAGAGCAGGAAAAACGTTCTCCAGTCAATTGGGAGCAAATGGAGAAACTTCAAACATCATTTATACAAGAGTTTCATTATGGATCATAAAGATAACCCGGAGTCGGAGAATTTACTCAACCCACCTCCCGCGTATCCTTCCGTGACAAAAGAGCATTGGAAAATTTTTGTAGCGCAAAGACTTTCAAAGAAGTGGCAGGTTCGTTAAACTTTCAAAAATATATTTACTTATTTGTTTTAGAAACATGCATGACACTTTAAAGTTTTTAATGCAGGAACAAAGTACGAAAGGTAAAGAAGTGCGTGCAAATAATATATATAATCATCGTTTAAGTAGAAAGGGATATGTTGGACTCGATGTTGATATTGTATGTAATAAAATAATCAAATAATTAACTTGTATTTTTTTGTGTTAATCCACCTTTGTTGTTTAGATGCAAGAAACCGGAATGAAGGAAGACGATATTGATAGATCTTCGTTGTGAAATAAAGCAAGAAAACGGAAAATAGGAGGTTTCGACTCAAATGTCCAGGAAATTGTTGATAGAATTGTAAGTTTTTCTAATTGTTGATAGAATTGTAAGTTTTTCTATATTAGTCAGCAGCCCGAAAACACTGGTAACATAGTAGTTTTGTATGTTCATGAAATAGGCCCGAATTAAATATTAGTCAGGCGTATCCTTCGGTTCGGGTTCTATCTGATGCACAGCCCTATGATATATAATCCAAAATAGGCCCGAATTAAATATATTTGTTTATAATCCAATTACAGGATACACTACAAAAGTTGGAATCTAATGTAGAGGTTAAATATGGACAAAATGACGTGCTTACACAGGCCCTCGGTACCAAGGAACAACGTGGCCATGTACGTGGGATGGGTAAATTTGTTACGCCATCTCGGTATTTTTTCTTACCCAAGACGGTTAAGCAGTACTTGGACGTGGAGAAGAAGCAGGTGGATCAACAGTTCGGTGTACTTGAAGACGAGGAGATAAACTGAAAAGGGGTTTGAATTATGCTTCCAAAGCTGGAAGCTGCCAAATGTGGGGCAATGAAGAATTTGAAGACGAACCGCCAGACGAAGCGTGTGTAAGTCTTTTATAATTAGTAGTAAAAATGTGGGGCAATCACGCGTTGTTTATTACGTATTTCATGGAGCTGGACTAATTGCGTATTTCATAAATTGCGCGTTGTGAGGGTCGCTAAGCATAATAGGCAATCGCACCTTTGTTTAGCCTGTTAAACAACGCGCAATTTATGAAATACGACCGACCCAGCCCGACTAACTGTTCAAACAGAAACATAAACAGTCACAGACTGTTAAAAACAGGATCAGTTAAAAAAACCGCGATCAGTTTATCAATCGACAGGTGGTTAGACAGAAACAGACTGACCCAGCCCGACTAACTGTTCAAACAGAAGCAGAAACATAAACAGGCTGTAAAGTGTAAACAGACTGTTAAAAACAGAAACAGTTAAAACAGGTCGTAAAACTGAATTATTTAAACTAAATAAAGGTAATGAAATCTGGGTTTATCGGTTCAATTTGTAGGATCATTCGTGTTTTCTTGCGGTGGACGTTGCCTCGAACATAGTAGCCATAGGAACGATAATGGGAGAAATAGACGAGAACATGAAGGTAATGATGGAATGTGGTTTAAAAGGAGAATTTATGCTACCGATTCCACTGGAAGATGAGCTCATTATTCAAGTCAAAGATGGAGTGGGACACATCCTTAGTTGGCCAAGACATCTTGTGATTCGAGTATCGGACTTGGTAATATTATTTACACACGTTTAATGCATCTTGTATTTTAATTTATGAACAACAGGTTATGAAGTTCAGGTTAATAAACAAAAATATTAAGTCAAAGTCAAAAGTATTTACTTATATTTTTGTAGGAAAAGGCAGCGAGGAAACCAATTGAAAAACCATTACCGGTTCTTCAAGGTGAGAAAACCAAAAAACGGCTACGAGAGCCTGCTGATGAAAATGAAAAAAATGATGGAAAAGAAAACGAGACAGCGGAGAAAAAAAAAGGATGGAAAAGAAAACGGGACAACGGAAAAAGAAAAAAAGAAAGGAAACATAATTGAGACAAAGGAAAAAAGAAAAAACAAACCTGTTGAGGGAAATGAAAAGGCGAAGAAAGGAAAAGGAGATGAGAAAAAAAAACAAAAAAGCCGATTCAAAGGAGGACGAGAGAAAAAATGAAGAACAAGGGTAAGAATCGAAAAAAGTACCATATTGACGATGGCGGCAGTGATGGTTGATGGACAACTTGCAAAGGTTGATTCTATAAAAGTGCAGACAGATGATGATTGTTTCGGGTACGATAGTTACATGTACCTACATATGGAAGATTTCGAAGCCGTCTTTGCAGTAGATTGGCTGACTGGTTCTGTTATTTCTTCATATATGATGTAAGTTTATAGCTTTAATTTAATGAATTGTTTGTGAAATACAACATTGTTAATCAGTTTCGTACTTGCATGTTAAAAGGAACTTGTACGAGCAAATCAAGAATGGACCGATTCAAGATCGTGGAATATGTTTTGTTACAGCGACTGCAACCATGACGGATGAACGTAAAACGAAATCCAGACATATTGATGACTCAAGTAAACTG
Source organism: Bidens hawaiensis (assembly GCF_021521415.1). Lineage (NCBI taxonomy): Eukaryota > Viridiplantae > Streptophyta > Magnoliopsida > Asterales > Asteraceae > Bidens > Bidens hawaiensis. The sequence goes on along the minus strand of NW_027493114.1, from coordinate 35,367 downwards.
ATTGCAAATCGGCTAACCAAATGAAACAACAATGACAACGTCATAGCGCCCTACAATCCCGGGTCAGAATTTTCATTTAATTAATGGTTCGAAAAAAATTAGGACTCTGATGTTGACTTTTTTTTGGTTTTCGTTTTTTGTAGAATACACTGGGTGTTGGCTGTATTAGACATGAAAACTACAACTTGTTATTATCTGGATTCGTTAAGACCTATCGATGTCAATCCGGAGCTAAGACAAATTATTGATGCGTAAGTAATACAAATTATCGAAACATTATATATCATATTCTTTTATATTTCATTATTTTGTTTGTAGGGCAATGGTATTGTACGCTGTAAAAATCGGATCTGACATGCGGGTAAAAGTGAACTGGGTCAACCGCAAGGTGAGAACTTAATATTTTTGGTATTTTTGACTGAATGTAATTATAAGCCTAAATTCTTAACTTTGATTAAGTCTATTATATTTTTGTTTTATAAATCACTACATGCCTTAATTATGTATTAATAATTATATTGTTTGTAATTTTGTAGGGTCTGATTCAACCGGGAAGTACCGAGTGTGGTTATTACGTCTTAAATTTCATGAAGGAGATCGTTCATGAAGGACTTCAAATCCTCATTGATAACAATGTAAGTGAAATTTATTTATTTTATTATTTTTCTGTTATATTGTGGTTTATATGCCCCCTTTTTTTGTATAATTTTCAACTTAGGTCGGGGGAGGCAGACACGAATACACGGAGGCAGATTTTGATGCGGTTCGAGAAGAATGGTTGGTGTATACCACCCGGTTTATATTTCGTTAGTGATATGTATTATTCTAAATATTAACCGATACTTTTGTTAACTTAGGGATTATATGTAATCTTTTGATTTAGGATGTTTATTTTGGAAATGGAACGCATTTTGCTTCTATATTTTAAATTATTAATTTAAATATTATTAATTATGCAAAACAAAAAAAAAATTCTAAATTAAAAGTTATAAGATGACATGCATACATGAATGTCATTAATTGTTGTCATAAACACCAGTATTAAAAGCGCGTAATAAATGTATGTCAAAAACGTGTGTCATAAATGTGTGTCATTAAATACGACACACGGAAAGCGTGTCATACCCAATTTATGACAGGGGCTTCCTTGACGCGCATTTGTGTGTCATAAGTACCCTTTAATGACACGCAATACGTGTCAAGGAAGGCCTTTTTTCTAGTAGTGTCTTGATTCATGTAGATAGATAACTTATTAAGTAGATAAATGTTTATTATATAAAATGTATTATAACTATTTGATAAGTTTGTGTTTGTGGCGGTTCAATGTTGAGTAAAATTTATGAAAAACATAGAAAAAAATAAAAATGACCAACAATATAATCAGAATAACTAAAAGATCACGTTGTTGTGTGAATGGGCATTAAAAAGAAACGTAGATAAAATTTATTGGAACTGGTACAAATTCTGCTTTGTAACAATAAATAAGCAGGGTTGAATTATTTTTGAAATCTTAACAAAAATGAAAAGCGTGAGAAACCATAATTAATATACATGTGTCAAGTGGAGACTAAAGGAAAAATATATAAAACTAATAGTACACATTTTCTATCTCCACATACAATTCACATGTTAATTCCTCCTTTAATATGAGTATATGATTTTGTTATATAAAAATAAAAAAAATTACGTCATTTGTCTTTTTATTTACTATTGTGTCTTTTTCCGTCATTGTGTTTTTTTTCGCTAAATGTCTTTTAACTCGTTATTGTGTTTTTTAAATACTAATAATACCGTTGTGTAATAATAATACGTAAATATAATGAAAAATACCATAAATTATCGATTACATAAAACACAATGATGAATACATATTACATAATAATATAAAACGTAAAACACAATTATGAATACATATAACATAATGGCTTAAAACGTAAGACACAATGGTAAATACATATAACACAATGATTTAAAACGTAAAACACAATAGAAACTAAATATTACACAATGACTTGAAGGTAATACACAATTAACATAATACTATTTTTCTCAAATGAAGTGAATGTTGAGCACAATGACTAAAACATAATGATAAGTAGAGAAACAAATGCTAAGCACAAAATAATGACGAATAAAAAGACACACTGGCGTAATACTTGTTTTAATTTTTAGCTTTAAGATGAGTACCAATTGAAAAAAATCATAATCAAAATCTATAACACAATGCATAAAAAAACTCGATTAAAAAACACAATAGACAAACAAAAAACCAATTATTTATTTTTATTTTTATATAGCAATATGATATTCATATTAAAGATAAAAACACGTTTGTTATTATGGTACAAAAATTTCTAAAAAAATGGCGTATGAAAAAGTTATAGACATTTCAAAATAATGGAGAAATTGACATGCGTCTTGTATGTGAAGAGAGAAAGTAATCATAAGTGAGTTATTACCTTCATGTCCTTTTCATCAATTTTTATTCTAAAATTAATCTCCATCATCTAAATTTAATATCAATGAATTAGATTCCTTCTTACTATTCTCATTTTTGTTGTACTTTGTATTTTAACTATACCCTAAATAAATAATAGCAATGACTATAATAACACTTATAGGATAAAGTTATAATACAAAGGAAGATAAAAATGAGAAGTGTGATAAAGATTTTTGATCACACAAAAAAAACCCTTAAAAAATAAATTCAAAAAAAGTAATAAAAAAATCATAATTCAAAATATAAATAAAAAACGAAAAAAATTTAAAAATTAAAATGTTTTCACCTTCATTCCTGTTCAAAAAAAATAAATAATAAAAAATACAAAAAAATTAAAAAAAATTGACAAAAAGACACAATGGTGTAATCAAAGACATATTGACGAAAATGAACAAAAGACACAATTATAACTAAAAAAGGCACAATAGATCGCAAAATATAACATAATGCTGAACAAAATACAACACAATGTTGAGTAATATATCACAATATAAAGAAAATAAGACAAAATGCTAAAGGAAAAAAAGACACGATCAATGACGAAAATAAATACAAAACACAATAATAAACAAAAAGACACAACGACTTTTTTCACTTACCATTGTGTTTTTTTATGAGAACGAGAAAGACGGTGGAAAAATTTTCGTGTTATTATTTTTTTCGTTTTGTTATTATATTTTGAGTTATGGTTATTTAATTATATTTTGAGTATGGTTTATTTATTTATTTATTTTTATTTTTTTAAGGGATTTTTTTTGTGTGGCTATAAATCTTTCTTATTTTTTTTTCTTTTGTAAAATAACTTGACCCAACACTTATAATAATAATAAAAATAATTGAAATAAAGTCAATCCAAAAATTAAGTCTTTAATTTTATAAATAGTAACTCTATAAAACTGGTTCTAGAAACAAAATTGTTTTCATGAATTACGCAAAAGAAAATTTGATGTTGTTGAAGAAGAAAGAATTTATGATGTACCTCAATGTGGATAGAATGTTCAACATTCTCAATAAAATAACAAGCTAAAATTTGATAGTTGAAGATGAGTAAATTTATTTTAAAAGTGGTTTCAGGGTGAAGGAAGTGGTCACCTAATGGTAATGAAACTATCATTATTACCAGGGATGCAAACGCGCTGAGTCAAGCTCGAGCTCGAGCTCTATCAGGCTCGAGCTCGGCTCGTTTAACTTATACGGTGCTTGAGCTCGAGCTCGGCTCGTTTTTATCTTTATTTATAAAGCTAGAGCTCGGCTTGGGCTCGGCTCTTTTAATATTTATTAATTAATTTTTTATATATTTATAATTATATTTGTATATTTATTTTTATAATAACTTTATATCTAAAATAATAAGTTATTTAGTTAATTTTTTCATAAAATTATATATATCAATTAATAATTATTAAATATATATGTACCTATTAATATATCTAGTTATAAAAAAATATATAAATTACATGCTCGTTTAGGCTCGCGAGCTGGCTCGAGCTCGATAAGTGAAGCTCGGGCTCTGACTCGTTTTAAACGAGCTTTCATTTAGGCTCGAGCTCGTTTAAGCTCGGCTCGATCGAGCTTTTTCACGGGCTGATCTTGAGTAGCTCGCGAGCAGCTCGGCTCGTTTGCACCCCTAATTGTCACTGACCAATCATGCACTACCATATTATTTTTGTCTTCAAATACCAATCATGCACTACCATATTATTTTTATCTTCAACTACCCTGAACTATCATAAGAGCTAGTAATGATGCGTTTAGAGTACCTAAAGAATTTTATTTTATTTTTATAATTTTAAACACAAATAAATAAAAACTTCCATTAAAAATTACATAATTCTTAAGAGAAAATTCCAATTTGACTCCCTGAATTATATTGTCGGGAGACAGAATAGCCCCTGAAAACTAATTTGCGAAGTTTCTACCCTCATGTTTTTTATAATTGTAACATAAGCCCTTGGTTGAGGGTATTGAGCCCCTGGTTGAGGGTACTTTAGTAATTAGACAAATAATAATAATAATAATAATAATAATAATAATAATAATAATATCTAATAATAATAATAACAATAATAGTAATAATAATAATACTAGCAGCTCATCATCATCATTATCATCATCTCAACCATCATCGTCATCTTCTCAACTCTCTCATCCCTCCCCCGTCGCCACCGTCGCCGTCGTCGTCCACCGGAAAACTTCCCACCACCAAACCCATAGATTTTATACAAGATTTTTAACAAAAAAAGCATAGATCTAGATCTAAGGTGTGGATGAGATTTGAAAAATAAATTTGGTGATGCCACTTTGGTGAGCAAGAATGGTAGCGCATGGTGTTTGGTGAGTAGTAATGTGATGATGGAGGTTGAAGATGTGAAAAGGGCCGAAATCCGATTTTCCGGCGGCCGGTGGTCGGAATCCGATTTTCCGGCAAAGAGGTACGGCGACGGGTTGCGGGTGAAGAAGATGGGTGGTGGTGATGAAGATAAAGATATGAGTAGTGGGTATGTTGATTTCTGGCAACGTGTTCGTGATTTTCCGGCTACGGTGGTGGTGGTGTGGCAAAGGAATGGTGGTGACGGGGGCGGTGATGGGTTGCGGGTGAAGAAGATGAAGATGAATGATGAATGATGAAGATGAAGATATGAGTTTGTGTTTGAATGATGATGTTAATTTATGTATTTGTATAAGATTTATGGGTTAGGGTTCTTAGACGGAGATGATGTTCTTGATGTTCTTGATTTTTTGGGTTTGTGTTTGTGTTAGGGTTCTTGATGTTGTTGATTTTCTGGTTTATTGATGTTCTTGATGTGTTTGAATGTTAATGATGAAGATGAAGATGAAGGCTATAATGGTCATTTAACCAATTATTTAACACTGCAGGGAGTCATCTGATCATAATAAAGACTGCAGGGAGCCAAAAAAACCCGCCCAGTAAACATAGGTGCGCAAAATGCGCAAATTAGTTTTCAGGGGCTATTCCGTCTCCCGACGATATAATTTAGGGAGTCAAATTGGAATTTTCTCAATTCTTAATTCAAACTAAAATTAAAAATTACATGATTCAAAATAAAAAAACAAAAATAAACATAATAAAACTAAATCTAAAAATCACAAGGCAACCCATATTTTCTTTCTGTAATTTGACGTTTTCGGTCAAGAATTAAATCCATCAACATGCCGGACAAACCTTCGTGCGACTGATCCCTAAACTCCTTCTTGACGTTGTCAAAATCTTGTTGCGCCATCGCCGCCCGTTGCTCCTCCACCGCCTCCCGTTGCTCCTCAATTAAACGCAAGATTGTTCTCATTGTTTCCTTTTCATTTCCATGTCTCATTGTGATGTTCTTGCCTCATTGAGGTGTAGGAATCAAGTGTGTCAATGAAACTTTGTTTCCTTGAAGTCTCGGACTTCTTCTTTGTTTTTGGGTTGATCTTAAGGAGCGGGATCATTGAGGTCCGGCATACGAGCATTGAACTCTTGGTCGGGTGCCGGCTTCTGACGACCGTCTTCTTTTATCCGAGTGACTTTCAGACGATTCATCAACCCATGGGACTTGAAGCCATTTAGGATGCTTTCTCATAACCTCCCATGCATCAACATGTTCAAACCCACCCTGATGTTTTTTCTTGAATTCCTTCATAGCTTTTTGCATCACTTGAAGATCATTACACCCGCTCTTTCTCACACGATATATAGTTAAAAAATATAAATTGATACAATAGTAATAAACAAATAAACATAACTAGTATACTAAAAAAATAAACACTTACCACATGTTGCCATAATCCGTTAAAAAGTGTAACTTTCCTAAGCATTGTTGTCCACTTTGAATTGAGTTGATTAACGGTTCACTCATTTCCGTCTACGAGGTGGTTGAAATGTTCAAGAACTCTTCCCCAAAAACTATCGGATCTTTGTTAGTTTCTGACCTTTTTGTCCTCGGAAATATGCACCCATGTTTTTCCCAACGCCTCCTCTTTATCGGATGTCCATGGTACACTCACCATCTAACTTTGGAATTTTTATTGTTGGTCGGATTTTTCCTCCTGAACTTCCATTTCATCATTCTCCGCCTCATCATCATCACCTAAATTATATATTTGAAATTGAGGTTCGTACAATGCTTGCGTTTCTGGGACTTCTTCATCATCCTCGTTATCTCCATACAATAGGAGTGGTCGATCTTCGGTGTCTCGAGGGGATCTATAATCCGAGTTTCTCATTGAAAACGGATCGAACGCCATTTCATCCTCCATAGAATAGTGGTATTGCCCATGTGAAACTAGAGGAGAAGGTCTTATACCGAACGGTGTCGGTTGGCTAAAAAACATAGGACGGTAACCTTGTAATTGTTGATTAGAACCGACGCTTACCGAACTAGAATTGACACACCCACCGGTGCCTCTACTGGTTCCTTTATCGGTACCTCTACTAGCTCCTTTACCTGCACCTCTCGAATTGTTAGGATCCATTGGCTAGAAAGGAGATGTATTTTGTAGAAAGGAAATGATGTAAAATTAGGTAGAAAGAAAATATATTTGTGTATAAAAATTAGAATAGATGGAGATTTAAATAGAAAATAGGGGGTATTTAATGGAATTAATGGATTGTGTGTGTGTGTGCGGGGGGGGGGGGGGGGGGGTTGGGTTAGGGGAATAAATCCGTTGTACGATTCTTTGGACAAAAATATCACGAGTATTAGTATCCCTCAAAAGTCACCGTCGGCAAGAATCAAGGGGTGGCGGCGGTGTTCACCGCAGGGAACATCACCCCTAGCCACTTACCTGAGAAGCACTCCCTCCACCCTTAACTATAATTGAAAAAGATTTATTGAAACAAGTGCAATTAGTTTTATTCCAAATGGTTTAACAATAATATTTATGAAAAGTTAATTAAATTAATTAAAATTTAATTATGGATATAATACATGAATATTTAGCATTAAATTTGGTTGAGTATCATAGAATATTTTGCATTAAACTAGCTCAATATCAATGTTCTTTCTACAAAATATGAAATCCTAATCATTAGAAACAGAATTCACTAATATTTAATCAAAGCTATACACATTTAGAATCAATTGATTTGTATAACGAAGCAACAACACAAATCAAAATACTAACCTAACTTCAAACAAAACATAATCGAAATTAAGAACACGTTTACCTCAATGCTTGAATTCCTCTTTTGATAATCGCCTCTTGATTGATAATGTGTATAACGGTATAACCCTATAAATCGTGAATATTGTTTAAATACATATGGAATGAAATCAATAAGAGCAGCGACGATGAATGTTGATGTTGATTTAGTGGAAGCAAATATCATACCTCGATTAATTAATTTGGTTGCAGAAGATCGTAGATTGAAAAAGGTGGTTACTTCTACTAGGGCTTATTAGAGATGAATGCGTGATACGATATGCTATAACCCGAATGAACTATAAATGACCCATTTAAGTTGTTATAAGTCGAATTACTAAAAACGTATTCCCGTACAATACATCTCTCAAAACAAAAGAATGATTTCTAAAATGTCATGTGGACAAATAGGTGTTTGAGAATGTTATGCGACATTTAGATCAATTTGGTGAGGTTTGAAGGGGTAGGTTGTGTGACATTCATTAATTTCAAACCCGAAGTCCGACCGATATTTAAAATTTCGATATAATTTGGATTCACGTTTATTAATGAGAGTATTGAATTTCATATCATTTATGATTCATGTTTATGATTTAATTGTCATGTTTTATATTTTTTATGTTTACGATGTTGCGAACCCGATCGCAAACTCTATTTCATGTATTTAATTCTCAAGTTTCATTTTATCAAAGTCCGGGGACAAAAAATGGCAAATTCCAAATTAGATGCCCTTTTCATTCTCCTTTCATGACACGCGAAAATCATAGGGTTTCTCCCGTCTCTAATTGGGTAGCGATACGAGAAGCTCGGTGCTAGGAACTTTCGTGACACGCGACGCAGCATCTGTTACGCAAAAATCATTGTGGAATGAGATAGTCTTTCGGCTTGGCCAATTAAGCACCACAGTCCATTACTTGGACTTGTTTGACCGATAAGGAACGAACCTATACCATTTCCCTACATTATAACATCAACTTTTCATTAAATTTGGTCAAAATCTCTTAATTATTCATTCAATTTGCAAGAACTAAGTGTTATTAGGCTTAGCCTTGACCAATTAAGTCCATTCAAGCCTAGTTATTAATAATCTGAAGTCTATTAATTGATCACTCCTCTGCCCATCCTTAGTGTTTTTTCTACACATATTAATTGTTTAGAATATCATACTTGTACCAAAATTCATTTAGAAGAAGTGTGTGTTCATAAAAAACGAACTTGGTTCGCTTATGCAACCGTTTGGTCAAGGTTGAGATTTTTACATATTCAAATTTTATAAATTAATTCTTTCATCTTAATAACATCCTTTCAACACTTTTAAAATGTTGGAACCAAACCTGACATAATGCTGAGTTTGTGTTCGACCAAAACCAAACTACTCGCTTAACTTTTCTATCATTACCATTTAGGCTCGTTTCGCCCTTTTTGAAATGAGTCAAATAAACTAACTTGACTTATCAGATTTTAACATAAACTTTCATTACAAACTAAAACTAAACGAATTATAACTTTCGATCAAAATCTAAAACAATTATAAAGTAATATATCTTTTCCTTGCAAAGCTTAAAATCCAAAACAATGAAACGAACTCCATTCCTTTTCAATTCCTTTTATTTCACCTTAAACTTTCATTGAGCCGAGAATCTTTTACATTTTCTAGGATCACTCGTCGAGCCGAATTTGTCTGGGTATCTCATTTAAGTGCATTCTTCATCTTTACTCGCGTAGCATACCATGTGAGTTTCATAACCACCTTTCTACATTTTCATCTCTTTTGGGGGTGTAGCACATTATAAACTGTCATGTTACTTCATGTTTACCTTTTTGCAAACAAATTCACAATATGCATTGCATGCAATTGTTTCTTTCATATTGTTTATGAATTATGTGAATTACATGCTACTTGTTTATTGTTTTATGATGGAAGAGACTCATAAAAATACTCATACTCATAGTGGGAGAGTCTGACAGGACATACCCGCGCCTCCAAGTAATTCGACTATATATCGGAAAGAACGGTGATCCTCATCTATCCTTGTAATTTGACATGTGAATTATTGCATTTTCATGCTAAATATAATGCAAAACTTATGAAATCTCACCAACTTAATTGTTGACAAATTATATTATTTTAAATGTACTATAAGTTGAAGGTAGTCAGTGGCGGATTCAGAAAATTTAGTCAGTGGATGCATAAAAAAGTTCAACCTAGAACTCGTCAATTCAAACTAAGACAAGTCAAACCAAAATGGTTCGGGTCAAACCGAAACAGGTCGAGTAAAATATTTACATTAAACAAACTACGTATAGAAATGTAAACAATAAATTTCATTAAAGATAAACAAAATACATATTACAATTGACCTCTATGTGATTTCATCTTTTAAAAACGGCCAATTACAGTTTCATTCGTAACACTTAAAAGTGCTTCTTTTTTAACACTACAAATTACACAAGTATTCAAAAAAATTTCACCAATTCGATTACGTAAATTTGTCTTTATGATCTTCATTGCCAAAAAAACATCTCTCAACTGTTGCGGTTGCAATAGGCAAAACTAATGTTAGCTTTAATAATCGATAAACCAAATGAAAAGAGATATGTTTCCTTGTTTCCACCATAAGTCTCGCAAGATCCGCAATACCTTTCAGATTAGTAAATCTTTCATCTTTTCGCACACTATCAATGTACAAGCCAAGTTGAGATGCAAAAACTCACACAATCTCATTAACTTTGATGCATCAAACTTGAAAAATGAATCATACGAATTGAAAGCCAACATGTTTTGATGCGTCAAACTTGGAAAATGAATCATACCAGATAATCATTCACTATAAGCCAACAAAGATCACATGCATTTTGAATTTGAAGAAAATGGCACTATTTTTTAAAACAGAAGATCGAAATGGTTACTAGACTTGCAGTTGAAAAATTCAAATACAAAAGAAATAAATTAACAAGTGATGAACCATAAATCATGAATGTTTGTTTTATATTAGAATAATATCAAGAATTCGAAATCACAATTTACAAAATAAATCTAATTTGAGATGTCACATGTGAATCCGCCATCACCCTAATCTGTTCGTCTCCCACTAATTTCAAATTTTCAGTTATAGTGGTTGAACAATTAACTATTATGGGCTTTATTGTTGTTGTTCATAACAAAATTAAATTTGGGTTTAAAAATATTCGCTTAAAATTTAAAATGTTGAATTTGGTGGTTGGGGCACTAATTTTTTTTTGGATGGGTCACTTGGGTCTTTCGACCTAATATATTACATATTTATAAAGGAAACTATGGACTTAAGTGGGTGCAAACGCTCCCCCTGATCGAACACTGGATCCGCCCCTGAAGGCAGATTTGAAGTTAGAAGAAAACTTAGTCCAACCTTTAGGATATTTTAACAAATGTCATATGGAATGATGTATTGTTTTGTTTATTTTCGTATGTTCAAGAAGAAATTAAGAAAATGTGATTTGATATGAAATAAAATAAATATTATTGTCATTTTTAATAGTGTCTACAAATGATGAGCAATCAACATACCATCCCGACGTATAATCCATCATTAATCGGGGTGTTACAGGTTGCTCAAAATCATATTCTTTTATTAGAGAGGAAGATTGAACTGGCACACTATTAAAAAGCCTAATAAGGTGATATTAAATAATTAGGTTTTTATCAGCGTTTCTTTTATTAATTGAGTAGCGCCGTTGTGCCAGTGACCAGAAAAACCCATGTAGCCATTTTTCTGGAATTATACTCGATCTTGAATATTCATTGGAAAGTTTTTGAAATTTCATAGAAACCGATATCAAAATTTTATAAGAGTCGATGTTAAAATATCATAAGAAACCTGACTCATGTACCATAAGGATGGGTGTACCCCTCTTTGTGTATATTTATGTTATCAATCATAACTAGTATAGCTCTCTTAAACCTCTAGGATTCGTGATTTCCTCAAATGAACCAAATCCTCATTGAATTTGATTTTTCCATTAGAAGGGGCTCGCACATGTTCTGCAGTACCCCCTGTGAATACTCCGCCAGTATGAAAAGTTCTTAATGTTAATTGAGTGCCCGGTTCTCCAATAGATTGACCTGCAATAATACCTACAGCTTCTCCCAATTCGACCAGGTCGTCATGAACCGGACTTCGGCCATAACATAATTGACAAATCCAAGATGTACTCCTACAAGTAAAGGGGGTTCAAATAGAGATTGGTTGTGCTCTAAAAGTTATGAATCTATTGACAAGTCCAACCCCAATATCTTGATTTCTAGTAGCAATGCATCGCGAACCTATATATATATCATCTGCTAATACACGGCCAATTAATGTTTGGATAAAAATCCTGTCCGCCATCATTCCATTTCGAGGACCTACAGAAATACCTCGAACGGTGCCACAATCTGTTCGACGTACAACAATGTGTTGCACTACTTCAACAGGTCTGCGCGTGAGATATCCTGCATCTGATGTTCGTATAGCGGTATCCACAACCCCTTTACGGGCTCCATAGCAAGAAATAATATATTAAAGGATAATGTAGGCCCATGTCTATCTTTTGAAAGGAGAGAGCCAAAGACAGATTGAAAGAGAGATGTGATATGCGTGTAGGGGGTATAATCACACCCCTTCTTCTTTACACAAATAATAATAGTTACAAATAAACGACTTAAAATTAGTAGTCAAGATTAATATTATTAGTGTCATAACACTATAACAGTTAAAAAAATCATATTAAGAATAAACACGCAAAACTTAGTTATTCACAATAACCACAAAAACTTTAAGATCATGAGTAGTTATAAAGCCTCACCCCTGGGCATTATGCGTCATGTGGCCCCTAGTCAGAGTTATGGTTTTTTACAAAAAACAAGTGTAGTTATAAAGCCTCCATAGCTTTGTTTATTTGTTTTTTTATAATTCTTAAAGGTAAAAGTAACGACTCTTTTTTGATTTTGGTGCCATAATCGGGCGTTTTATGTATAACTTGCAAAAAAAAAAAATCCTCACAACTTGGAGGGGGGCGGTGTCTACCAGAGTTATGAACTACCCCATAACTCTCCACTACGGATGGTCTAATAAGCTTAACTCATCGAAAATGATAGTAATTTAAATGTATTTCAACATAATGGTCATATTACGTACCCACCGACACTAAAAATGTCCATTTTTTTATAATGGGGGTCCGTTTTATATAGACACATGCGTGCGTCTGCAAAGAGAGGACAAAATGTACTTCTTTTATATATTCAATTCTAAAAGTACTTTATTATATAAAAATATGAGCAATTTAGATCAATAAGAAAATTAACAGAATTTTTCATATTTTACATGTTCCAGCGAAAACTACAATATTTTAGAGTATCCTTTGGGTATATAGTTCAAAAGATGTGCCGTTAAATAAAAAAATGTAGCTTCAAAGATTTTCCATGACTTAGAAAAATAATGAGATAGATCTTTAAATAACCACCTTATAAATCAGGTTAAAATAAAATGTATATTTGTTTATGCGCATTTCACTATTCTCTGCTCAAACTCAATCTAGCCATGCAATGAAATGTCTACAAATATATATAAATAACTTTTAAACCCGTGTGTTACACGAGATTTGTCAAATAACCGAATTTTAGGTATTTAATCATACGCAATTCAGAGATTTTCTTTTGAGTTTATAAATGAATTTTAATATTATCACACACACTTCATATGTTACATATCTAAATTTTACATTTTCCTAAGATTGAAATAATGTTTTAAGATGACATATAATCAAACTTTTGTTATTACCTATACATATTAAAGATGTTTTATATGATCAATACGAATGTAAGTTAAATAATGTTTTGCAAATTATAAGATTATAAATATTGCATTTATTCAACGAAATTTGAAGTACACATGTAATCAAATATCTATTATAAACATAAGTCACTAATTATTATACGATAATAGTTCGTAAATTATTATTAAACTAAATTAATCATTCAGTGTTTGATTTTTAAAATTATTATAGATATTCAATAGTTTATATATTTTTTTAAATAAATCATGGACAAACTTTTAATTTCTAATAGTAAAACCAGATGTACCATGTTAGTAAAAGTTAGTGTGATTTAAATTACATTAAATACATTCCTTTTTTTATATGGTTACAATTAATGGGTCATACCAATTAAACCTATGATCCATGGGCATGGGTGGCTTGTGGGACAGCGAAAACAAGTTAAGGCTTTAAGCCCACAATTAATTAAGGCCCCCCCAAGTTAAAAAAAATGTTACATAAAGATATATTATAATGGGTAGAGTAAACCCAAAGTAATATATTTGTTTAGTGGTAGGCTTGGTTGTTACTAAAATATAGGTTATGAGTTCAAAACATGTAATACACAAAAACAATGTCTAGACAATTTTCATAAAAAGGATCGAAAATCTTGTTTCGATTTAGGCATCCACATTCGTTGAGCCGGCTCTGTCTATAAATAATATTGATTAATGAGAGTAGATATTATAAAATTTGAGTGAAATTAAAGTTGAAATTAAATGTGCTTAAAACAGATCATCCTCATTATTTTTATTTATTAATATATAGGTACATAGGTAGATATAAAGAGAACTTTTCAGAAGCATTGATTTGATTAATCAAAAGTTGCAAACGACCGAGGATATTAAGTGTAATTAATTGGAAAATTGATGGGTTAGATATTAGAAAGTTGAAAACGAACAAGGGTATAATCGTAAGACAAACAAATTTAGAATTCAAACAAACCGGTTTCAAGTTTTTTATCCCTTGTTTTACTCCTAACTAGTGTCACATTGATTATCGCGACCGAAATGAGGGATTTTGATACGAGAAGAAATGTGAATTAAAGAGAAGTTGAAATATACATGTCAATATTATTATTATTATTATTATTAAATTGTATTAATGCGTTTGTATGAGTGTTAACATGTTAAATGAAGGAAAACGATATACAATTGACATGTAGCTTAGGGGAAACACTAGTTGTTTGGTTCCTAAGCGTCATGCAGGTATCTCGATTCTAATTGTGCATTATTGCAAGCAGTTTCATTATTATATTTAACTATTATTTTTCTCTGCGTGTTGCGCCAGGCAGGTCGGTAAAACACGAGTGGTGCTAAAACACAAACATTGATTCGGTAAGTCGACACGAATTCGGTCGGTTTCAGTTACTTGCGTAATTGTATCGGAGCTAAGAAAAAATAAAACAAAAAAATATAAAAATTGGGGTAGCCCGATGGTGTGGCGACGATTGGTAAAACTCAATCATTTGTAAAACCCGTTATCGATCCCGAGTGTTGAGGCAATTGAGTCTACGTGAATTCAGTTGGTTTTTGTCATGTTGGTTACGGTACCGGAACTAAAAAAACAATATTCGGTCGGTTTTCGTTACGGTAACGGAACTAAAACAAAATGTGGCGAGTCTACGCGAATTCGGTTGGTTTCTGTTGCGTTCGACACGGTACCGTAACTAAAACAAAATAATAAAAAAAAACAAAAACAAAATCCACATTCGGTAGATTTTCACTACGTTCATTATGGCCGAAACTAAAACAAAACAAAAATACTACCAACAGGGTGCCGCAAATCGCCCAATCGGAGCTTTGCGGCACCAAACTTGTTAATTATATTATATAATAATAATTCCATAATCTCTGTTTTTAATTACCCACCATTTAATCTAACCGCGTTCTTTGAATCAACATTCGATTTGGATCTTTCAAAAAAGAACATTGTTCATGAAGACTAAAGGAGGTTTTTTTCTTGACTTCTAAAGACTAACTCGTGAGTTACGTATGCGTAATTTGTGTTTTCTTTATTCAGCAACAAATCGTTGATTTGAAAAAATTTTGTATAATCGACAAGTTCAAAGGCATAAAATCGCCTCTAAATTCTTGACTGGTCGCTATGAAAATTGCAAATTGGCATTTTTGATTTCTGATTTTTTATGAGTGGCGCGTGTAGTTGATGACAACAGACTACGTTATAAGTTCTATGGTTTAATTTCTATGCTAATGTACCTAAACACCAAATTTAGTGTTTCTATATTATGAGTTACACATGTTTAATCAACTCTCATGTGTTTTTTTTACTTGATCAAGTATTAGGACCTTTTTTTTCTCATTGCTTCCATCTTAACTTTCAAAAAAGGTATTGTTATTTGATTTATGCTACTATAGATGTTTTGGCTTTTCGTTCGTTTTGTCTATGGCAGAGTATTAGCTACTTATAAATAGATTTTTTTAATGATAATGAAAATCTTATGAAAATTGTTCACAATCAAATGTAATTAAAAAAAATAGGCTTGTTTTTTTATTGGAATTTGTTCATTGTATCAACCATTATAATTACATGGTTAGGTCATTCTAACAATTTAGTTTACTAATTTTGTTAGTATAGTCTGTTCATCTACAAAAAGTTAAAGCATTATGCCAACAACGAAGACATGTTCTTGTTAATTAAGAATTAATGTTAGTATGTTGAATAACGGGTTTATCATAAAACAATGATTTTTTTGAGGTCGTAAAATTAAGGAACTCGGCAAAATAGCCCCGTAACTTCGGGAGAAGGGGTGCCTCCTCACAAAGGGGGTCGCAGTGATCAGGCCCGGGCGACTGTTTACCAAAAACACGGGTCTCCCTGAAGACTTCACTTAACAGGTTTAAAAATGATAAATCAACATAAAAAAAATTAGGGAATTTGAAGAAGGATTCAATGAAACTGTTAAACCTTAGACAAGTGAATCAAGAACATCAAATACGATATTACATAAAACGTTTATGTAACTATTTTCATTAATAAGAAACATGAACAAAATACTTTCTACTCTAACTAATGATGGGTTTATATAGCACCCACAATTCTAATCCTACTCAAACTAGGAAACTTAATCATACTAGACTTCTAATTTATTTAATAAAAAATAAAAGATAATTATGACACCAAGTTATTCAACTTGGTCCCTGAACTTTGGATCTCCACCAAACCACCCCTTGAGATCTTCCGTACCACCCTTACACTTTTCGTATTAATCATTCAGGTCCTTCAAGTTGGTGTTGCTCCAAGTTTTACACTCCCTCTCAATACCAACTTCCATTGTTCCTCCAAGATCCTTCACATCTTGTAAAGCTTGCACTTCCTTTAGCTTGATTCTTGGATTCGACTTCACCACACTACCTTCAGGTTTCTTTTTCCTGGTTATAAATAAGCTAGTTTCGAGACTACCACTATTTAGAACTGCATCACTCAGTTTTAGAAAGGAAACAACTTTTGCTTTCTCAACTTCATGACCAACTATCATGGTACTTAAAGCAATCCTTCCATCCCCACTCGATGCATGCTCCCTCTCAAACTCAACTATTTTATTCGTTCGTTCGTTCGGATCACTCGAACTTTGCATGAACTTCATGCGAAACCCCACGTCAACTTTGTTGGTTTGTTGATCTTCAACGTTTACTATTCCATCATGACAACCCGTAACATGAGACGGAGCTACCTCCTCGTGCACTTCATCCAACACGATTTCTCTCTCGTCTTATTCGATTACTGTCACAGTTACATCTTGATCAACCGTACTTTATTCTTCAACCACAATTTTATCATCATCTAAATTCAAAATAACAATAGATGATTCCATGGTTACCTTCAACAGATTTGACTCCGGCACTACTTCCTGAGTTGTCCACCAACAGGAGCCTACTTCAAACCATTC
The DNA here is from genome assembly GCF_021521415.1 of Bidens hawaiensis. Lineage (NCBI taxonomy): Eukaryota > Viridiplantae > Streptophyta > Magnoliopsida > Asterales > Asteraceae > Bidens > Bidens hawaiensis. The sequence goes on along the minus strand of NW_027493114.1, from coordinate 17,986 downwards.
ATCTACCAGGTTCGGTTTGAATTCGTTGACAACTGCGTAATTTTTCTGAACCTCGGCCATATTAGCCTCCACATCCCACGGTTCTTCTTCTTTAAAAACAACTACATTACCTTCATCCCTAGGTTCTCGACAATATTTTGCCATATGCCTTTTTTGTCCACATTATGGCACTTAAAAGGAAACTGCTTTGGTTGGTACCTTGACTCCTTGTCTCGGTTCTCTTTGTCTGAAGAATCTTCTTCAGAGTTGTCATCTCGGCTCTTTCGGTTCCATTCTTTCTTCTTCGGTCGTTCACTTTTCTCGTTCTCCCAGTACTTACTCTTGCCTTTCTCGCGATAACGGTTCTTATATTTGTTGAACTGATGCTTCTCCTTCCTTCCGACATACAAGGCTTCACTCTCGGTTTTAATCGACACATCGGCTAACTATTTTACCAAGGCTTCTTGTCCAGAAAGAATTTTCTCGAACTCGGTAATACTCAGTTGGGTCGCCCACCCTTGAATAGCGGTAACGAAGCTAGGATACTCCGGCCTTAAACCGTGGATGAGTATCCGCTTCATACGAGCATCGCTAACCTGAGACTGTGGATCGAGCTCTCCAATCTCGCGACACAAATTCTTTACCTTGCGAAAATATTGTGCGATAAGAAGATCACCTTGGGAAATCATCATTAACTCACCGTCAACTAGTTCAATCGAGCATCGTTTTTCTTCGTGAATAAGGTATCCAACGTATCTCACGCTTGCTTTGGGTATTCGAGATTTTGAATGTGATCAAGAACGTCATCATCCACCGTTGTCTTGATGATAAACATCGCACGACCCGCTTTCACCTGCCACTTTCCGATACTACCATTAATATCGTTTGCGGGTTGTCTCGTCTTGGTACCGTTCGTTACCTGCCAAAGATCTTGACCTTGAAGATACGATTTGATACTTGTCTACCATTGTTTGTAGTTGCCCTGGTTCAACTTCTTGATTCCTCTTACGACTTGGAGTTCTGCCATTGTTTCGGTTTTTGGGTAACTTCTACATTGCGATCGGATTCTTTTCTTGCGATCTGGAACTCGTCAAAACTTGTACCGAACAACAACCGAAATTGCTCAAAAATAATCCGTCTTGATGCCCTTAATATTATGGTGACTTTTAAACATAAAATTATGGAATATGAATGATGCTTTTGTTTGACTTCTGATTCACAAATTTCAAATCAGATGGGCAACAACAATTAAAAACACACACACAACAATTATTATATAAATAAGGTAACTAAAATTTTCTTCCTTGTGATTCGATGACAATAGCAAGCAAACCAAAACCTCAATAATAATATATTGCTTCTTCCTTTATTTTGTGATCCACTAACACCAACAGCAACAAATTAACAATAATTAGAGGGACGGCAGTGGGACTACCAGTTGAACCCTTAACCACAGACCTTTCATTGCTTTTGGAAACGTACATGCAATCAAGTTGCGATCGTGAATTGTATCTTGTCCATGATCGGTTTCTTGGCCTCTTATGTCTTTGATTGGAAACAACTACTTCAATCAAGACTTACCACAGATCAGAAATACGAGCCTGGATCTTTAGGCTCTAATACCACTTGTTAAACCGTAGACAAGTGAATCAAGTACACCAAACACGATATTGCATAAAACGTTTATGCGACTCTTTTCATTAATAAGAAACATGAACAAAATACTTTCTACTCTAACAAAAGAAAACTAATGATGGGTTTATATAGCACCCACAATTCTAATCATACTCAAACTAGGAAACTTAATCATACTAGACTTCTAATTTATTTAATAAAAAATAAAAGATAATTATGACACCGAGTTATGCAACTTGGTCCCTGAACTTTGGATCTCCACCAAACCGCCCCTTGAGATCTTTCGTACCACCCTTACACTTTTCGTATTAACTATTCAGGTCCTTCAAGTTGGTGTTGCTCCAAGTTTTACAGAAACATGTTCGATTACTAATTATCATCTTTACATATGTGTAAATCTGTTAATTTTAAAAAGTTTTTGTTTATTCATTGTCATAAATATTGTAGTAGTAGTAGTAGTAACAAAGCCGAGAAAAGTAAAAAGACTAGTTAAACATGTAAAAGTTGCAAATGGTAAGGAATATTGTGCAATAAAGAGCATAGGAAGACGAATTCTAAAGGAATGCTATGAACAATTGATTTTCTATATATTGATTATTAAGGTATTTGTTATTTTCCATATGTTTAAATCTGTCAAAGTTGGAGTAGAAGCATATTTGTGTGTTCTCAAACTCTACTGGAAATGGGAAATAGAATGTTATGACTTAAGCCATACCAAACAATATTAAAATTTGATTAGGTAACAAAAAATAACAACATTGACGGTTGTCTCTTTTTCATGATGCACATGGAAAAGTGCAAGTGAAGTAAATAAAGAGACGACTTGGATTGTGGCTTAAACACTATAAATTTAGGTGAAATTGCAAATAAGGGGATCGTGGAAAAGATATGTTGCAAGGAGTACTCTATGATAAGAACATCCATAGAGATGAGGTGATAAAGGGACAATGAACTTGTATAAAAATGAGAATGCGATGAAAGCATTAAAGATTTTGGAAGAGGGCGCGGAAAAATAGGTCGTCTGGATCATGTAAAAAATATCTTGGTGTTTATTATTAATTGTTTTGTTTAGGAATTTCTGGTATGTAAGGCTTCTAAACCAGGCACCTTACATCATAAGACCCCGATCCTAGTAAACGGTTGGACTTAATTATGAACATATATTCATAAACAAGGATTTCTTTATTTGCATCGAAATTTGAACATTTAAACATGCGTAAACATGTGCTTGCCTTTAAACATACGTAACATAAGAAAGTTTTAAACTACGAATGCTATCGGTTTATTTGGATAGTCACCTATGCTCCTTAACTCACCACGTCCTCATGCATTAACCTCTATACATACTAAAAGTTAGCTACAATGAGTGAGTTCTAGTTTAACATAGGTAAACATGTTATCTTTATTCGTTTATTAACATCCAGGTCAATAGATATACAAACCATACTTAACATGTCTAATACTACAAGAATTACCTTAACATAACATACTTAAAACATTCACATTCTAACCACGAGCATGTACATACTTAGCAGTATATCCCTATACTCATTGTTATGAATACATACAAGGTTCGCAGTCCTTTCCTATGTTCAGACATTCATGGTACGCACAAGGTTCTCAGTCCTTCCGTATACAACTACATTCACATTCACGATACGTACAAGGTTCACAGTTGTAAACCCCCGGTCCCGGTGCCGTATTTTAGCGTTATATTTACTCATAAACACAGTTTTCTAAATATCAGAGTGAATTAAAACTTTCGCGGAAACATTAAACTTCAACCATATATTACATAATCATTGAAATATTCATAACAACCAAACTCTTGTCTTAGAACATAATTGAAAAGTTAATGTTAAAACATCACAACATTCTTCTCAAGATGTCAGCCTCTTCAGTCCAATGCCATGTGTCTTCATTCAAGCTAGCTGCCTTAGCCAATTTACCTGCGTGCATACTAAAAGTCAGCTACGCCGAGTGAGTTCTAGTTAATCAGGCAACATACAATACGTTCATATACTACATACTTAACCCGCTTTACTTTCTTTTGTACATACATAAGTATATATCTTCATGCTTACTTTCATACTTTCGTTCATTCATACGTTCATATTTTGCTTTACATACATACTTATACGTTTTAAAGAGCCTTTCGCCCTATAACCTCACATATATTATATGGATTTGGTCCCTATCCTCTTAGATATTATAAGGGTCTGATCCTATCCTCTCAAGTATTATTAGGGTTTGATCCATATCCTCTCAGATATTATAAGGGTCTGGTCCCTCCTTCCCACTTAATCATAAATTCATACATATATTTCTTCATACTATTCTTCATATAATTACATACATACTTTTAATCTTTTCTATATCATTCATTAAACAATCATATCGCATACACTTACCACTTAAGGTAAGTATATTAACTAACCACACTGGAGTATGCACACAACCCCGAAAACATGACAGAGAAAGGGGGCTAGAAACTCACTTGTGTCCGGTTTCTTTCTGAGTTTATGGTCACTCCTCTTCTCAACTGGGCACGACTAACTGTTTAACAATTAATAAGTATCACTTAACTATCTCTAACTATATCATACTTCTAGGTTAGTGAAACCCCTAGCTAACGGGGGTCCGGGGGCAGTGCCCCTGGCAGCGGGGTCTAGGGGCAGCAACCCTAGCAGGGTCCAAGGAGCAGAGCCCCCGGATGGGGTCGAGTTGCCAGGTCAGCTTGAAAAAACATTCATTTTCATTAATAAGTCATTACTAATAACTTCATCAGAAAACTGAAGTTCAAATCAATCGAATTGAATTTTCAAACCAATCGAATCGAATTTTAATTCAATTCAATTCGTTTTACAGTTTGATTCGATTCGTTCTTCTTATTCGATTCATTTTACAGTTCGATTCGATTCGTTCTTCTTATTCGATTTTAATCGTTTTCCCAGTTTGATTCGATTCGTTTTCCAAACGAATCAAGTTTCTTCCAGGACTTGATTCAAACGTGGTTTTTCGTATATTTCCATTCTAATAACTTCCTTACATCCAATCATGCTCGTTTTATTGATAAAACGAGTTATGGGCCATAACAACTTTGTCTACTAATTCTAACACGATCCAAACGTCACATGTTTTGTCCCGTTTATTCCAAACAACTTGTCTACGTCCAGCTTTACATTTTTCTTTCATAAAAAGGTTCGATTTGCCTTAGTATTAAATCCTAGGGCATACCAACCTTAGAAACATTACCTTTAACCTAAAACACACCTTTTTGGGTATGTTTTTGAGTGTGTTATGGAGGCTGAAGGAATGAAATGAGGGGTTTTAGGGAGGTTTAAGGGTGTTTATATACCCTTAAGCCTATGGGCCTAAGGCCCATCAACATCTCTTATTCTATCTTTTATTGTCCAAGCTCACACTCAATTATTTTTTGTAACTTAACTAAGTAATAACACACCATTAAGTAAACATAATTCTTTTATTTATTGTTATCAAAAGTAGGATACAACAGTCCTTCCCTAAAGTTGTACACACACATTCACTTTTTTATGTGCATGATAGTGCAAAGTTCACAATCCTTCCCTATACTAGCACATGCACATACTCATTCAATAACAACTAAGTAAAATATCTAGCTATCATTCATTGCACATTACTTTAAAAGTCATTTTGTGAGTATACACATAGCCCTGAAACATTAAGAAAAAGGGGTATAGAAACTCACCTGAACTGCAAAACACTTTAATAAGTCCTCGAACATTTAGACACCTGAATAACTATACAAAGTCTAAGTATAAGAACTAATTACTTACATAACAAAACTCCATCCCGCTTTCTAAGACTATCATGCCAAATTTATGATCTCGCCATTACTCTGAATTTACATAATTACCCATCTCACAAAATTTACGATTTTGCAACCGATCAATATCGTAGTCGTTCTATCTCACAAGCCACCTATGTCGCAAAACACCTATCTCCCAGAACAACTGTTTAGCGATACGATCATCTTTGCGAAATGCTTATGTGAGAGACTACTAATTTGCAAGATGCCTAGTTTTACGAGACCATTAGTAATAACCTAATCTTCGAGAGAAGTGTATTTCTACGAAACTAGTTGTGAGATAGCTTACCTTTTGCGAGACAACTTGCGAGATGGTCGATATGCAAGACCCATGTACTTCTCTTTATGAAATCCTAGGTTTAAACCTTGTTTTCTTGATCATACTTTATACATCTAGGGGACTAGATCCATCGCTATGCAACCCGCTAGGCTAATCCATAACCAACAAGTAATCCTTTTTGCTACAAGCATACCTTGCGAAATCTTCACTTGAGATCCGGATGTCTTGATCTTGAAAGGAGTATATTTGCTTGATGATTTCTTGCTATCTCGAGGAGATCAATACAATGGTTAGCTTGGATCTTAATTCGAAGATGAAACCGAATGGTCACATTTGAAATCTGATTTTTGAGAGAGTGTTTGGATGGTTTTGATTAATACTATAAAGGTTTAGGGTTTAAGGATTCTTATACTCCCTTGAACACAAGGCACCTTTCCTTAAACTCTCTTATGCCTTAAAGCCTATTCCGTCATTATTTATTATTAAAATAATACTAAATTTCTATAATATCTGGATGTTACAAGTATTCCCTCCTTACAATAGGTTTCGTCCTCGAAACCTACTACCAAGCGCGGGTAAAACTCCCTCATTTCGTTTTCTGATACCTAAATTGCCTCAAAACCCTTGAAATGTTTATACAAGATAAATAATAGATTTTCGGTGCCACGGTTATTTTCTTTGAACTTCACCTAATGCAATTATTTCCATATATCAACCAATCTTATGTGTTGCTCTGATGGCTAGGTGTAGTATGTGTTAAGCATGACTTGGTTTCTTCCTCGCAGGTTCAACTGCTTCTTTCTTTTGGTTGCCAGTTTTTTTTCGTTTAATTCTAATACATTGGTGGACCTATCAGTCTATTGGTCCTAAATCCATATTGATATCTTATACGTTACTTTCTGGTAGCTTATTAATTTATGATTATGGCTCGGTGTCGTAACTCATTACCGATTAAATTCGTATTGGTTTATCGTTGTAAAGGCGCATGTTTTTTTATTTATTTAAAATATGTTAATTTGTTGTGTTTGGTTGTTGATGAATTTACTTTTCTTATTTAGCTCTGGTGCTGTAACTTAATACCGATCAAATTCGTGCCGGTTTGTTGCCGCAATGTGTATGTTTTGTTTTCTTTTTTCTTTTTTCTTTTAAGTATGTTAATTTGTTGTGTTTTTATGTTAACGAATTTATTTTTTTTGGTTTAGTTCCAATGCGTTAACCTGATATCGTTCGAATCTGTGTCGACTCGCAGTCATTCTAAGCGGGTTTTACCAATTGACTACAAGCTGTTTTAAATGTGTTTTTTTATCATAAGTTATACGAGTTTTGCCAATACTATTTCGTGTGTTCATTTTTCTATGTTTATTATCGCTACCGTTACGAACCTAACCGATACAAACCGAATTAGCGTCGTTGCGTCACCGCAAAGCGGGGGGTGTTACCTAGTTACTTTTACTAATGAGATGACCTTTTGACGGAATTGCTTCTCTTTCGGTCGACTATTTTCACGGGTTCCTCGATGTAATATAGTCAATTATCAACTTCGATGTCTTCTAATGATATCAAGGTCGAATCGTCAGCCAGACATTTCCTTAGACGAGACACATGAAAGGTGGACTGAATTCCATCCGATTATGTTGGTAGTTCAAGTCTGTAAGCAACTTCACCTACTTGTGCCATATCTTGAACGATCCAATATACCATGGACTTAACTTTCATAGCTTTCAAAAACAAATAATACCCTTCGTTAGATTCCCTTAAACATTACTTTATTGTCAATCTTGAATTGGATTGGCTGTCGTTGCGTATATACATTTGACTTTTGTCTATCTTGATATGCTTTCATCCTAGACTTTATTTAATTGAACTTTGACGGTGTTTCTAGAACAACTTCTGGACTTCCCAATTCTTTCTAACCGATTTCACCTGAGCACACGAGAGTCATGCATATGACTTAGCCGTTGTAAGAAAATTCTACCGAACGCAAACGATAATCACAACTACCACCAAAGTTTAATACACAAACTATACGTCGTGTTGATGGGTAGTCTTGTACTCATAATATATGAGTGGCAAGCTACTCGAACGTCTAAAATTTGAGTAGATTGTAAAATATGTTTTGTGTATTAGTTACTATAAAATAGTAACTTATCTAGTGGTCTTTTATAACCTCTTTTTTATGTTTTTTTTTAATTTTATTTGTTTCAAAAGAGTATTTTTTAAGTTGAAAAATAAATTATCTTTAATATATTCTTTTTTGATACGCAAGACAAAGATTCAGAATAAATTATGAAATTGAGTTAAATGAACTGTCGGCATGTATAAAGTGCATACATTATAAAATCCTCATATGATAGCATCGTTCTTGTCTCCTTTGGTTTGTAACCATCGAGTTTCATTACCAACAATATTTTATTTTCTCTCACTATAGTACGTTAATATAAAAAACACATTAAAATCCAGAAACAATAATACAAATGACTCAGTATACTGTATATGTATAATAGTCTATGATGCATATATGTAATACTAGTTTAATCCTCCTGTGTTACGGGGGTTTATTTAAGTTTTTGTTTTAATCGTTTTGATATTATGATGATATATTTTATTTAACGTAGTTTTGTTTTAATTTAATACATATATATTAGTTTGTTATTATATTTTTTAGCGTTTAAGTTTTCTCAATTGAGATGTGTAGTTTTTTAGATTTATAACGAACAAACATAAACAGACACGAGCATGTTGATTTTTTTAAATGAACAAACATGAACACAAATATTTGTCTAATGAAAAAGGGGGCTTTAATGTTGTTGACAATGATGAGTAGTATCAGAAGTTAACCGGCGATGAAGATGAACAGCAACAGAGAACATGTAAAAAAGATAGATTAAATTAGGGTTTAATGATGAAAGTGTTTACCAATAAATGAGATCTTATAACCCATGTGAGGGTTATTAGGGTTTGGTAAGACCCATAACCCATGGAAATTATTCTTTGATGGTTAAGAGGTTATTTCACAAATAAATGAGATGTTATAACCCGTTTAGGAGTTATCTGGGTTTAGTGAGACCCATGACCCGCAAAAATTATTGTTTGATTATGAAACAGTTTCATAAATATATGAGATGTTATAACCCATTTAAATATACTATCCGGGTTTGGTGAGACCCATACCCACGAATTCGGGTTAAATGCATGAGAAGCCTCCATTTAGAAATCAAGCAATCTGGTGGCTTTAGAGAATGAGGGGAACAACCTGAGAGTGACACGTAGGATTTTATGGTAGGGAATTATATAAATAGTTAGATAGAACAATCTTGTATATGCATTACCCACTATTGAATATATGCAATTATACACTATTTTTTATTGAACGTCCAACGAATCTTTCAGATGAGCTACTGGTTAAATTAATTCACCGCATCAGAATATACTCGTCTTTTGATCCGGAAAAACCCTCACCTAAGGCCAACGCCTGTGAACACTCGCCCGAAGACACGACAATGTGGTGAGATCCCAAAGGCACTATTGAACACATAAAATACAAACTAATGTGCATGTGTAATATAACATTATTGCACAGTATTACACATGCATACTACATCGACTTTTTTTTTTCGGATAAAAATTAATAAAATATAAGAATGATAAAAGAGAAAAAAATCAAAAATATTTTTTATTTTTAATTAAAATAATTCGTTAGTAGTTTTTAAGTTTTTTTTAAGAATGAGTTTTCTCTTAATCATTTATATATATAAAAATGTTATAATAAGAAGTAGATTTTTCCTAAGAAGTGTAGAAAGTGTGTTTTCACAATTAGATCTAATAAAACACACTGCACAATAAACACGCAGCAACTAAAATAAAACATGCCGCACAATAAACACACTTTCCATATCTACCGTCAGATCAACATATCGAATGCACCAGATTACTTATTACACTTTTTAGACACACTCCACTTCTTATTATAACCCTGTCATATATATATATATATATATATATATATATATATATATATATATATATATATTGGTGGTTCAAAAGGGAACCACAAAAACACATTTTTATATAATTATTTTAGAGCTTTTATATATAAACACATACAGAAGTTGATTTTATAGAAAAATATCATCTAAAATATAAAAGAAAATACTTTTTCTTTTAAATTAAAATTTATTTGAAATGCATTCTACATTGTATTTATAAACAACATCTCTAGAAAATTTGTGCTAAACTAATTCTTTACATTTTAAATGAAGATTTATATTGTTTGTTTACATGAAAAAGTCATTGATATATATATATATATATATATATATATATATATATATATATATATATAAATTTAGTTAAAAGAGATAAGTTGTGAAGTGGATTTACTATTCAATGTATTCTCTTTTAATTGTGGATTCTTTGTGAAGTCCATCGGATGAATGCCATGTGTTATTCAATTCTTTAAGTTTCTTTTTCCTTTATGTATAAGTGTTAATGATATATCTATACTATATATAATACATCAAATAAGGATAAATTAAGACATCCATTTTTAAATAATTTACAACACTTAAAGCATAAAGTACATGTGTTAGTAAGGGTAAACATGTCTTTTAAACACAATTCATTCAACTTACAAGTTTGGTCTATCATCTTAATTAACCATATTATGTTTTTAATTTAACTTGTAAACTAACTTCCCACACATGATTTTTAAACGACTATAGCCTTTTCATACTTTAATATTTTTATAAACAAATTGCACCATAAAAATGAGCATTTTATTCTCTTTAATTTGGATATGATATTGTTGTAATTTTTTTTTCATTTTAAATAAATTAATATGTTACGTAGGGGTGTTCAGTGTCGGTTTTGATGGTTTTTAAGTTAAACTTGTGAGTCCAACCGTTAATACTGATTTTTTGTCGTCCAAAACCAAACTCAACCATTGAAAGTTGAAACCGAATCGTTACTAACGGTTTGGTTCCAGTTTGGTTTCACAGTTTAAACTTTAATAATAAATTTAGTTTAAAATAATTAATAATTTAAATGTACCATCAATTTTAACTAAAACCAACATAATATGATACTTGAGAAGATCATAAATAAAAAATGATAATTTTAGCCACATAAATGGTAAATATTAATGAAAGATCTAGGACGTGAAATAATAACAACAAAGATTACAAAAGGAATCATATATCAATAAGGTTAATTTACAGTCTTTTCTGGTTTCATATGGCCGGTTGCCGATATAAACCGTGAACCAACCGTTCACTACGTTTTGAAAATTTTGAAACCGACCAACAAACCGAAAGTGAAAAAGAAAAAGTAAAAAAAAGTCAAACCAATGACCAATTTAAACGATTTCAAGGTTTTAACCGAACCATAAATACTTATATTTGTACGTGATTAACAGGTTCAAACACCCGATGCATCACACGAACACCCGTCTAGTTATATATACACACACACTTCTATTGCATGTATCACTAAAGGTTAATTCTACTCATAAAGTATTATAAAAGGTATAAAATAGCTCTTATGGGTTATTTTTATTGTTAATAAAGTATATTTTAAATATTAATTTAACTTTTATTATTATTACATTAATTCATTGATTGAATATGGCGTAGGCTTAAGAACTTTTGGGTTTACATAGAACCTTTTTTTATATAAACTTTCAAATAGATAAACAAATTTGTATTTCACATTTTAACGTGTAGTAATGCAAAAGTTAACTCGCCCAAGGTGTGTGTGCAGTTTAACTGTTTTTTTCACATCTATCTTTTGTACGGTTTAACGGTTCTGTAATTATGTACAGTCTTAAATTCTAGTTATCGTCTAATTTACAAAGGATGATGGTCCTTGGAATTTTTTCACAATTAAGTACTATACAGAGAGAAAATAAGAAAATAATATATGCCTAGTTAAATAATAACAGCAATTAGCTAAAACAAATGATTAGGTGTTTAGTAAGTAGAATTACAATACTAATTCTGAATGATTAGAATGAAGAAGTAGTTTACACCTTTTGACTTATAAGTGACCTTTGAGACATATAACATGTAAAAGCCAAAAATCATCATCATTCTCTCATATCTTGATTTGTTGTTGTTCTTCTTTTTATTTATTTTTTCTAATTATAACATTTTAGATTTTAAATTTTTGTTATTTTAAAGTTAATTATTTGTTTATGAAGTTAAGTGATCACAATAATTTGATAAGATGAATCCCACTAAATTAACCAAGGTGTTTATGGGTCCTCTTGTCAAATACATGTTGGTGCATCATATCGTAAACAGCCTATCAAAATATTTTATTTTATTATGCTTTTAAATACTTTATTTTAAATACAGACATTCAAAGAAAAGGATAAAACACGCATATTTTTTACTCTTTTTAACATGTACGAACATATCATAAGAAGACGTATACAGTAAAAACTAAGGGGCTGTTTGTTTACATCTGAATGGAACCATTCAGATGAAAACTTCCATCTGATTCATTCAGACATCAGACTGTTTGGTTTCAAACAAAATCTGAATGGTTAAAATAAGTCTGAATCATTCAGACTTATTGTTGTTGCTGAATGGGACAGATGCTCATTCAGATCTGACTCATTCAGATCTGAATGAACGAAAATACTGCATGGAAATAGCTCCTGTAAGATCAGACATTGATCTTGTGAACAAATTTGGCAGTTTGACCTCTCGATCCAAAACGTAGATTAAAATCCATCACTTGTCACTTCTAATTAACACATGATGTAGTCGTAAAGCACATGTTTGTATCTCGTTTGTATCTCGCTTTCATGTGTTTTCTATCATAACCTATATATTGAAGGCATGTGCCCAACACAAGCTGCTATTTTAATTTATCTAATCTCGTTGTTTAGCTATGTATTGACAAGGTTTGTTGTTGGTAATTTTAGTGTCACTATAATCATTTAGTAGAATTTGATTTACATAAGAGCAAAGGAAAATTAGAATACATATTGACACGCGTTAAGAGCTATGGATTACTCTCAAGTTCAGGTGGTGGGGCAATCAGTGCCATAGGCGAAGTCCAAGGGGCAAAGCCCCTGGTGAAAGTTGCTTTGGATTTTCATGATTAATGAAGAATCTCATACAAAATTGGTCATTAGTTGTGAATGATTATAGTGGTAATCATTGGCAATAAGTCACTACTAATAAGTAGCAATTGGTACACCAGACCACCAGTGACGTATAGTCTTAGTAACAACATATAAAAGGTGGTAACTAATGGTGAGTGGGAACTGTGCTATTAGTGGTAACTAAGTTATTACTGCTGGAGTTTTACATTTGGGGTTTTCCACTGATGTTAGTGTACGTCAAGTGTCGATGGTTAGAACCACCAACTGTTGACTAAAATGTCGTGATGGTTTCTCCCATAGTCCCATATATAAGAATTAAGGTCTTTGTTCTGATCCGGCATAAATTATACGATTGATGTTTTTTCAATGATACCATAAAATTTTTCAATCTGAATCATGTGAGCTTTACATGGTTCACAATAGATATCTAGACAATTATGAAACTTACATTCGTGAGTTTTTGAGTAATGGAGTCTCACGGTTAACAAAAAAAAGTATGAAATTTCATTAATTAAGGTAGAATCTATACCAATTCTCTTTGTTCTAACTTATATATTGTTAATGTAAATCTCATGAACTTTGAGTGTTTGTCAATCCCACCGTATCTTGAAGCAGTATATCTGGCCATCTGTGATATTTAGTTTGATTTTGATTTCAAAAATCATGCCAATTATCCTTTGTAGTAGCATAATGTTCTCTTTGATTAAAGCTTGTGTATGCACTGTTTTTGTTCTCTATTCAAACACGACTTTGGATCGTGAAATGGCGGCAGAAGCGAAAGAACTTGAACCTATGTGAATCAAATGAACTCTGGGGTTGTTTAAATTTCTTGGGTTGTTTAAATTTGTTGCAACAGGTCTCTTTACGTAAATTTGACTTGTTTCAAATAAAGAAGAATCATTGACATGTAAAAATGGGCTATTTATGATACCAATATAAGTATCTATAAACGTATTCAAGTACAATGACTAGAAATTAGAAGGCATATTATGAACTTTAAACAGACATGATTAAATATTCTTTTTCTTTCTATTGAGACAAGCAAAAGGTCTGGGACAGCCATGGCCAAAGAGACCAAATCATGAGTGGGGGCAAAAGATTCAAGAAAAGAAAAAAAAGAAAGGCATGTGGAGGGATCAGTTTCTATTCTCTCATAAAACAACTTTAATTTATCATCATAATCACCATTATCATCACCATCATTGATCACTTGAAAAAAAAAAGCTTTACATGTAGTTTGATTGTGGTTGTTTGAAAACATTCATGCATTTTTATGAAGGAAAACATTGCTTATCCTTTCCAGAAACCACTACCACCATTGTCATTGCCGCTAATATATGTTGGAAAAATGGTTTTACACAATTACACCAACTCTGAGAGATAGACGTGTTCTCTAAAAGGAGATCGACGTGATGTCAGACAATCTGTATCATGGAACCTATGTTGAACAAGAATCCTCGATCAATCACGTGGCGACATGTCATATTAATAAATATGATTGGTTTGCTCCAAAGAGACTGAGCCAATGGTTTGTTGATTACATGTGTCGTGTCCTTAGAGGTTTCCTAGGAAGAAGTTATCAAACGTCACCTCAGAACATGTTTGGTGAACTTGAAAAGAACCAACTTATTGGAGGTTTGTGCAGACAGCCATGATGCTATGTAAAACATTCACACAAAATGAACAAATAATAGTGGATGGTTAGCAAAAGGTGTTCAAATTATTTGGTCCCATGAAAGTAGATAAAACTAAGAAAACTGTTTTGCCAAAATTGTAAGGCACTGCTTAGCACACGATGCAACTACTTCATACAAAAATCAAACTTTTTTGGTTTAAACATATCTCATCATAATTTGGCTTGTATGCAAATTAGAATGTACTGGTTAATCATCGATCTCGTTTAAGTTTTGTTAAATACTTTCGTTTGCTTGTTATAGAATAGATAAACTCTGTTAGAAAGTTCTGTTAGTGTAGTTAGGGTGTAAAATGTAATCAGTTCATAGTTTGTGTAGATGTTGTTATTAGATGAAAATAAAACGATGTGTTGTGTCGTTTGTGAAACGTCGTAACACTTGTCGGAGTAGTTACCAATGGGTAACCTCTGGCCACCACCATTGTATATCATCTGTTTTAGTACAAAATTTAACAATACAAATTTGTAATTTATCAATTGTTGTTATTTAAGTTTTAATCGTATTGTTTAATCGTTCCTTTGGCTTCAAATGGTATCAGAGCACAAAGCTCTAAGATCCCTAATCGCTGCACAAATCAACAACAAAGATTGAATTCGGTACCAGAAGACGATAATGAAAGAAAGCTTTTGATGACTAGTAATAATAATCCTTATAGTTGGCGTGGTAATAGAAACCAAGACAAAGGTCAATGAAGATAACCTTTCAAAGAAGAAAGAGGATGTGGAAATACGAGGCGTGGAAACAAAGACAACAGTATCTCAAGTGTACTATGAATGTAATGAATATGGTCACTTTGCATATGAATGACCAAAGTGAGAAAAAAAAAGGTGAAAGATGCGGAGGCTCATCTTATACATAGTCTAGCTACACTGCTATGAAGACAAAGCAAGCCGTGTTGAAGATCGATATTAAGGGGGTGACTGTTGGTTAATCATCGACCTCGTTAAAGTTTCGTTAAATATTTTGTTAGTTTATTATAGAATAGATAAACTCTGTTAGAAAATTCTGTTAGTGTAGTTAGGGTGTAAAATGTAATTAGTTCATAGTTTGCATAAATGTTGTAATTAGATGGCAATAAACCGATATGTTGCTTAGTTTGTGAAACGTCACAACCCTTGCCGGAGTAACCGCGTGTTGGTATAAATACTTCTGGCCACCACCATTGTAAACATCTGTTTCAATACAAAATTCAATATTACAAATTTGTAATTGATCAATTGTTGTTATTTACGTTATAATCGTATTTAATCACCTATTAAAAGCATCATGGCAATATAATCAAATGGCAAAGCATGTACTGTGTAGAAACAACGTTAATAAAAATTCATATTGAGGACGATAAGGATATGCATATCTGGTATCCTGGGACAAATCATTTTTAACGTTTGTCACATTGGCACAATTATAAGATTTGTCATTGTCCTCATGCATTGATCATCATGTCTGTCCACAATGATTAAAAGATGTGAACCACTTTTCGGTTACTTGCTGTAGCATGAATTTCAAAAGTAGTTTAGGATCAGAAGTGAAGTCCAGATGTTGAGGATCCTATGGCTATTTTCCATTCTGATCTATTAAATATCATAGAGATTTAAAATGTCTTAATTTTGAATGACTATTTGCTTGCCCTTATATTATATCAGCATTACAGCTCAAATATACAACTAGACATGGCAAATGTGACCCATTAGGGTTATTATGGATTTAAGTAAAATGTGTAATGGCCCTAATGGGTCAATCTAAAAGAAGGATGGACCAAATCGGAAGAGAAACCCGAAAATTTCAAAACTGAACCCAAAAAAAACCACAATGAAACAAAAATAATGAAAAAACTGAAATTGAACCAAAACGAAGGAGACCAAAACAAAACAAAAAAACCGAAACTAAAATCGAAAAAACAATAAAACAAAAAAACGAACTTCTACGGATTAGAAAAATATAAACTTGAACGAAAACTAGTTCCTAAAAGTTGATCTCTAAATAGCAAGTTTAATTCATGCTAAACGCTCCATGTTAACAAAGGTTCACACTTATCACATGAAGATCGGGAGACTTGAACCTGGGAAGATCATATGTAAAACCTGTAACACGCCAAGAACTTAGTATCCACAAACTTTAGTGCAATTGGGCTTAGGTGAAACACATACGCATGGGCTTCGGCCCATGCGATTACTTGTTTGGAAGTATGGCATAAGCGGTTGTGAATGTTAAATGGCCTAGAGGGTTGCGATTGCGGATGGCCCACCTGCAATTGCGGATGGTGTCCGATTGCAAATGCTAATGTAGCTTGTACTCAGGCCCAAGCAGGCGGCCTGGTAGCTGAAATCCGATTAAATATAGTTGAGCCTTAGCTTCATAGCCTTATTAAATATAATAAACGAGTTGGGTCCATTTCAATAGTTTATAGAGGACTAGTAAGATTAAAGTAAAGCTTTGGGTCAATACTCATTTAAGCCCAAGACATTGGAAAGTTAGTTAAAGTTAACCTAGTTAATATATTTAATCGTTAGCTCGGTTAACGCCGTAAGTCCAGTTAACTTCTTTTAGGTAGTCTAAGTAAATAACTAATAACTGAATTAGCTCAGTTAACCTGGGTTAACTAAATTAACTAGCTCGGTTAGCTATGTTAAGTTACTTACATTACTTCAGTTATTCCGGTTGATTAATACTTGAATGTTTTACAGCTAGCCATACATAATTGAAGAAGAGGACTACAAACAACTTTGAACGCAGCAAAATCCAGGTGAGTTTCTAGCCCCCTTTTATTTTAATGTTATGGGGTTGTGTGCATATGCGTAAGTAATGAACTTAATATACATTATTTTTAATTATTATTGTACATTGTGGGAATGTGTTTATATATGATTAATATGCGTTTCATGTATGAATGTTATAATTGTAGCATTAGGGAACAAGAACACTTGTGTGAGAATTAGGGAGCACGCGCTTATAATACTTGTGTGAGATATGCACGAAGACAAATTGGTTGCGATAGATAGCTCGAGGACCACACATGGCTAATATGGCTGGCATCCGAAGAAGAATAATAGTTATAGTTGTGTACTATTAAGGACAAGAATTATGTTATGTTTTGAAATGTTTCGAATGGTTTATGTTTAAAGAATGTTTCTATGAAAGTTTAAATTAACTCTTTAAATTAAGTTGTGTTATAGATGTAAGGTGCTCGGGTTCAGGGCCTTAATTACATATTGCTAGTTGTAATTATCGCTTTAATGTGGTTGCCGCATAGCTAAGTTCACACATAGCTTAGTTATCTCTTAGTCTTAGCTAGTTCTCACTTATTGCTTGCTTAGTTATTGCGTAGCATAGTTATCAGATAAATAAGTTCACGTATAAACATAGTGCACACATAATCTTAAGTTATGCGAGAAGTATCCCACAAGAGAACCTGGTGAGTGATAACTCTTGAGGGGACG